>NC_087200.1:139018296-139072580 GCF_015104395.2 Macrobrachium nipponense | reverse complement strand
TCTATATATATATATATATATATATATATGAATATTAAGTGTTTACATAATAAAAATATGGAATGTTAGTCCATATATATAAAAGAATAAAACTAAAGAGGTCAACCAGATTGCTTGCAGGAATGTGATCAGACTAGAGACGCTAAAGATGACGTATACAATAAAAGTAGGCTAAGATAACATGCCGTCACCTGTAGTCATTCAATTGTTTATAAACATTAGTCCAAGCTCCCTGCTTGAGACAACTACCGCCTACGTGATCTGTAGCGTGTCTCATTTGATTGTGTGTTCGTATGAAACTATGTCATTGTATGTATGTTCATATGTTCGAACTACTGTCTGTTCCTTCATAACTTGTAACAGAGATGGTAGACGAGCAGAACAGAGTTAGCTATCGTCATTAGAAGACCTGTACCTCTTTACCTAAGCTTTATCATGTAGAGGAATAGGATTAGCCATCATCATTGGCAGAAGCGATCAAGCTATCGTTATTAGAAGACTTATACAATCATACCTGATCTTCACCATGTAAAACTTCAGAAGAATATATAATTTTTATACTTAGTGTTTTTCTACAAGAACCTCACCGAACCATGAGTTTAACACATCGTCGTAAAGATAATACCGACTTCGTAAAGTGATCTACAAAACCCCGACCCCGGACCCCTCCATTGAAGATGGAAGTGCAATACCAACCGACTTAGCGTATAGATTATCGCAAGTCTAACATTACCTCATAGGGCGCCTTATCATACAAGGCACAAGCCCTAATATTGGTGGCCAGCGTACCAGAAGAACTCTACAACGTCCTACGAAGAAAAACCAGAATAATAAATCATGTATCATGAGAAGTCAACGACGACGGAAGCAGCAGATTCTTCAAGCAACATAGTATCATCGTTAGTGAGCGACTTCAGAAAACAATAAGAACTCTTCAACGACGACGAAAGCAACAGATTCTTCAACCAACTTAGTATCATCGTTAGTGAATAACTTCAAGAAACAAAACCGACGTGTCCTTTTCCTACGGCAACGGAAGCTTCGTCTCTCATTAGAATCATTCAAGAAAACATCGTTAGTGAGCGTTTCCGGCACTGCAAGAAACAAACCGAACGCGTCTGCAGCATCGGATTTTCAAGGGCTCGAATCATCGAAACAACGCGCACGGGGGAAACTGAAGCCAAACCAGGTCGTCCGCTAAATAGAGAAGGAGGACCAAGGCCGTGTGTCGTTATCGGAACACCGTGACTTCCCACAAAAGCAAGCTAAGTACAATTTTTTATTCATTTGGAGTAACTTTGAGTGTTTCCTTTGCAGGTCGAATTTCGTTATTCCTGTGGCTGAAGTTACGAGACATTCTTAATCTTACTTTTTTACAGAAATTATCTACATCATTGAGATTTCGCTACTGGCGAGTTTTTTTATTTTCTTTGAGTGTCTGTTTCCAGAAGTTCTACTGAAATATCATAATCATATACTATGTTAATTTTATCATTTTTGGGGTGATTATTAATCCCTTACGTAACAAATCACATTTAAACAGTGAATATGCGTTAACGCAGTGGACGTCTGTATTTATACAGATGCATGGATAGGGTCGTTAAGCACCGTAGTGATTAGAAAACACACAAAAACAAGTGGAACACCCGTACAATCTAGATAAATTAGAGGTAACACTATTCGGGTCATGTCAATAAATGCTCCTTTGCAAGTCCCGATCGCAGTTTTAGCCTTGAGTTTTTTGAGTTATATAAAAAATCGAACCTCAATGACTCAACTTAACTTTAAAAATACGGCTGGATTGCAAGAAATAACATGCCTATAAAAAACTTTCATCAGGCTAAATGCGCTGACCAGGATCCCTCACTATTTCAAATTTTAGCAAAGAATGAAGTACAAACAGTTAATATTGTATGCAGTAGTGATAACTTGTCTTATTAGTAATCGCTCAGTTCCTAATAGTTCGTCATTCATTGCTTTATACGTAAACCAGCAACATAATGCTAAAAACACAACAATACGTTGCCGAAGGTAATAAAGAGAAGGATCCTAATTATTACAAAAAGAAATAGAAACAGTAGCCCGTTCAGAATCAAACAAGCAAACTCGGTGACTGTGTCACCTAGTCAAGCGGTCAAGGTCAGTTAAATCTGCCGAGTTTTCAAAGCAAAGCAAATTCCACACAATAAGCGACTCTAGCAGAGTGGGGAAAAGCGATGTTGGTTCATACATACCGATATCTTTTTGAATTAAAAAGGATTTTCCTATGAAACACACGACCGTATAAAGTAATCAGAGCAGGTTTTCGTTTTTTTTAAATACGTAAGTTATTATAAGTAGTGGTGGATAAAGCCCGACTGTACGCGCCGTAAAAATTAGAATATCTTGTTTATTTCTTTAGTAGACGTAATATCCTGTATTTACGGACTCACCGTCTGTTGTTCGAACTTCTCTAATGAGAAGTCCGGATAAGCGAGCGCTTACAGATACCTCTATAGTTATAAAAAACGTTGATCTGTATGTAGTGTAATTGTAAGATCCATCTAGGGGTATACAAAATATTATCTTACATCCTGCAAAATAAGGCGTGTTTATCAAAGGAAAATCCTATAAACCTTCAAACATATTAAAATCCGTTTGAACAAAAATGAGACAGTTAATCAAATAATAACTTATATAAAAGAACAAATCATTTGTCTCATAAATCGTAACATTGTTCAAATGACCCAACAGAATTCTCCCACAACCGCAGTCGCACTTTGCACGCAAAATCTCGAGAAGCATGCACCCTCGAATGTCTTAGTGCGTGTAAAAAGACTTTGCTGGGAAATGAAATTTTAATCCTTCCCGACACTCTGAAATATAACGATTTCCGCGAACAAAGCCCTAAAAGTGTACATATCGTGGATACGGAAGTTATAAAGATCGCATTTTTTTTTTTTATTGTTGCTAATTTTTAATCACGCCCAACCAGTCGTAGATGAATCTCTCTGATAATCTATCTAAAGTAATATCCGTAAAGTCATTCAAGCAGAGGTGATTCAGCAGAAATTTTTTTTATCTTTTATCTGAATACCAGGAAGTTTCTCCACTGGCGAGTGATCTCTGGAAAAAACGGATGTAATTTAACACAAAACACGGTCTAAGGACAAACATAAAGCTATTTACGTACCTTCGTATAGATTCTCAATGAAATTTCAAAATAGAGATAAATGACGCAGTTGAAAAATGTTAGTAATAGGAGTCATTAGGAAATCAAATAAGCCCATATAATTTTTCCCTCAAACATCATGCCATAAAAGATCGGACTTGGCGTATCTGCGCAGATTACTGTCGCTTAAACAAGGAAACGACTCCCGATAGTTTCCAGTGCCATGTACCGACGACATCTTATCTCTGTTAGGTTAGAATACATTTTTTTTTTCACCAACTTGGACTTACTCAAAAGCTTTTACCAGATACCATTACCTAAGTGATTGTACCTCATACACCGTTTTCAGCACACTCAGGGGACATTATCAATTTTTTACGTATGCCTCCGGCTTACGTTGCGCCCCAATTACAATATAGTGTTTGGAGACTTTTAGGGGATAACCTACATGCCTATATGGATGATCTTGTAATCTTTTCTAATACCTTAGAAGTACATTCACATAAAGTAGAGCTAGTGCTACAGAGACAAAGACAAATAATCTCAGAGTAAAATATCTAAATGTGAGTTTTTTAAAACCGAACAGTTTTATCTAGGTTTTATGTGTCTGGTCAAGGTCTTAAAAGTAGTCCATGGTAAGGTGTCGGCTATTCATAACTTTCCGGTACTTATTAACGTAAAAGGGGGATACAGCACTTTTGCGCTGTAGTGGGTATTACAATCGTATGTAAATATGTAACTCTTCAATCATGACAGCTCCTTTAACAGATCTTACGAAGAAGAGCGTAGATTTATTATGGTCTGAAAAGCATCAACAGGCGTTCGATATCTTAAAAGCGGAAAATGCAGCTTACCTAACTTAAAAATCCCTGATTTAAATAAGGAATTTTTTTTTATTGCAACAGACGCCTCAGACCAAGGGGTAAGAGGGATACTACTTCAGTAATATGATAAACAGTTCTTCCCTATAGCTTTTTATTCACGTAAACTAAACCCCTCTGAAAGTAAATATGCAGTAATAGGCAAGGAAGGGCTAGGTATCTTTAACACTAGTACATCTTAAGTTCATAATCTATGGCTATCCTGATAAAGTCCTTACTGAACATGAGTCCTTTACCGAGTTTTTCAAAGGCTTTAATCACAGTCCAAAGGGAACTCGGTGACAAATGATCATTCAGGTCTTTGGAGCCAAGATAAGATATCTACCTGGGAAAGCAAATATCATAGCTGACGCATTATCCCGCAATCCCGCACCATACTGCAAAGAACCATTAATTAGACTAAAAGATATAGAAACATCCGTGCCTAATTGTTAAACCTCTAACAGAAATTCCATAACCCAGAGAGATCGCGAGCATTGAATATCTGGGTCGGAGCGCAGAACTGTTACAAACTGAACAAAGCAAGTGTCAACAGCGATAAGCAAAACAATAAACACCAAACAATAAACACTTCGAAACGGAAACAGGGTCAGCGGCTGAACAAAACACAATAACCCTTCGAGCAGAAACCCTAAAGCAAAAGTATATTTAAAGTATGTGTATCTAGAATATGTAATCAAATGTAATATTTATATGTAGGTCCGTGACGAGGAAAACCCGAAGAACACAGCAGATGACTAACGACCAGGTAGTAGTAATAATCTCTTTCATACCAATCGTCATAAACTGGTTGCATTCCGTCATCAGGGTTCCCTACTATGTCACAGAAAGCCAAATCACTATTTTACTGGCCTAGAATGCTTACAGATATAAAAAGCACATAACTAATTGTAACACGTGTCATGAAAACAAGGGATACACTAAGACACCTGTCAGTTTAAGGGCCTATCCTGTGCCAAATCAATCCTTGAAAGAATATACGTAGAATTATTAACAGAATTACGAGTCTGACAGAGGGAATAAACACTTCTTAGTGTTAATAGTTCCTTGACACGTTATATAGAATTAATAGCACTAAAAAACAAACACCGCAATTGAGTGCGTTACGAATATTTATGAGTGCTAAATCAATAAATATGGAATTCAACACATAATAATCTGTGACTCGGGTGGTGTAAATCAATAATAATCTCCTTAACACGTTGTGTGAATTCCTTTCCATTAAGAAAACCAATAATATATTTTATCACCCAGAGTCAATCGGTTTGGTAGAATAACGGATAATTAAATAGGAAAGTGTCAATGTCTTACGAGTTACAACTCGTGATGTTGGATCCGAACTGGATTATAGCGGTTCTCGCGGTTTTAAAATACTTTATCATTTATATCTTGTATCTATAGAATTGATGCCGCAAGTAGCCTTATACGGTACGCCGCTAGAACACTTTTCCACATATTCAAGCCAACCATTAATTTATCAAATATATATAAAAAAATATATAAATAAATAAATATAAAAAAATAAAATAAATATGGATACAAGTGGAGTCAATATAATACACTCTGTAAGAAGTCGGAAGGGTTACAAATTATAATAAAAAAGGAATCACGATAATATCAATAAGCAAAACGTAACCATTAAATATCCAAATATATATGCGTAAAGATTTGCACTCTAACTTAACGCGTTTAGTAAGGACAAATAAGCTAAAAGTTCAAAACACATATCAAAAACCTACTGACATATTGTCTGTCCCGGTGATTTATATTCGTAGTCAATGAAAAAAAAAAAATAATAATAATAATAATAAAAAATAAATAAATAAATAAAATAAAATAAAAGAGATTTTAAAGTCAGGAAGTCTAGAAGTGAAGATGTTATCTATGAAATAATCCTATATGAATCTTATACAGGGCTAATAATATATATAGAATTTGTATGGAAACCTTTTCCATTAGTTTGAATAAGGAATATTTAATTTACATAATCATGCAGTTTTTCCAACATGAAACTAATATATTGTTCAATTTTGGTACTGTTTTTTTTCAGACATTCTTCTCATGTGGGTCGAGTATTAAAAAACAAAAAAATTTATCCTAAAGGCGTATTTATTACAGCAAGTAACGTAACTCTTAGCTGGCTGAGAGCAATCTCCTGCCAAGTGACGACGCCATCATTGCCGTATCAGCATTTGTTCCTTTTAACCTCAATAATCTGCTTACACAGGCTTCATCTGTGTGTCGTCTCTGCTTGCAAAAGCAGATTGACTGGAGAAAGGAATGCTTAGTTCATGAACTTCACAGGTGGTTCATAGGTCACATGACAGGCCACATAACATATTCTTATCCGTGTGTGTAATGCAATTAGTTAAGGACTTGCATTCATTTTAAAATTAATGAACAAAATAAGCAAATAGAATTTCTATAACAACAAAATGAATTAATTTTTTCTGAACCTCATAGACATTTAGAAGTATCACGATATGGATATGGATTATTTACTTGCAACATTAGCTTATTACAATCCAGGTAAATCACATTCATGGGAAAATGTCACATTTTCTTGAAAAACCCAAAGTTTATTTAGAAATTAGTTTACATAGTGGGTTTTTTTCGTTGCATCTCTACCTATTAATAAAGTTTTTAAAAAATAACCTCAGAGGATGCGCTCGAGAAAAATTGAATATGAAACTTTTGTTAGGGCACATGAATCATGATTAATCTTCTCTTTGACTCTTATGTTGCCTGGCAATCTTACAATTAGCTCCGTTTTCCACTTCTTTGTCTAGTAACTTACTACCAGTAATATCGAATTTTCTTAGAGATTCGTAATGATGTCTATGATATCTATTTATTTTTTTTAATTATGGATATTTTTACAAGTCATCATAGACCTGGATAGGTTCACTCATTGTTAATGCCATGGATAAAAAAGTTTGTACAGCGGACTCTTTTGAATTCCAAAATATCAGCGAATTCATGTGGGTTAAGTCTGGTCTAAATGGCTCTCTTCCCTCCCCTGTATTTGGATGTTGTCTGAATTTTACTTTGCCCTTGTGACAAGTATAATTTCACTTGCAGGCTGATTAATGGAACCTGGTTACAGTATCCTGCAGTACGAGAATTTCTCATCGAAACTTCAAAAAATCGTTCGTCGCAGCGGACGACTACAGTCAAGTAACAACCGCCTACAATGTGAAAGGAATTTCATGGACTTCTTCGACCGACACCGTATCTCGTCGTTAATCTCGTTTTGATGCGGAACGCTCCGGCGGCTGTGGAGATCGACTACAAAAGGGACATACTTCCGACAATTACGACCCGAAGGATATTCAACTCTACTTTGCTGGCGAAGGACTCGTGCTGGGGATGTTTTTTTATTCATCGCGAACGTAATCGTGTAGCTTAGGATGCAGAGAATAAGTATGAGCGCAAAAATAGAAACGTTGGACCCGCCCAGGCAATTTTCAATTTTCCCCTTGTTTTAACCATTGAAAAAGGCCGTTTCAATTGGCTATAGGTGGTTGTCTGGAACTGTGTAATGGACGAAAAGTTGTTCGAACGCTAGTTTAAAAGTGAAGTAGTATAACCTCGGTCATGTATCCTATATATATAAAGTATCATGTATCCTATATATGATCATAAAAACATAATAATAAGGAATCGAACTATATTTTTTTGCGTGTACGCACTAGGAATCTATATATAAATGATCATAAATAACAGAATCGAAATATATCTTTGCGTGTACGCAATAGGAATCTATTTAAAGTGCACATATATTAATCATAATTTTATGAATCCATATACATATGTATAAACAAATCAGGTAGCCTATAATCAATCTGTTACCTTTTATCATACCAATATCTGCAGTTATTTATGAGTTAGTATATGAATTAATGAATCAGATATATAACAGTTAGCATAAAACATTAATAATTTTTATCAATTCATATATGAAATTTTTTATCAGTTAAAATATGATTTTTATCATGTTAATCTTCATTCTATGCAATTATCAGAGTACATTAGTATTTTCTGTAGCATATGTATCTTAATGAGATGAAGTGAAAAACTGTATCATTATATATCCCGTGATCACTATTATTTACCAATATCATTGTTTTATATTTTATTACTTGAATCAATTCATGTACACCATGAATTTTTAATTACTTATATATATATATATTCACATAGTGTCTGTATCACACTCCTATAAGTCAAATGCAAGTCAAGTTTGAGTAATATTCAGTAGTTGATTTTGGTAGCTGACCGAGCTAATGTAAGTGTTTACATAATATATAAAATTTATGGAATGCTTAGTCCCTATATATAAAAGAATAAAACTAAAGAGGTCAACCAGATTGCTTGCAGGAATGTGATCAGACTAGAGACGCTAAAGATGACGTATACAATAAAAGTAGGCTAAGATAACATGCCGTCACCTGTAGTCATTCAATTGTTTATAAACATTAGTCCAAGCTCCCTGCTTGAGACAACTACCGCCTACGTGATCTGTAGCGTGTCTCATTTGATTGTGTGTTCGTATGAAACTATGTCATTGTATGTATGTTCATATGTTCGAACTACTGTCTGTTCCTTCATAACTTGTAACAGAGATGGTAGACGAGCAGAACAGAAGTTTAGCTATCGTCATTAGAAGACCTGTACCTCTTTACCTAAGCTTTATCATGTAGAGGAATAGGATTAGCCATCATCATTGGCAGAAGCGATCAAGCTATCGTTATTAGAAGACTTATACAATATACCTGATCTTCACCATGTAAAACTTCAGAAGAATATATAATTTTTTATACTTAGTGTTTTCTACAAGAACCTCACCGAACCATGAGTTTTAAAAACATCGTCGTAAAGATAATACCGACTTCGTAAGTGATCTACAAAACCCCAGACACTCCATTGAAGATGGAAGTGCAATACCAACCGACTTAGCGTATAGATTATCGCAAGTCGAACATTACCTCATAGGGGCGCCTTATCATACAAGGAGCCACAATGCCCTATATATATATATATATATATATATATATATATATTCTTATGTATGAGCCGGCCTCGTTGTGACCCAAATACGCAAAGGAAAATATTTGAGGGAATGCAAGGTAATTGGATTTTAACTTACCTTGAATAAGGGTGGTTTTGATATTATTATTTTTAGAGAAAAAGGTCACCAGAAAACTCAGCTGATTACTTTACATACATTTATTTACAAGAGGCTGTTTAATGGCCTGGAGAAAGAGTAAATGCAGCTTGTCTGCACGGGGAACAATATTATCTCTCACAAGGGGATAGCTGGCTAAAATGAGATTCACGTTAAAGCTGGTTTTCAAAATTATTCATATTATCTTTCGGTAATGCAGCACTTGCGGGCGCGAAGACTTGGACACGTGACTCTGCAAATCTGGAAAAATTCCCAGATTAGACACAAAAATAAAAGGAAGACTTCTTGCGCAAGTTACGATTATTCAGTTTTCTCTAACACACTGGGGAGAAGGAACACTAGTGTTTGACCGAGATATTCAACGACTTCATTTGTCTGGGACTATCAAAAAAGGGAGGCATGCGGCCACGAGGCAGTGAAAGGAACAAAGGAATGTTCATTTGAGCATTAGGAGTTTGAATTGGGAAATTAAATTCAGTTACTGGATTCGAAAGGAAAGAACTGGCAATATGACTGATTCACAAGACGTACCTGGATTCCATAGTAAGTGGACCTTTGTAGAATTCGGCGTCGGCTTTGTCTCAGGTCTGGGCACGCCAGTAACGCAGTGGGAGGCCTAATGGGAAGGCTGGAACATCCGTTCGAGGTCACGGCTTGGGGCGGACTGAGAGCGGCTGCATGTGTTAAGCATGGGTGTTAGGGGTCAGCTTATCCCCCGAAGAGCAGGGCATCCTGGAAACAGAACATATGGCCAGCAAAGGGTTCACAGGAAAAAGGAGCTTAAGACGTAAGGGCCTTAATAAGTTACCTAGCTGGGCTACACCCACTTCCCATTGGGATACGTCCCCTAAGGCTGACAGGAGTCTTTCCCGCAGCTAACGGCTGGCGCCAGGCATGCCTAGTCTGGCCTGAGTTTGTGTTTCCCGCCTAAATCAGCTGATATTCGGGTAAACATGGCTGCTCTTTTAGAAATAAAATAGATTAAATAAATGCTGGGGAGACGAGGCGATCTTTATTTGTAACGGCTCCCCCTGTAAAGAAGGCATTCACTCCCTTTCGGGCGTGAAGGCCTTGGCTAAATAAGTTGATCATCTCTACTACCCAGTTCTCCTACTCTAACTGAGGTTTTTAGAGCAGCGATACGGCTAACTACAATGGCCTACCTAACTTATAGGTGGAGATGCTAAGTTTACGAACTTACGGAATTAATGTAGTCTAGTCTAAGTGAGAACTACTGGTTGTCGGTGACGACAGTCTACTCTACCCCTATGTAAGGTTACTTGAAAATTCTACTTGATACTACCCTAATGCCCTGGTACTAAATTATTAGCCTAACCTAATCACTACAGGTAATTAGAGACGCAATCATTCCAGAGTGTTGTACGCACAGCAGTGATTTATTGAACTGAATTGTTAAAGTACATGAGATGAGGTAATGATGCATGAGGATGATGAGTGATTAGTAGAGTACCAGGATGGAAATATAATGAGGTAATTATGACATTTACATGAGGGTTAGTATTACCATTTCTAGGGGTTAGAGGGTTAGTTTACTGGCAGAGATCAGGCTGGCTTCCTTCTCTGGGTAGGTGCCAGGATCACTCTACAAACGAATGTGACACTGTACCTAGGGCACGGGTGCCAAGGAGAGCATGTGGCTCTTTGGTTAGTTTGTTAATTTGCTACATCCCTTTTTCTTCTTCTTCTTCTTATTCCTCAAGGGCCTGGCTATACCAGTCCTAGGAGTAGACGGAGGCACCGACTCTGGGGTAAGGCCAGAAACACCGTCAGGAGCAGAGGCAGTGGTAGCCTGAGGGATTTCAGGAGAACACCCTACTTCGGTATCTGCAGCCACCGTCGTAGAGGTGGAACCTACTGCAGGGGAGGCCCTCATTTCGGCTGCTGTGACAACTGTCGTAAGGGGAAAACTCCAGGCTGACTCCTGGTCGGGCAGTTCCTGGTCATCCAGAGGAGGTGTAAAGGTGAGGTCTGCCGGAGGTTCATCCTCAGACGACAGAGGTGAGGGTGAAGAAGACTCATGGACTTGGGATTGGCCATGGGCTACGGTAAGCTCCATGCCTGTTGGAGGATCTCCTATAGGAGTAACCTTGATAAGGTTAGGCGCCGGCGCTAGCTCGGGGCCAGGCACAGAGGTCAAGGTTTGTGGTGGCTCTACGTCCAGGCGGGACAGAGCTTGGTACTGCTCAGTGCTGCCAAGTGGCACTGGCAGAGAATTGAGGTCGACTGGACCTGTGACGGGTACATACTTTGGTAAGGTGAGGTCGTGCAACTCTCAGTTGAACGGTGGGAAGGATCATCTTAATGTGGTTGATGCCTTCAATGGTAATCAGTTGACGTCTGGCAATATTAGCCCCTCGGGGGATTTGATCTTCCCGTATCAGGGAGATTTGAGTGCCAGAGTCGTCAAAGGCTCTGATGTGGCTTTGCGGATAATGACTGTGGAGGGGTGCGACGGTTATAGGGCCCTGAGCTGGGGGTCCTAGTGAGGAAAAATTGGTGACAGCCATTGCGATGGCAGGAATATTGAAATTCGCGCACCCTACATAGTTTACAGACGTGACCTTTGCGGCCACAGTCTAGGTAGAACTGGTTCCAGAACTTCTTCTGTGGCACTGGACGATAAGGCCGAGATGGCACCACAGAGTGCGAATCTGTGGAGTTACCAAGGCTTGCAGGGTGCTCTGGCACAGGTGAAGAGTCCTCTCTTGCAGGGATTTGATGTGGAAAGGTAGCTTGGCCCTGGAGAGGTGTGGGGGAGGGACATCCCCAGAGGAGGTCCCGTCCCAATAGGAAACCTACTCCATGCCGAATTGTATTCACTACGCCCAGGTGGTGAGGTTTGGTGCACTAAGGAGTGGTGACCTGCAGGACGACTGTGGGAACGGTCTTGGACTGCCCTTCGACCCAAGTCATGGCCCACCTGATGTGCTTGTAGACTGTGACACTGGCTGGCACTTGGTCCCGGTCTATGAGACACAGATCGGAGCCCGTATCTACCGTAACTGGCAGAGTCACTGGTAGGGTAGAGCCATCCAGGGGTGCCACTGTGACTGAAGTGGTCCACACCCACTCAGGGTAAGACCTATCCTCGGGCATAACGGCCGCGGAGGTTGTGGCACTGATCAGGTGGACGTGACTGGTCGAAGGCACATGTTTGGGGCACCCGGGATATCCGGGGAAGTAGTGCCCTATAGCCCCACAGGCTCTGCAGGAGCCCCTTTGCTGGGCTGGTCTCCATAGGGTGTCTTACTGGTCTTGAGAGGAGGCGAAGGCACCATTCGTTGATGTAGGAGGGTTCTGAGGAGGTTTGTGGTTTGCGGCGCTCTTGAGGTGGGCAAGTCCTTAGGTGTCCTTGGTGGGCATCCTTTGGCCGTGTGGATCCGGAGAGCTGACTTGGTGGCACTATGCTCCGGTGTGAGGTGCTGTGAGACGGGTGGAATGTTTCCCAGCTGTCAGCCATGCGGCAAGCTTCAGCAAGTGTCGTGGGTTGCTTGTCGTTAAGGTGCACTGCGAGTGGTCCCGGTACACACTGGTAGAGGTCCTCCAGCATGATCCTGTTAAACAGGTCCTGGAACTCGGTGCATGACATGACCTTGAGCCAGCGCTTTCCGGCTTGGGCCTTGTGATAGGAGAAGTCGCTCCAGGCCCAACCAACTTCCTTGGCCGGGCCTCGGAAATGCTGTCTCCATCTCTCCGGGGTGATTTCAAACTCCTTCGTAATGACCCGGCGAACTTCCACCATGTCCCCTCGCTGACCCTGATCCAGTGAGCGGAGGGCAGTCTTAGCCTTGCCATACAGGTGCTTGGCCAGCAGGGCGGCCCTCTCTATCTCGGTGGTAGTGTAGTTTTCAAATAGGGCTTCCACTTCTTCCAGCCATGCCTCGGGCTCATCCTCCGTCCACTTCGGGATTAGAGCATTAATGCTCGCAATGGGATTGTGCAACACCATAGGCGTGGGGCTGGGAGCTGGCTGCATGGCTAGGGCTTCGGCACTCACCTGCCGTGCCTTCTCCATCTCGAGATCCTTCTCCTTGAGGGCTAGCTCATGCTTTCTCTCGTCTTCCCTTGCTTTTCTTTCTGCTTCTTTTTCCTTCCTCTCTGCTTCTTTTTCCTTCCTCTCTTCTTCTCTGGCGGCTTTCTCTTGCAGTAGTAGATCGTCCATCTGCCCCTTCACCCACTGGATGAGTTCCTGCACAGTGTAACCCACGTTCGTCCCCAGAGCCATGAGGGTCTGGAGCCTCTCCAGCCCCATGGATATGGGTGGTTGGGCAGCAGGGGAAGAAATTTCTCTAGACTGCAGTAGAGGCTCGGATGAAAATGATGGCCAGGAACAGTACTGGATGGAATGGGAGTGCCTACTTGGTAACGTGGCACTCACCTAGAAATGGGTTCTGCAATGTGGTAATGAGGAGATGTCTAAAAAGACTGGATGCTCTGTGGCACGTTGTGAATGGCACCTTCTGATGAGGTGAAAAAATCAACTGGAGTGTGCTGTGTAAGGCACACTTACGGGCGTTCCTAACTTGGGATATGCTGGAATGGGCAACCTGTAGGTCCAATACAGGTGCAAGGCACTTTAAGGAGGCGTTCCTTGAAGTGTTCCGAAGGATCACTGATCCTTGTACATGGAAACACTAATGAATTGGGCATTATGTATGGACGGACACGCAGGTAAAGAGCTACCTGTATGTCTGTACAGGTGCACGGCACTTGAAGGAGGAGTTCCTTGATTGCACTGGTAGCGTGCTGGTGTGTCCTGTCGGACGACACTAAATGCAGTATACTCAAATATACGGAAGAGAAATGGCACTCTGTTCGTGGCAGAGTGTAATGGTGGAGGAGAGAAGGCAAAAGGTGGGAGTACTTAAGCAGCCAGTCAATGGACAGTGCTGCGAATTAGTGGCACTGTAAAATGGTAAGACCTGTGGTGCACTGGTGGTGGCCAGTCCTAGACTGGTAATGACTTCCTTGATGGAAGTAATGAGGTTGCGGTGCACACTGTGCAATCTGCGCTTGCGGTATATGCAAGTCTTTTGTGATAAAAAACTGAAAAGACCACTCAGGCAACGATAGGTAATTGTAATTTTGGAAATGCTCAGTCCTTGGCTGAAGTACTCGGTAAATGAAATAAATGGACACAGGCGCGTATCACGTTCAGTGTAAATGAAAGATACAAGAGACTAAAATAATGTTAATGCGGCATGCGTAAGTACGTAGTACTCTTGGCTTTTGGAATAATAGGTTCTCTCTCTCTCTCTCTCTCTCTCTCTCTGAGAGGGTGAAAATGATATATGACGAAATTCCTTGTATTTATGTGAACTAATAATGCTAGTTTAATATGACGCAACTTGCGTTAAATGATCTCCTCATGTTAACGTTTAAATGGAAGAATTGCTTGTGAATAAGTTTTATGTAAACGATAATGCTGGGGTCACACATTCAAGTATCACAACGGCGTATACCCACGTATGTGGATCGTGGGCATCATCGCAGTGAAATGGCCTTGAACAGCTGGTAAACAGGACACGGACTACCGGACGTAAAGCCAGCACTGTAAATTGCGCCACAAATGTACGCGCAAAGAAAGCAAGGTCGACGTCTACTTGGAACTCACGCCGATAGTGTAATGTTAGATGTACGTCAACTTCACGTCGTTACCACGCCCACCATTGTGGGGCTGTAGGGTACAAAATGGCCGGCCTGTAAACAGAGCAGACTGTAGTGATGGCACATGTATGAGAGAATGTAAAAATATTGCATTCTGAAAATCCAAATTGTAAATTCACTTTGGTAGAATTCTGCATGTACTGTAAAATATTGTATGTTTTCAACAAATAAAAAAAAAATAAGTCAGACATTATAATATACATACCATTGGCAGTCCCAACATCTTGGGCTTCTTCTGACGAACGGTGTGGGGCTTAAGGTAGTAGAATATTTTCAATATCCACTTCTCCCTGTCCGTCAGTCGTCTTCCGTGTCACTGTCATCACTGTATCCCATCCAACTCCGACTCCTGTAGGTGGAAGATGACATTTCCTCGACCTGAGTGTTTGCAGGAGTGGCTGTAGGAGTCTTCTCCAGGCCGAAAGAAGGTCCTGCAAGAAGATGTGATGTTGATGGTCCCTTCCTTCGTCGATTTAGGAGGTTCGGCATCTTGGAGGAAACTGCTGGTCTCGGGAGGCGGAAACAGCTGACCTGAGGACGCCGACCTGACCTTTTATACCATGCTACAGCGTTGCCATGTCATACAGGGCTGTAAATGTGCGGATCGGTTTCCCGTAGGCTACAGCGCAATTAGGAGGCTCACGTGCTTCGCGGCGGAAAGAAAATAACCGCGGCGAACAATGCAGGTGACCCTAGCGCCTACGCCGCAACAGTCACCGTGGGTCCCATGTGCAATGCCTGGAGCTACATCAGGTGACATTTGGCGCGACCACCCACCACTGGTTTTGAACATTTCAAAACTGGAGCGGGCTACGGCGCCCTAGTGGGCGGAGGTTAGAGCCCGTACGACCCGTCACCTTACGTCTACAATTTTACATATGTTTTACGTTACATTTACGGTTAACTGACGTAAGCTGTTGCCAACTACCAATTTCCGCTCATGCGTGGGCGTGCGTGCGTTGATACGTGAATGTGTGACCTTAGCATAACGCACTAGCGGTGAACGATTTTACGTTAATTTGAAATGGATTGTGTTTTCATAGGAAATTTACAATGACGCGTTTTACGCGAACAATTCTTTTAATGTGATTTACTTTTAAGATTTATGTTAACTTTACGTAAGTTTACTAGGTCCCTGTGACAAGTGAAAATGACGGTAAGGATTTTAAGATGAAATGTTAGCAAAACATTTGTAAATGGAAAAGGTTACGTTCAGTACGAAGTGAAAATGAAACTTTCGCTCAGCGAGTGGGTGAGTGATACTAGGTGAAATTGGCAGTGAGCGAAGGCGAGAACAATGGCTTTCAAAACAGCTGATTTTCTGTAAACGCAGAGGCGATTTACAACACAAAATTCTAGTTTCTTATTCAAGGCGAATTAACGTTAATTTCTCTGGCAGAATGATAGATAGTAGTAACAAGATTGATATTATTTACGTTAAAACTTCAAGACTTATGTTACTTTGCTTAAATAATTGAGATAATGCTTGAGGTGATGAATGCTTTTCTTGGTGAGACCGAGGTTGGCTGGCAGGCCTGAGAGAGTGCATACGCCAAGCTGAGAGTTGGCAGGCTAAGCGGTTACCAACACTTGGAATGAAAACTAAGTTAAAATGAATTCCCCTAACATATAACAGACAAAAGAATTGTACACTTCTTTTGCTGTAACTATTAGTAGAACACTCCTAAATAGCTAGGCTTGCTAACACATCCAGTAAACCCTGGCAAAGCACTTCCTAGTTTGAACTAGTACTTTCTGGCATCTATCTATCACGTGCTCGTGTCTCATCAGGCGAGCACAATACAAAATAACAGAATTAGCTTGGCGCTCTGGCCGTTACAATATAATAATATTTCTCACTTAACACTTATCTAAAACACTTCTAATAAAACTACTTAAACGTACCTTAAGCTAACATTGGTTACAAATAATCATATTATATAAATGATTTGCCTTACCGTGAGTCGTGCGTGTCTTCCGCAAGTGTGCTTTGATTTACGCTTTGTAAAATCATTTACAGTTTCACGTTTTACAAGGGATAATGCAATTTACAAGCTTTTTAAGCAAGCTAGGTTCGTGGCAAGCGTCAACACACTTACGTATGAGCCGGCCTTGTTGTGACCCAAATATGTAAAGGAAAATATTTGAAGGAATGCAAGGTAACTGGATTTTAACTTACCTTTGAAAAAGGGGCTTTTGATATTATTTTTAAAGAAAAAGGTCGCCAGAAAAGTCAGCTAATTACTTTACATACATTTATTTACAAGAGGCCATTTAATGGCCTGGAGAAGGAGTAAATGCAGCTTGTCTGCACAGTGAACAATATTATCTCTCACAAGGGGATAGCTGGCTAAAATGAGATTCACGTAAAAGCTGGTTTTCAAAATTATTCATATTATCTTGCCGTAATGCAGGACTTGCGGGCGCGAAGACTTGGACACGTGACTCAGCAAATCTGGAAAAATTCCCAGATTAGACACAAAAATAAAAGGAAGGCTTCTTGCTCAAGTTACGATTATTCAGTTTTCTCTAACGCACTGGGGAGAAGGAACTCTAGTGTTTGACTGAAATATTCAACGACTTCATTTGTCTGGGACTATCAAAAAAGGGAGGCATGCGGCCACGAGGCAGTGAAAGGAACAAAGGAATGTTCATTTGAGCATTGGGAAATTAAATTCAGTTACTGGATTTGAAAGGAAAGAACTGGCAATATGACTGATTCACAAGACGTACCTGGATGCCATAGTAAGTGGACCTTTGTAGAATGTGGTATCGGCTTTGTCTCAGGTCTGGGCACGCCAGTAACGCAGTGGGAGGCCTAATGGGAAGGCTGGGACATCCGTCCGAGGTCACGGCTTGGAGCGGACTGAGAGCGACTGCATGTAATAAGCATGGGTGTTGGGGGTCAGCTTATCCCCCGAAGTGCAGGGCATCCTGGAAACAGAACATACGGCCAGCAAAGGGTTCACAGGAAAAAGGAGCTTAAGAGGTAGGCCTAATAAGTACCTAGCTAGCTACACACTTCCCTTTGGGATACGTCCCTAAAGCTGACAGGAGTTTTTCCCGCAGCTAACGGCTGGTGCCAGGCATGCCTAGTCTGGCCTGAGTTTGTGTTTCCCACCTAAATCAGCTGATATTCGGGTAAACATGGCTGCTCTTTTAGAAATAAAATAGATTAAATAAATGCTGGGGAGACGAGGCGATCTATATTTGTAGCAATATATATATATATAAATATATATATAGTATATATATATATATATATATATATATATATAGTATATATATATATATATATATTTATACATATATTTATAGATATATATATATATATATATCATATATTTTATATATTTTTTTATATATTTATAATATATATCTATATACTATATATATTTTATATATATAAAATATATATATATACATATACATATATACAATATATATATATATATATAGATATTATATATATATATATATATATATATGTATACATATATATATATATATATATAGATATATATAATATATATATATATATATATATATATATATAAATATATATATATATATATATATATATATATATATATATATATATATATATAATTATATAATTTATATATTATATATTGGTAATCTTCTTAGATACGAAAGCTATGTTATGCAATTGGATGCTATACTTTACTGTTATATATTTTTTAATACAAAGGAATTAATAATTGATTAGGAGGAGAAGGGGAAGAGCATATGTCAATATTTTGTTAACATGTATATTATGTAGACAGCATATATAGTTTTTTGTGAGCATGTATAATATATGAAGTAGCATTATATATTTTCCATTATAAAGGAATTTACAAATCTTTACTTTTTCCTTTTTGTCCTCTGATGTGAGAAATCCACTTATCGAAAGCAGCCTCACACACGTCTGCCCATAATTTATCCTTTATATGCTTAAAAACACTATATAACCTTTATTGTAAAATCATAGAGTTGGTCTTCTCTACACCTCCGTAATCAAAGATTCACAGTCAATTATCCCTCTACATGTCATTGTGACACTATTGGTCTGTCCCATGTGCTGGTCAGTCACCTAATGCAGCCAAAGTATCTCGGCCACAAAATCGTTCGTGTGCGCGCTCTGATTTGAAATACCATTTTTTATCCTCGGCTACTAGTGGTGAGTGACTGTGGTAAGGCCAAGAAAGTAGACCCAGTGGCCACTTTCTAGCGACTCTTCTAATCGCGTCGACTACTTGTGGCTCGTCTGCGGCCTTCCGTTTAAACACGTGTTCAATATATTTTTTTGTGGTTGTCCGTGTCCTGTGTGCGGGCAGCCTTAGACTTGACATGCCATTTGCAGGAGAACCTTGATAAGGGTTTGAATGCAGAGTAATTCAAATAGATTGTAGTGCTGCTTTCGCTTTAGTAAATCACAAGGCTCTTATTTATAAACTTCAAAATCTGGAGTGGATGGATATGTTTTAAGCTAACTTCAAGATTTCCTTACAGGTAGGCAGCAGTGAGTTGCTGTAGATGGGATCATTGGTGAACCATGACCTGTTGTGTATGGAGTTCTACAGGGCGGTGTTCTTGATCCTCTGTTATTTTTAGCGTATACTATATAGTGATATGGTGGTTGGCCTGGAAAACAAGATTGTTCAGTATGCCGATAGGCAATACTTGTGGACGCAGTCAAGTCTCCACTTATGAGAAATGAAGCTGTCCTCAGCTTCAATTGGGTCATAAACCGGACCAGTGAATGGTGTAGTCGGTGGAGTGTAAGGCTGAAATCTAGCAAAACGAAAACACAATTGATTAACAGATTTCGTACAGATTTTCATGCCATCCTCCCCTTTAGGTGGATGGGACTTTGCTGAATGGTCTGAAGCTTTAACTGTTCTAGGTGTAACTTTTGACTTACATTTTACTTTTGAGAAACTTCTTATGAATGTTTCAGCAAATGCTTCACGAAAGTTAGGTATTGTTTACATGTGTTTATAACATTGATAAAATCATTGCGACTCGTTTTAGGTCATTTGTGCTTCCTTTACTAGAATGCTGTTCTCCGGTATGGCTGTCTGCTTCTGCCAGAGATTTCTCTCTTTTAAATGTGGTTCATGGTAATAGGTTTCCTTTTCCTAATATTAGCAGTTATGACTCGGACCATTGACGAATTTTTCTTCTTTGTCACTTTTTCATAAGTTGTATATTAACAGAGATCTTTCACATTCACAATTGATCCATGATCTCCATTTCCTGCCGATAGCAACCACATTCGCTGAACAGTGGCACTGATATGCAATAAATATGCCTCGCTAGTGCTTCACTGTCGAACTTCTCAGTTCCAGAGGACCTTTATTCCTCACACCATTGGGTTGTGGAACAGCCTCCCAGAGGATGCCATGCAACTAAAACTTCAAAAGTACAAGGGAAAATGCAATGCATTACTACCTTAATACTATTCAACTTGTATTTTGATATTTTACGTTCATTTTTATTCATTTATCAGTTTGTTCATTTATCTTTTTCTAATAAGTGATCTCCTCTTTTTGTATTTCTTATTACTTTCTGTTCCCTATTTTGAATGAACACCATATTCTTTGAAAATTTAAATTTCAAGTTAGTGGACCCTGTGGACTTATTCCAAATGAATAGGGTTCATATTGTGAATAATAATAACAACACCCAGCAACGAAGGACAAGATGAACTAAGTGAAGATGCCACCGAAGACGACAGGAATGATGAGCTACCAAACAGTAGCACACATGAAAATACAGAAGATGTAACAGAGAGGTTGGAATGTTTGGAAAAGATCAGACAATAGATGAAGCCAGATACAGAAACAAAAAGATCCCCTCCATGAAAGCCTACAACACAAAGAAACTAAGGGAGAAAGCAAGTGAAGTTAATGAAATAATGAGATTAATACACCCACCAGTATCACAGACACAAGTAACCTGGCATATGTAGGAGCAAGACTAGCAGTAGAACTCATGGGGGATATAAACACCAACACCACCATTACATCCAACCCAACAAATACCAAAGCAACAGCCTCCTTGGAAAAGGCGCATGGAAAAACAAACCATGGTTATGAGATCTGATTTAAGTAAACTGAAAGAGATGGCAGAAAAGAGGCTAAAAAACAAGAAAACAAGGGGTGTCTGGTTCTGGGGATAGGACTCTCGGCATTGTTTCCGGTTTGCCCATAATGTGATTAGGGTGGGGATGATTGTATTCTTGTAATACTCTCAATCCTAGCAAGCGGATTTGACTTACACTTGCGCCACTCTAATCATATTGTGCCATCCCCTGTGGGGCAGGGTAGGGACATGGACATTTGGAAGTCGGTTCTCACTTGTACCATTAGTGGAAGAATAAACTTCATGACAGGCTGATGATATCTTCTTAATATTTTCAGTTTTAATGTTTCTGTTTTTTTTTTTTTTTTTTTACTTTTTTATCCTATGCTTTTATGACCAGTAATCTTAAGGGTTCTAGTACCCTTGGGCCCTTTGATGATGATTTGGCACAGATGACGACTAATGACATGAACTTGACTGTGGATATGGAATGCTTCAGTGATGGTGCTACCTCTCAAGGTAGTCATCACAAGTTGAAAACTCACCATTGTGAGAACAAATTCCCTTTGAATGGGACTACGAAACACTTTTTCTTTCGTTTGATAGTTTTGGTAAAATACACAAATTAAGAAAGAACTTTGATGAAAATGAAAGGAAATGGGAAGCATGGTTAACTTTTGAAAATCATGAAGCTGCGCTCAAAGCAAGCAGCAGTATCAGTATTATAAAAATTTGTGAGATGAGCACTGTCTGACAAGACCCCTAAATATGTGGATGTTTTCAGACCATCCCAATGGGTACAAGTGGCTCAGCCAAATTTGGCTGACAATGCCACTTTTGAAAGAACCCAACCCTCCAGTGTGGTTGGTAATATCTGCTAGGGAGGAAAATCACAATTACTACAAATTTAGCAGATACATCCAAGAAAAGGTTGGCTGTATTGATATGGGTAGCATCTCAAGGTTTGTTAAAAACAGTGTCCTCATTCATGCCAAATCAAAGACCCAATCATATATGCTGACAATGAAGAACTTCGAGAAAGATGATATTATAAAGGAAATTAGACCACACATGAATTTCAGTTATGGAAAAGGAGTAGTATTCGATAGAGACCTTTGCAAAGTGACAGAAAGAGAAATATTAGAAATTAGTCCAACGTCTGTATGGAAGGTAAGAAAATTCCAAAGGCAAATATGGTCATTTTAACGTTTGAGGACTCTGATGCACCATCTTACATCAATTTTGGAAATGAAGGGGTCAGAGTCAAACCATTTATATCAAAACCTCTGCAGTGGTATAACTTTTCAATTTGGCCATCCATCTAGTTTCTGCAAAAACAATAAAATTTGTAATAATTGCTCAGCTCCTGAACATGGTCCTTCTTAGAAACAACCAAAATGTCTGAATTGTGAACGGGATCATACACCATCCAATAAAAAGTGCAGGTAATATAAATAAGAAGCGGCAGCTGTATGTAAAGCTAACGCTGATTATATAAGCATTAGTTACACCGAAAAATTAATTGGTCAGACAAAGACCTATGCTATGGCTCTGAATTCTGTAGCCCCTATAAAAATTCAAGGCTAGAATGTAGCACCTTTACCTGCTGTAAAAGCAAGAACTACTCAAACTAAGACCCATTCATCTGATCTAGGTGATTGGCCTGCTAGGATTGAAGCACCCCTCTTTATGGAAGATGTGCCGCCTGTGGTGATATCTTCCCTGTGTCTGTCTCATCTCTGCAGCAAGAATACCTTCAAGAAATGGAACTAGAATAAACTAGAAGACCAAAGAGAGTAAGAACTCCTTCATTCTAAATGTAACAACAGTGAAGCCAACAGCGAGGATGCTTCTGCCCCTGAAACAACCAAGGAATCAAGTTCATTGGATAAAAAGAAAATAGTAGTTGAAGTCCACTCTCCTCCGTATCAAAAAGCTAATAATAAGCATAATGGAGCTAATCATGAGTCACATATCTCAAGACAATCTAAAGAAACTCTTATAAAGTCCCATAAGGAAAATAAACAAAAATACTAGTATGGATCACGGTAGAATTTCCCGTGGTAGATCCTAGCACTAAAAATATAATCTGGACATTTTACAATGGAACTGTAAAAGACTAAGGACTCGTTCAGAAATTCTAAATGCATTACTGCATGAGCATAACCCAGGGATTGTAGGTCTCCAAGAAACAAAATTAGCGGATGCAATATACAATCCAGGTCTAAACTATGAAATCTATAAGATGAGCTCCACTGATGGGGATCATGCCCATGGTGGTGTTTCAATAATTATTACTAAAGCATTGCAACATTTATGGTTCCCCTAAACACACAGCTTCAAGCAATTGCTATCCGGGCTACGTTTGACCGTGAAATCACAATTTGCTCTCTTTACCTTCCCCCAACATGTAGGTTCACTCATGGGGACATTCAAGGTTTAATAAACTTCCTCCTATTTTACTACCTGGTGATTTTAATTCTCACAATCCACTTTGGGGTGGAAATTTTTTAGTGATTAGAGGGTAGGATCATTAATGACATTGTTAATAATGATGATCTTACACTTTTCAATGATGGTACTATGACATATAATCTCTAC
Source organism: Macrobrachium nipponense (assembly GCF_015104395.2). NCBI lineage: Eukaryota > Metazoa > Arthropoda > Malacostraca > Decapoda > Palaemonidae > Macrobrachium > Macrobrachium nipponense. The sequence goes on along the minus strand of NC_087200.1, from coordinate 139,048,981 downwards.
ACAGGAAGTTCATCTGTTCTTCTCTCTATCTAGATTTTAATTGGTCTCTAGATGAAATTCTACATGATAGTGATAACTTTCCCATCCATCTGAAGTTTGTGAGAAATGTCCCCTCAAATTTTCCTATCAAATGGAAGGAAAAGAAAGCAGATTGGGTCAAATTTCAAGAAGGCATTAACAAATCCCAGGAATTTGAGTCCTCCGAATGCCATCTGAAGGCTTATGAGTACTTAGCCTCTGAAATATTGAATAGTGCTGAAAACTCAATACCTAAGACCAAAGGGAAACCACACAGACCTGCTAATCCTTGGTTGGATAAAACCTGTGGTAATTTGATGAAAATTACTAGGAAATGTTACAGGCGTTATAAATCCAGTCAGTCTGCAACAGCAAAATCTATTTACCAGTGTGCTATGGCAAAACAGAGAAAGTATTTGAAGAAAGTAAAAAGAGAATTCTGGCTGTTTTATATAAATAGCATAAATGCCAAAACCCCAGCCAGGTTAATCTGGAAAAAGATAAAGAAAACTAAGAGGCAAATATGTTCCACCGCCAGCACCTTGTCTGAAAATCAATGGAGACCTTATCACCAAGCCAGATGAAGTTGCTGAAAAATAGGGTGAACATTTCTAAAATATCGAGTCCTAGGAGTTGTTCAACTCGTTTGCAGAATATCAGGAATTCAACCATTTCCCGTAATTTAAATTCTGGAAATTGTGAAACTTATAATGGCAAGTTAACTTTAAGGGAATTAATGGATGCTCTATCATCTGAATCCACTACACCTGGGAATGATAACATTGTTTATAGCATGATTAAAAATCTTCCAGATTCTGCTATCTTCTTAAAATCTTTAACAAAATATGGGAAACTAGTATTCACCCCCCTTCTTGAAAGATTGCAGTTGTTGTTCCCAGTAATAAGCCATTGAAAGATCCACATCTTCCTACCTACAAGCTATCGGCCTATATCTCTTACAAGTTGTGTGTGCAAATTGTTTGAGAAGATGGTGAATTCTAGATTAATGTGGTATCTAGAGAAAATTTTTTTTATTATCTGTCCAATTTGACTTTAGGAGAAACCCTTCCACTGTGGACCCACTAATAAGATTATCAATCCTAATTCAGCAAGGTTTCTCAAAGCGCAATGTCTCGCCTCCAATAAAGGCATCTTTATTTGTAGATGACCTTGCTATATATGTCACAAGTTATGATGCTATTGCAGCATGTAATTTCTTGCAAAAGTCAGTTAATGCAATCAGCATTTGGGCAGATGACAATGGCACTCGATTTTCCCCTTCCAAAACTTTGGCAGTTCGTTTTACTAGAAGTACTCGAAAGGAAACGATCCCACATATTTAGCTGAAAGACACACTAATAATATGAGGAGGCGGTGAAGTTTTTAGGGATGATCTTTGATAAGAAGCTAACATGGGCTAGTCAAATTGACTCCTTGAAAATTAAGGTAAAGAAGTCCCCTAACATTTTAGAAGTAGTCTCAGGTTTTAACTGGGGTGGTGATAAAAGGTCACTTTTACAGTTATGACTTGTTATGCAAATCTAAGCTCGAGTATGATTGCCAAATCTACTCTTCAGCAAGTACAAGCAAACTTGAGGAGTTGGATGTAATTCATCATGCTGGTCTAAGAATATGCTCTGGTACATTTAAGACATCACCAATGAAAGCTTTTATACTGACACTGAAAAGCTCCCTCTAGATTTACATCGAGAGGAACTGCGACTATGGTATATGTTGAAATTAAGAGGTTCCCCTGAAAACCTTGCAGCACCAAAAGTTGAAGGTAAAGTATTGCTTTAAGTTGCCTCCTTGCTTGACCCCAGAACCATCGGTCTGTTGAAAAGCTGCTGTTAAAAATTCAGTTAATGTCAACGAAGTGAAGCTCGTTTTCTTGATCATGATCAAATACATTCACGTTCTGTTAAAGTATTCACTGATGGATCAAAAGCATCAAGTGGTGTTGGCTGCGCTGTTGTACATGGTAACAGTTCATAAGTTGGCAAACTATCTAATAATGCCTGTATTTTTACAGCTGAATTAAGTGCATTAGCCAAATCATTGAGATTGTTTCTATTCTACAGGGTAATACTTTCACCATATGCTCAGATTCTTATAGTGCACTCATGGCCATTAAGCAATATAACCCTAAACATCCAATTATTCAATATATTTGAGAATGGTTGTACAGACTAGCTTCCAAATTCAAATTAGTTCGTTTATGCTGGGTCCCTGCCCATGTAGGTAACGAAAGTGCTGACCATGAAGCTAGAGATGTCATTACTAAAGTTCTATTCCACCATATTCCCGCTGCCGATATGAAATGGACTATTCGTTCATATATCGAAAATAAGTGGCAAGCATGTTGATCTTCTCCCCTTCTGGCCAACAGTAAATATCGAACATTGGCCATCTGGATTCCAGCAAAACCGTTAGATAGAAATTATATTATGTCATCAAAGAATTGGCTTTACTCGATTGACCCACAGATTCCTTTTAGATGGGGGAACTGCACAAGTCTGTATACACTGTGACTCTCCTCTTACTGTGGAACATGTTATTACATTGCCATAGGTATGCTGCAGCACGGCAAATACATGAGTTATTGGACAGGGATATAGCAAAATTGCTTGGTCCTGATGTAGATGTTAATAACATTGTGGCATTCCCTAGATATATCAGCGTCAACAATGAAATTTGATATTTGACCTCTTGGTACATTGCCAAGTATATACAGTATATACACTTTCAGTTGTGTATGTAAGTATTTTTAAGTATATTTTTTTATTTTTTATTGTTTTACACTAAAGGTCATATGCATATCGTAAATTCAAAGTTATAATTCTTTTATGGAGGATACCAGTTTTTACCAAATATAAATTTTTACCATAGTTTTAAATTAATTTATTTTATTCAGTTCGTAAATTTACTGACATACATCTCAAACCAAACTCATTATAGCACTGAATAATCCTTTGGATTTTAGTGCTTGGCTTCAAGGGTAAATTCCATATTCCTTTTCATTCCATTCCTATAAGAAATCTATTTCCTCAGCCTAGACAAAGGAGCTCCATCCCTCAAAAGAATCAGCTCCATGATTCAGTTTGAAATTGTTCAAGCTCCAAAAGCTTCCTCTGTGGGAGCTTCTCAAAGCCCCTCTGTAGAGGCATTTCAGGCTTCCTCAGAAGCCTCCCTAGCCTCATCTTAGAGGCATCCCAGGTAATCTCACTCCCAGATTTAGAGAATCATCCACAAGAGAGATTGCGGTCTTCAGTATCTCATGTGGCAGAAGTACATCATGTAAATATGGAATATGAAATGGAAAAGTTATAAAAGATTACTTACCCATTCCACATCTCGTCTGTCACCTGCCCAAACAAGGCAAGGCAATTGTAAAATTAAGCCATCAACAAAGTCTTCCTTCTCTTGAGAGGTTGAATAGGCCACCAAGAAAGACTACTAGTAGGACCATATCTCCTTCACGTAAGCCCTCTCTTTCAAGAACTTCAAATTCTTCATCTGGTCAGCCAACTAAAAAGGTCTCTTCATAATGGCATCTTTTGAATCAAGCAATGGAATTGTAAAGGACTGCATTACACGGGCAGAAGAGCTAAAAGTCTTGTTAAGAGAGAGAAATCCTGATATAGGATATCTGTAATAAACTAAATTAGGCCCTTTGATTTGCAATCCTAGTGTTAATTATGAGTTTTTCTCTTCTGTTCCTGTTGGTGACTGTGCACATGAGGCAGCTACTACTATTGTGAGTAAATCTTTGGAATACTCTCAAATACCACTTACTACAATATACAGGCACTGAAGCTAAAGATAATTTTAGGCAAGCAGATAACTCTCTCTTCCACTTACCTTCCTCTTAGATCTGCTTTTTGAGTGGCTGACATTCAGTCATTGTTAAATCAATTCCCATCACCTTTCATGTTTCTAGGAGATTTTTAATTCACACAATCCGTTATGAGGAGGTAATTCTATAAATAATCGAGGAAAAGTGGTAGAGGAAGTTGTTAATGATAATAATAATGTTGTTCTTCTTAGTGATGGTATGATGAATTACCATAACATAAATTTTAATTTGTATTCAGCTATTGATATGAGTATATGTTCCTCAGACATAGCTTTAGATTTTAACTGGTCTGTTGATGAATATATGCATGGTAGTGATTACTTAACTATCCATTTGAAGTTCATCAGGAATATAAAAACAATCATTGTAAACAAATGGCAGAATGTATGAAATGAAGAGCCTGAAAATAACAATTAAAACAAAGTAAACCAGATGTTAAGAAATGGAGTTCAGCATATCAGAGAGAGATATACACAAGTAATCCTGACACGCCCCCGTATATGCCACTCTCATCTGACACATGGGCACTTGATGAACAGCACACGAGGCCCTGCTCCCAAGTGCTCAGAGTGCAAGGTGTTGATAACTGTCAGATGTGTGTTGTGTGTGTCCGAAGCATGACCAGCAGAGACTGTCAACTTATGGAAATAAACCAATGAAAGAAATTTTGTCAGAATTTTTTACATTTTCAGTGGTTCAATTTTGACGTTTCTGTGGAACTGTAATTCAATTAATAAAATATAGCAATATATAATAAAAGCACAAAAAGCTTAGAGCATTTAATGAATTTTAAAACAAGATTTTAAAAAGTTACTTGACCTATTCTGAATTTTAATATACCTTTTTATTATATATATATATATTGGGAACATGAGCAAATGTAATTATTGTGTGTGTGTGTGTGTGTTCTAGTTGCTGCAGTTTTTTATTTAATTTTGATTCACCCAGCATCATACTGAATGACCTATTTGGTCCCAGTTCTTGTCCTCAGGCCTAGACCTGGCATTTTATCTAATCCTTCGGGCCAGCCCTATGAGAGCTGAAAATCAGTTTGGTGGTCTGGTTAAACTATTTTTATAGTAATATAATAATTTGTTACACTTTCTGTAATCAACGCAGTCCCCACCCCCTTCCTTTGGTACTAACACAACAGGTGAGGAGCAGGAGCTGGTTCTCTTCTCAGTCAGCCCTAGTCATAGCTGCAAATTTACCTGTTCTCTAATTCGTTCTACTTTGTGTGGATTAACTAGGTAGTATCTGATGTTCCAATACATCATTGGGTGGCTGCTCCCCCGAATGCAGTGGAGGAGTAGGGTTCTGCAAGGGCTGCGTCTATGGTTGGTCGTATCTGGTTGGTAGGGCTTTAGTAGATTTTATGTAGAACAACTTGGCCCATCTCTGCCCGCAGTTCACCTAGTTCAAGTGTCCTCGTTTCGCTAGTATCTTATGAGGTCCTGTTAACTGTACTTTAAGTGGTCGGGTTGCTCCTGTTCTGAGGACTAGCACCTTGTCACCTATTGCTAGTACTCGTGTCCTTCTGGCACTGTAAAACTTGATGTTAACCCTTTCCGGGCTCGTAGCTTCGTTTACCTGTGCAATTGCCCATGCGGTGTCCGCAAGCGGTTCTGGATTTCCAGTAGCTCTTTCACCCAGTCAGCCTTGGGGGCGTCTGTCCATCCTTCAAACAGGATGTCAATAAGCCCTCTAGTGGAGTGTGCATAGAGGAGCTCGAAAGGGCTATAGTTTGCTGTTTTGGACCTTCTGTTCCGGGGGCGAACAGCGCGTAGGGGAGGTTCTCCTCCCAGTCTCTTCCATGTTGCAGTTTTGCTAGGGTTGCTGAGAGTGTGGTGGAAACGCTCAACTATCCCTTGACTCCCATGCTTATATGGGGTCAAATGTACATTCTGTATTCCATGGGCCTTCATGCTATTCTTGAATTCGCTTGGCATAAAGTGCCTTCTCTGGTCACTTGGTATTGTGACAGGGAAACCAAACCTGCAATAAATTTCAACAGAGCCTTAATAGCATTCTTTGAAGTCTCCCTTCTGACAGGAATAGCCTCTGCATACTGCATGAAACGGTCTATTATCATCAATCAATGAGAGTTTCCAGCCTTCAAATTGGTGCATCCTTGCGGTCTGTAGTATTTTGTTACTACTTGGAAAGGAACACCCGCAGAGGGGATATTTTTCAGCTTGGCCTTAGGGCATGTTGCAACATAGGACTTTACATCCCTCCATAGTCCAGCCCAATAGAAGTTCTCAGTCAATGCCTTTGTGGTGTAGCTGACCCCAACATGCCCTACAATCCCATCATAGGCCAAACAGATGACCTTCAGGTGTAGAAATCTGGGCAACACCAAGTGTTTTTGTAGGGCTTGTGCAGTGTCTGCCTTATCCTGGAACATGGAAAATTACCCCATTTTCGAGCACGTATTGGCCCATGGTCCATCCTCCTAAAAGGTACAGGTCACCAGGAACGTCTCACGTAAGGTCTTGTAATTCAGGATCTGCTGCTTAGTCGGCCAACCGCTGATCTCGGCTCAAACCAGGATCACTGGTGTCATCCCTTGGTAATCATGCAGGTGGGTTGTGCCGAGGCATAGGGGCATCAGATTTTTCCAACCAGGGGATTTCTCCCAGGCACACAGTGGTAAGATCATCAGGGCTGTTTGGGGCTTCTCTGCATTGCCGTCATGCAGCGGCTTGGCACTCTTGATTCTTGCAGCTGCAAGTAATCCTGCTCCAACAGCATGGCATGTCCAATTAGTAGCCTGTCTGTCTAATCCTGAACCTATGGGTTTGCGGTGGTTGTGCATCGCCCTGGGTAATAGCTAGTCGGATGGTGGGCAGGTCCAATGTGTGTCCATTGAACCAGCAAATAGACAGACGCTCATCTTCCAGAATGTCGGCTTTGGAAGGCACTTCCGTGCATAGAGTCAGACTCACCTCCGACCCAGTGTCAACGACATTTGTCAGCACTCGAGCTGGGGCAGACTCATCTGGGGGACCTATGGTCACTTGTGGCAGTTCAATCTATTGCTTGGGGCTGGCTGCCTTTATCTTGGTCTGGACGGTCTTGGGTGTGACATACTTTGGGTACCCCAGGTATCATGCTGAGACGTGGCCTGTGGTCTTGCAGTCTCTACACATGTCCTTGCTTAAGTCCCACTTGAATCCACTTGAGGTGGGCTTAGTTGGAGGGGTAGAACTGGTTGCTCGGGGTCGGATGCCCAGAGGTCTCTCCCTACTAGGCCCCTTTGGAAGAGCATGCATTGGCTTGATGCCCTGGCTTCTTGCAGAGGTAACATAGAGATGTTTTAGGTACTACCCCATTTCGCAGTTGGGCAGTAGATGATGCGAAACCAGGTGGGTGAAATCTTGTTCAAGGTGCTTAGGTGGGCGTGGTGAGTTTCCCACTCATCTGCCAACCTACAGCATTCCACCACTGTGAGGGTTTCCTTTCATGTATGTTGTTAGGCTGTTAGGAGCATAATAGAAGAAGTCTTCTATTTTGAATCTCTCTATGATCCCTTCCATGCTCTGTGTGGGTAAGAACTCCATCCAGCTTCGAAGTTCTTATTTTTGGTATAGATCCAGTTGGTCCAGGACTGGCCAGCATCCTTGGAGAGCTTGCGCCAGTTCTTCTGCCAACGTTCTGGAGTAATCTTGTAGGCCCTTGTGAGGCCATCTCTTACAAGAGCCAAGTTCCCCTGGTCTTCTGCAGCAAGAGACTGGAGGGCAGTATAACCTTTCCCTTTGATATGTTTATTCAATGCTAGGGCGATTTCAGTAGCAGTTGGGTGGAAATTCTCAAATACCTGGGTGATGTGCTCGAGCCATTCCTCCCTCAGGGTCTTCGTTGGACCAGGACTGGACCAGGCTGTTTATCCCCTGGAGTGTGGTGAGTGGAGTGGTGGTTCTGAGGTGATTGGTGTTGATGTACACTATCTACAACTTGTGGGCCCTGGCAGTATCCCGTTCCCTTCTCTCTCATTCTCCCCTCGAGTAGGATTCCTTCACAGAGGGAGGGGATAAGGGATCCTGGCACTTGTGGGAGTGGTAATAGCACTCCCATAAATGCCCTGGGTCCTGGTAGAATGTCCTACAACTCTTGTCTCTTACTCTTAGCCCTTCCTTCCATCTACTTTCTCTCACCTTCACTTTTTGTCTTTATATCTCACATTTTCTTTTCCCCTCCTCCTATCAGGATGACTATTGTTGACAAACCTGGATCTTGCTGTGATCATGGCTATGACTGTTCTTATAACCTGATAGAGGGTGAGGTTGGATGGCATTTCTCCTCACCCGTAGAATTCAAGTACTTGATGTGTCAGAGTTATAGGAAAGTCTTATGTCAAACATGGCCGCCTTAGGTGTTGGTGGCCAAGTGTATAACCAAGAAGTAGCTTCTAGGGATAGGCATCACTACCAAAACCCATCCCTCCCTTGTTGGGCTCCTTGGTGGGTGGAGGACTACTTGATCAAAATTTTCTAACTTGTCCTATGTAGGAACAATCATCTCATCATGTTGACAACACTGGCCTGGACAAAGATTCTTCTACTGGCTTTTCCCAGAAAAAATCACCGGGACACCAGGGTGAACTCTCTACTGGTGGTACTTCAACAAATTTGAGAGTGCTCTATTGCAGAAATCTCTCATTCTCCGTGAATTTTGAGGTAATAGAACTAATGACAAAAAAAGTTTGGTAAAGTTGAAAGAATTAGATTCAAAATAGCTGAAGATGAGACTTCTTTGGATGCTTATATTGTATTTGATAGCAATAGATCTACAGAGAATGCCGGCACCCTACTGAATGTCCATGAAGTCAATGACAAGCCACTACAAACAAAGCTGTTTGACATCAATAATCTTAGAACAGACCCTTATGATTATTTTCCCGAGAATATCTGCCTACAATAGAGAGAAAATCCCCTATCCCAGTATGGTTTGTAGCAACATATAAAGACAGCAGTGAAAATTTCATAAAAGCTTCTGAGACCCTCAATACTGCCCTATATGGTATTCCTCATAATAATATAAGAACATATGGAAAGAGCATTCTCATTACGGCTAATAATAAAATACAAAGCAGATTGTGACAGGCTTTTATGCTATCTCAAAAATCAAATATAGCCTCAGTATCCCCTCATAAGTCATTCAATCACACTAAAGGAGTAACACACACTAAAGATTTATTTGAATTAACAGAGGACGAAATATTAATTAGAAGTCTGCCAAATGTATATCAAGTAAAGAAAATTAATGGAATGAATAATGTCATTTTGATAAACTTCTCCTCAAAGTACCTCCTTGACTATATTAGCTTTGGGGACCATGTAAGAATGGAAGTCAGAAGATTTAAACCGTCTCGAAAACAATGCAGAAGATACTTTTAGTGTGGTCATTTAAGTGAATATTGTCTGAAGAACCAATGCTGCCACAGATGCTTGGCAAGAATTCACCCTCTTTGAATGAGTGCCCAATGAGGGAATTTGAAAAGGAAGTAGTGAACAATGCAGACTTAGAACTAATAAGTATTGGTGGCGCCAAAAGACAGATATTAGGCGCAAACAGAAATAAAAACTGTTCATATGCAACAGTAATATAATAAATGAAGCTTACAGAGAAGAGGGAAACTGAAAGAAAATTGGTTATCGAAAATAATCAGAATCCAACTGATTCTAACCTTCACCTTCCCTAGCCACAGTAAGTAGACATGTCCCACCTGTGTCTGCAGCTACAGAACGACAATCTTGAGTCTACTTTATCTGCTACTGAAGATAGGATACCAGCTAAGATGACAACAGTTAAGGAGTAACGAATGAAAAATAGAACGACTCATGTTAGTGACGGCTTCCAGTATTCACCTAGCCAGAAGCATAGTCTACAGACCTTCCCAAACAAACATGTAGTTGAGATTGCAAACAAGTATGAGGATCTAGATGATCCATCAAAACCATGGTTAACCTTAGTCTCTAAAAAAAATGGCATTATCCGCATCATGGTCTGATGTGAAGACTTCATCTGACTCGATAAGTTCTACCTCTTGTCCACCAGTAGTCAGTTCCATCCAGCACAGAACAAGATGCTCACTTGATAGATGTAGAATTTAGTGCTTCCAAATTGACACGTCATTCAGAACCAAAGTACCATTCAAAATTAAACAATCAGTCCCCCTCAGTCCACATCTCTGGAGGTGGAGCACATAAAAAATTAACAAGACCTAATGAATCAAATAAAATTTCATCCCATCATAAGCAGGAAAAGACAAGGAGCTCCAACCTCAAAAAATAACCTTCTCATTCCACATCCTTCAGTGGAACTGCTTATGTCTCCAATCTGGTGCAGAAGAGCTTAAAGCATTGATGTATGACCATAACCCTGGCATTATCTGCTTACAAGAAACCAAACTTGGTAATGCCTCTTACAATCCAGGCTTAAATCACATAATATACAATTCAGCCTCACCTCCTGGTGACAGCTCACGGGGGTGCTGCAACGATAATTAATAAGTCTATACAACACTCAGTGGTTCAGTTAAATTCGCCGCAAGTCGTAGCAGTTACAGCTATACTTGAAGTATTACCATCTGCTCAATTTACCTTCCTGGAGCAGCAGGATTTTCTAATGCAGACTTACAAAAATTAATAAATCAGCTCCCCTCCCTTTATACTTATGAGTGACTTCAATGCCCATAATCCTTTATTGGGAGGAAATACTTTAAATGCATATGGAGGAATTGTGGAGAACGCCTTAAATACAAATGTCATCTTATACAATGATGGGTCAATGATCTATCATAACATCTATACTAACACTTTTTTGGCCATTGACCTCGGTATTTGTTCATCCAATATAGCCATGGAATATAATTGGTTTGTTAATAATTATTTGCATGGCAGTGATCACTACCAAATTTTAACGCTCTGTGAGAACAGTCCATCCAGTTCATCTCCAAAGTGGAAGTTACAGTATACTGACGGGGTTAAAATATAGACAGGGTACAACTATGGAGAGAGAATTTGACTTTTTCCATCTCATGTGGAAGTTTATTCTTATTTCATTGACAATTAATAACGAGAGCCAATACATCAATACCAAAGACAAGAAATAAACCCTGATGACCAGCAATTCCCTGGTGGGACAAGATATGCACCATCCTTCGAAAGATTTCAGGGAAATGTTATATGAAATACAATAATAGTGGTTCTAAAGCATCTAAGATTATTTATCAGTGATCCAACCCCTGGAATTTGTTCCTGGGTTTGGATCCAAGAATCTCATATTATTATACTATATCTGTTTTGGACTAATTTTTGAGGAATTTTGCACTTGTAAAATTTACTGAACCTGACAAATAGGAAAAGTTATCATAGCTGTGACTTTGTTTATATCCGAAGATAAATAGTGGGAACTGTGGTAAGATCATCAACCACCTGATAATGTTCGGACCTGAGAGATATCAGATTGATACCTCAAGGGCAGAACTGTTCTTTAGGGCTGGACCATGTATTCCTGGAGGGTCTGGTTCTGGGGATAGGACTCTCAGCATTCTTTCCAGTTTACCCATAATGTGATAAGGGTGGGGATGATTGTATTCTTGTAATACTCTCAGTCCTATCAAGCGGGTTTGGCTTACATTTGCGCCACTCTAATCATGTGCCATCCCCCTGTGGGGTAGTGTAATGACATGGACATTTGGAAGTCGGTTCTCACTTGCACTATTGGTGGAAGAATAAACTTCATTAAAGGCTGATGATATCTTTTTAATATTTTCAGGTTTAAGTTTTCTTATTTTTTTTATCCCATGCTTTTATGACTAACCTTAATGATTCAAGTACCCCTGGGCCCTTTGATGATGATTTGGCACAGATGACGACCTATGACATGAACTTCACTGTGGATATGGAATGCTCCAGGGTTGGTACTACTTCTCAGGGTAGTCATCCCAAGTTGAAAACTCGCCATTGTCCATCTTGGGAACACAGTGGATAATTTGGAAGTATTACATGTAAAGCACATTCTCTTGGAATGGGATTATGAAACACTCTTTCGTTTGGCTGTTATGGTAATATAATAGAGATAAGAATGAACTTTGATGAAAATGAAGGAAAATGGGAAGCATCGGTAACTTTTGAAAAAGATGAAGCTGCACTTAAAGCCAGCAGCCATATTATTAATATAAAACTTTTTTGTTCAACTGTCAAAGGAGAACTGTCTGACAAAATCCCTAAAAACATGTACCCGTCACAATGGGTACAAGTGGCTCAGCAAAGTTTGATGACAATACCACTTTTGAAAGAGCTCCCAAACCTCCTATGTGGTTGGTAGTATCTGCTTGGGAGGAAAATTACAATTACTACAAATTTAGCAGATACATCCAAAAAAAGGTTGTCTGTATTGATATGGGTAACATGTCAAGGTTTGGTAAAGGTAGTGTCCTTATTCATGCCAAATCAATCATATATGCTGACACTGAAGAAGTTTGAGAAAGACGACATAATAAAAGATATTAGACCACACATGAATTTCAGTTATGGAAAAGTAGTATTCGATAGATACCTTTGTGAATTGACAGAAAGAGAAATATTAGTAATTAGTCCAACTTCTGTATGGAAGGTAAGAAAAATTCCAAAAGGAAATATGGTCATTTTAAAGTTTGAGGACTCTGATGTACCATCTTAAATCACTTTTGGAAATGAAAGGGTCAGAGTCAACCCATTTATATCAAAACCTCTGCAGTGCTATAACTGTTTTCAGTTTGGCCATCCATACAGATTCTGCAAAAAACAACAGAATTTGTAATAATTGCACAGCTCCTGAACATGGTTCATGTTCGGAACAAGCAAAATTTTATTAATTGCAAGCAGGATCATACCCTATCCAATAAAAAGTGCAGCCAATATAAATATGAAGCGGCAGCTGTATGCACAGCTAATGCTGAACATATAAGCATTAGTTATGCCAAAAAATTAATTGGTCAGACAAAGACCTCTGATATGGCTCTGAATTCCGTAGCCTACATAAAAACTAAAGCCAACAATGTAGCACCTTGACTTGCTGTAAAAGCAAGAACTACTCAAACTAAGACCCATTCATCTGAGCTAAGTGCTCAGCCTGCCAGGTTTGAAGCACTCTTCTTTAAGGAAGATGTGCCTGCTTATTTAGACTCCCCCTTCTCTGCAGCAAGAAACCCTTGAGGAATTGGAACAAGAACAAACTAGAGGTTCCAAAGAGAGTAAGAACTCCATCTTCACCTCTACCTGCTCAAAGTATGGAGATTTCCAAACCTCAAAAAAAATGTAAACAAGAGTAAAAGCCAAGACGAGGATGTTTTCTACCCTTGAAACAACCAAGGACTCAATTTCCTTGGATAAAAAGAAAATAGTAGTTGAAGTCCACTCTCCTCCATATTAAAAAGCTAATAAAGAGCATAATGGAGCTAATCATAAGTCACATATCTCAAAGACAGTCTAAAGACACTCATAAAGTCCCATAAGGAAAATAAATAAAAAATAGTATAGAATACAGTAGAATTTCCCTTGGCAGATCCTAGCACTAAAAATTCAATCTGGGCGTTTTACAATGGAACTGTAAGGGACTAAGGACTCGTTCAGAAATTCTAAAATTAATGTATGAGCATAACCTAGGGGTTGTATGTCTCTAAGAAACTAAATTAGGGAATGCAGTATATTGTACAATCCATGTCTAAACCATGAGATCTATAAGATGAGCCCCACAAACGGGGATCATGCCCATGGAGGTGTTGCAATAATTATTACTAAAGCATTGCAACATTTTGTTGTTCCTCTGATAACATAGCTTCAGGCATTTGCTATCTGGGCTGCTATTAACCGTGAAATCACAGTCTGCTCTCTTTACCTTCCCCTAAGATGTAGGTTTACTCAAGAAGGACATTCAAGGTTTAATTCTCACTAATCCACTATGGGGTGGAAATGTTTTAGACACAGAGGGTAGGATCATTGATGACACTTTTAATAATGATGATCTTACACTTTTATTGATGTACTATGACATATCATAATGACCACACAGCTGATTCATCTGCTATTGACTTGAATATTTGCTCTTCTTCTCTCTATTTGGACTGTAGATGAATTTCTACATCTGAAGTTTGTGAGAAATGTCCCCTCGAACTATCCTGTCAGATGGAAGGAAAAGGAAGCAGTTTGGGTCAAATTTCAAGAAGGTATTAACCTATCCCAGGAATTTGAGTCCTTCAAGTGCCATATAAAGGCTTATTAGTACTTTGCCTCTGAACTATTGAATAGTGCTAAAAACTCAATACCTAAAACCAAAGGGAAATCACACAAACCTTCTGTTCCATGAGGGGATGAAACCTGTGGTAATTTGGGGAAAATTACTAGTCAATGTTACAGGCGTTATAAATCCAGTCGGTCTGCAATAGCAAAATCTATTTACCAACGAGGTATGGCAAAACAGAGAAAATATTTTTAAAAAGTAAAAAGAGAGTCCTGGCTTTTTTTTTATATTAAAGTCATAAATTCTAAGACCCCCAACCAACTTAATCTGGAAAAAGATAAGAAAACTAAGTGGCAAATATGTTCCATCACCAACGCCTTGTCTGTAAATCAATGGAGACCTTGTCACCAAGCCAGATGAATTTGCTGAAAAATTGGGTGAACATTTCTCTGAAATATCGAGTTCTAGGAGCTATTCAACTTGGTTCCAGAATATCAGAAATTCAACCATTTTGCTTAATTTCTGGGATTTTGAAACTTAAAATGCCAAGGTAACATTAAGGGAATTAAGGGATGCTCTATCATCTTCTGAATCTACTTTCCCCGGGAATGATAACATTCTTTATAGCATGTTGGAGTTGGAAATAGCTTGTCTAATGCTTTTGAGCTGGAGGAAGGCGTCCCACAAGGCAGCGTGTTGAGTGTTACCTTATCTGCTGTGGCTAGAAACAGCATTGTTGAATGTGTTTCACCTCCAGTAAAGGCATCTTTGTTTGTAGATAACCTTGCTATATATGTCAGAAGTTATGATGTTATTGCTGCTTGTAATTTCTTGCAAAAGTCAGTCAGTGCAATCAGCAATTGGGCTGATGACAATGGCTCTCGATTTTACTAGAAATACTCAAACGGGAACCATCCTAAATATAAAGCTGAAACACTCACTATTACCATATGAGGAGGAGGTGAAGTTTTTAAGAATGATATTTGATAAGAAGCTAATATGGGCTAGTCATATAGGCTCCTTGAAAATTAGGGTAAAAAAAATCACATAACATTTTAAAAGTAGTCTCATGTTTTAACTGGGGTGCTGATGAGAGGTCACTTTTACGATTATATGACTCGTTATGCAAATCTAAACTTGAATATGGTTGCCAAGTCTGGTCTTCAGCAAGTACAAGCAAACTGAAGGAGTTTGATGTAATTCGTCATGCTGGTCTAAGAATATGCTCTGGTGCATTTAAGACATCTAGGTGAAAGCTTATATACTGACACTGAAGAGCTCCCTTTAGATTTATGTCGAGAGCAACTGGGATTGCTGATGTCAAGGAAGTGAAGGCTCGCTTTCTTGATCATGATCAAATACATTCAGGATCTTTTAAACTATTTACTGTCGAATCAAAAACATGAAGTGGTGTTGGTTGTGCTGTTGTTCATGGCATTAGTTCATATTTTGGCAGACTATCTAATAACCTTTATTTTTACAGCTTAATTAAGTGCATTAGCCAAATCTCTTGAGATTGTTTCTACTCTACAATGTAATACTTTCACCATACGTAAATTCAGATTCTTAAAGTGCACACATGGCCATTCAGCAATATAACCCTAAACATTCAATGATTCAATATATTCAAGAATGGCTGTATAGACTTGCTTCCAAATTCAAATTAGTCCATTTATGCTGGGTCCCTGCCCATGTAGGTATTGCTGATAATGAACATGCTGATTATGAAGCAAGAGATGTCATTTCTAAAGAAGACATTCTATTCCACCATATTCCCACTACCGATATGAACAGGACTATTCGTTCATATATCAAAAATAAATGGAAAACTGGGATCCTGCCAAGGAGCTGGAAAATATAAATTATTATACCAGTGCAAAAGCCTCACAAAGATCCTCTTCAAACAACTAGTTACCATCCCATAGCTCTGACTAGTTGCATATGCAAGCTGATGGAGATGATCAATACTCATTTGGTGTGGTATTTGGAATCTAGAACCCTCCTATCTCCTAACCAAATTGGTTTTTGGAAAAATAGGAGTACACTAGATCCTCCCCTGAAGCTTTCCAACTAAATTCAAGAAGGGTTTGCTGCTTGGTGCAATTGGCACCATTGTAGTTTTATTTTTTTATATGGAGATAAGGAGTTCTGAAACAATTGCATAGAATATGATTAAAAGGTACATATTGAAGTTTTTAAATTCTTTTTCATCTAATAGATTTTTAAAAGTATGTGTGGGAGCCACTCTATTATCCTCTTACTTTCAGGTAGAGGGAGTCCCACAGGGCAGTGTCTAAAGTGTTACATGTTTTGTCATAGCAATAAATGGGATCCTTGATGTCCTTTCAACTTACGTAAAAGGGTCATTACTTGTTGATGATTAGTTTTTTAATATAACGTCATATTATGCACTTTCTGTATGTAGGGACTTATAAAAGGATATAGATGTAATATGCAGGTGGGCATAAAAAAATGGTTTTAAATTTTCTTTAGCTAAAGCTGTGGCAATGTGCTTTACAAAAAGCAGACATGAAGAAGTAGTGCCAAATCTATTTTTAAATGGGAAGATTTTATCGTATGAAGACGAAGTTAAGTTTTCATGTCTAATTTTTTATAAAAAGTTGACTTCTCGAAGTCGTACTGATTATCTCAAACATAAAACAAGAAAGTCATTAGACAATTTAAAGGTCATCTCCAGTTTTGATTGGGGAGCAGATAAGAAATCACTGCTCCGTTTATAGGACGCACTGTGTCTTTCAAGGCTGGACTATGGCTGTCAAATATATTCTTCGTGAATTAGATGTAATGTATAACATGGGCCTGAGAGTCTGCCATGGGCCATTTTGGACTTCTCCCATTCAGAGTATTCATGTTGATACTCATCACCTGCCCCTATATTTCCGCAGGGAGGAATTGAGACTTCGGTATATGCATTAAAGGTCACAAGTTCACCCAATAATCCATCGAATAAATTGCTAAATCAGATGCTGTATATCAGATACAAAGCTAACTCTAAACCATTTCAAGCACTCCTTAGAGAACAGCTGGATAACAATAACATCCTTAACGAAAAAATCTGGCCAGTTCAATATCCAGAAGACCCACCATGGCTTGTACCTACTGTAGAACGATGCCCCCCTGATCCCAACACCTTGACGAGGTGGGGGCTTAGGGATCCACTGCAGAGAGAGTATGCCCCTTCATGCCTACTCTCTCTGCTGAGGATTCAACTGAACATTGGGACCTTTAACTCCTTTACTCCTCCCCTATAAATTTTCCCCCTTCCCTTCTTTCGTTAACGACCTTGGCATGGTTTTGGACTACTGATTTCACTGCCCTTTAACTTGATGGAGGGTGGAGTTGGACGGCATGCCACTCCAACCATAAAACTAGAGTACCTGACGTGGTCGAGCGAGGGGAAATTTTTATGTCAAGCCATGCCAAAAGTGCTGGGTCCGATCTCGACGGACTGATGACCCTTAAGGCACTGTGGGTATGGTGTATATCCAGGTGAGTGTTCCAGGGCAGTTACCACGTGTAACTGTATTCCTCCTCCCTCAGTTGGGCCTCCATGGTGAGAGGGATCTCATCCTGGACGAAATATTTAATCTTGTTATATGGAAAACAAAAAAATCCCTACAACTTCTGGCATGGCAATGGACTATTCTAAGGAAATCCCGGGTAATGAAGAGCAGGCTGGTATTAGAACTTTAATACCACGCAAGCTACAAAGAAAAAGTAAATATCGAATTGACCCAACCTTGACTCACTTCGATTCCCTCTTTGGGAGTGGAAGTTGGTCAAAGTTCTTGACCTTGGAAGCCGACAAAAAAATATCTGCATTGAGATTGGAAAATTATTTGTTAAGTAGGCACCAAACCTCAGAAATGTCTTTTAGACAAATAAAAGACCAGGTGTAGTTAATAGAAACCCCTAAAAAAACCAATCCGAAAATTGAGGAGCCGATAGAAAAAGATATTTTGCTGGATTCCCTTAAAAATGTACAACAACGTGCAAGATTGTGAAATATACAGTATAGCCAGTAGACAAAGTAATGAAAATACATTGAGAATAGCAAAAATAAAATATGAAGGCCAAGAATTGCCTTTCAAAATTAAAATCTTGGGCACAACAGAGAACTGAGACAGTATGTTCCAAAACCACAACAGTGCCAAAAGTGTAGTAAATATGGTCATACATGGAAAAACTGCAGAAATCTATCGATATGTGCGTATTGTGGATCTGACGAACATATCATGCCGTGGAAGTGTGGTGAACCAAAATTTGTGAACTGTGGCCAAAATCACCATGCTAGGTCTAAGGAGTGTATGTATTATATATACAATGCAGAATTAAAATTACTTCAGTAGAGATCAGGAATGCCAATTAAAGAAGCCAAACTAGAGTTGAGAGTTAGAGGAATCATGATCCCGCTAGGAAGTAAATGTTCTTTACTGCAGTGAGCTCAAGGAATGAAATAAAAATGGAAGTAAGTAACAAACCCCCAATAGATTAATCAGAAGAAAAAATAAAAACTTTACAAGAAACTAATATAGGAAGAAACCAAGAAACTTGTGCAAATATATGTTTAAATTCATTTTAGATATTAAGGGAAATGGAAACACATGAAAATGATACATGTATCGCTGTAATATTACAAGATAGTTATAATAAGCTGGAAGCTAAAGATAAATAGAGGCCTTTAGAGAGAACTCCACCCAAACCCAAAAAGCCAACAATTATTAGAGAGATCTGTTAAAACAAAGACTAAGGATCCAAAAAAAGTACACAAACCAGAAAATTATAAGAACATACCTTTGTCTCCTAAAGTAATAATAGAAGCAATGGATGCAAATACCCAGAACAATAAAGAAATTGTAGAGGAGAGCACCATAGAAAAAAATGATTATGTGAAGGGAGAAGAGATTACTCCATCACCAGTGATTAGTGCACCAATAGTAAATGAAAAAAGGAGGACACATAAAACACATGTGGATGTAATGATTGTTTCATCGAATTATGCAACAAAAGACAGTTTAACATACGCTATACAAAATTTTATAAAATATAGAAGTAAAGAAACCACTAGAGACTCACAAATAGAGGCTGTTTGTGCATTTGATACCTACGTAATGTCTTATAAGGAAAAACAAATAAATGTCGTAAATAAAATTTTAGAAAAAAAGTAAATGGATAATCCACAACAAGAAAGTAATGCTTTAACACTCTTAACAAAATATTTTCAATAATTATATAATACAATGGAACATAAATGGTCTCCAGACCAGGTTACATTTGGGAGAATTACAAGGCTTACTGAAAGAATATGAACCAATGATATTATGTTTACAACATGTCAATAAAACAATATCTACAATCGGTAAATATACCTTAGTATCTACATCTAGAGAAGAAGAAGGAAATTTAGGTACTGCTATATATGTACATAACAAAGTATGACATAGTACTTGTAAACTTTGCTGACTTGCAAATATCAAGTATCAAAATATGAATAAAAAAACTATAATTATGTAATTTATGATATATACAACCAACCCAACAAAAATTACGACATAGATAAACTTAAGGATTTGTTTGGCAATGCCAGAGAACCTACATTAATAGTAGGTTATTTTAATGCTCACAACCTGACATGGGACTGTAACTGTACAATCTCAAATAGAGCTGGGTGTAAAATTTAAGAGTTCATGGAGTCAAACGACATGTGCTGTATAAATGATGATGAAATTAGCACATATTTTCGAAAACACATGGAGGATTTTCTTCAGTAGACCTAACTCTATCTACAACAAATATAGTTGACAGAATAGATTGGAAGATAGTTGATGACTTGCACACCAGTGATCTTTTCCCAATATTGATTTCCTTATTACATAATAATCCTGTAAAACATGTTCCTTATTATAACATTTATAAAGCAGATTGGGAGAAATATGAAATGCACACGAGAAATATTCAACCAGTTGAATATTTAAAAGACCATAATGAAACTAACAAAATTCTAGTCGATTTCATTAAAAAGGCTGCTGATCAAGCAATACGAAAAGCCCATCCAACAAAACACAAAGTCCCATGGTGGTCTGATAAAGTAGCAGAGTTAATTAATATAGAACACGTAATCGGGAGATGACTAGATAATTTAGATAGAGAGTTCAGTAAAATAAATAAAACATTACCAATATTAGAAGGAACTTTACAAAAAATGACTATATTATGACTAGAAGTTGATACATTAAAACCTATATACAACAAAATATCTGCAAAATTTAAAAAAGAAGTAATTCAAGGAAAAATCATTTCATGGAGAAAATATGTATCAGACCTCTCTAATAACACTCCCATACAAAAATTATTGGAAAAATTCAGGAAAATAAATAGTACCCTTGTTAAACAACCTAGACATGACATATTGAAAGATGGAAAAAGAATATTTGATCCAAAAGAAAGAAGTAATATGATCGGAAAAAACTTAGCAAATGTAAGTAGCAATAAAAATTTAGATGAACACTTACACACAAAGAAAAATAATTAAGAACTAATAACAATAAATTTTGAAACAGAAGATATATTAGAAGATTTAATATGGAAGAGTTAGAATATGCTCTCTCAAACAGCAATAAATCTGCTCCTGGAGGTGACAATATTTGTTTTGAGATGATCGACCACTTGGCACCTTTGGCAAAGTCATACTTATTACAATTTTATAGTCACATATGGCTTCAGAATTTATTTCCTGATGAATGGCATTAAGCTATAATAATTTCTATTCCCAAACCTGGAAAGGATCCAAGTAACGTAAATAATTACAGACCATTATCTACAACAAGTTACTTATGCAAATTACTTAAAAAGATGGTAAATGCTCGAGTAACATGGCACATTCGAGAAAATAAAATTTCAACTTCCACTTAATTCGAGTCGCAGTGTAACAGGTCTACATTAGATTCTCTCTCTATCCTAGGATACCATATACACAGAGGATTTGAATGAAAACAAATAACTGTAGCTGTCTTTTTTGACATTGAAAAGGCTTATGATACTACATGGAGGTACCCTATATTAAAAAATTTACAAAACAACAACGTTCGTGGACATTTACCTGTGTTCATCCAAAGTTTTCTAACAAATCAAAGTTTTCACGTGAGAATTGATGGTGCTTTGTCCAGAACATTCCCACTTGAAAATGGTATTCCACAAGGAAGCGTCCCTACCCACCAGAATTAAAAGCAACCTTTATATTTATGTTTTTTGCCATATAATTCAGCATCTCACATTAAACATGCAGAGCGCATCATTACACATCTATAATAAAAATAGATGAATGGACCTCATCTGTAGGATTTAGATTGTTCATACATAAGACTCAAGAAGTCATATTTTATTTTTAAAAAAATGAAAGAAAGGTGAAGAAATATATTTGAAAATCAGAAATCAAAGTATACAACTTGGCCAAACTGCAAAATTTTTAAGATAAGTATTTGATACTCACTTGAACTGGAACGCCCACATGACATGTGAAATCAAAATGTAAAAGAGCATTGAATCTAATTAGAAAATTATCAAACACTACTTGGGGAGCTGATAGAAAAACTCTTACATTACTATATAAAGCAACAGTGCTGTCTATCATTGACTATGGAAGCGAAATGTATGGTTCAGCATCAAACGCAGTACTGAAAATGTTGGACCCAGTTCGTAATGAGGGCCTTAGAATATGTTCAGAAGCTTTTAAATCATCACCCACCTCTTCTTTACAGGTTGAATGTGGTGAACTACCTCTTTCTTTCCATAGAGGGTTAGTAACGATGAAAAGTGCCCTAAATCGGTCAAGTGATTCACCAACCAAAAAATTATTTGAACTAATTGATGTATTTATTAAATATAATTCACCACCTTTTCCAATTGGATCAAGAAGATTGAGTCACTGAAATAAATATCCAACTACTTCCAATAGTAAAGTTACCTCCTCCTTGGATTATGAATAAAATAAAAAATTTGCACAAAATTAAAATACCTATCAAATAAGTATTCCTGTACCTCAGAACATCATAGACAACATACAATTGAGCACATAGGCTGAAAAGGTCCACATTATGCAATATATACACAGATGGATCCAAATCAGAATACAGAGTGGGATATGCTGCAGTGCCCCAGGATAAAACATGCCAGTTCTCTTTTCCCAATAATGCCTCAGTATTTACAGCGGAGTTATGTGCAATAACATTGCTATAAAGATAATCAAAGAACACTCCTTTAACAATTATGGGATTTATAGCGACTCGAGAAGCGCTATAGAAGCCATTAAAAGTTATAATTCCAAAAATAAAATAATATTGTACAACAGATTAAGTTTTTACTTCATAAATTATATAATAAGGGAAAAAATATTGAAATATGTCGGATCCCTGCCCATGTCGAGATAAAAGGAAACGATGAGGCTGATAAAGCAGACAAGGGAGTAGTCCACATGATGAGAACAAATGTAAACATCCCTATTAGTGATTATGTAGCTTATATTAAAACAATCATTGTAAATAAATGGCAAAATATATGGAATAAAGAGCCTGAAAGTAATAAACTAAAACAATTAAAACCTGACGTTCCGTATATCAGAGAGAGAAACAACACACAAGTTATCCTGACACGTCTATGTATAGGCCACACTCGTCTAACACATGGGCACTTGATGAGCAGCCCACGTGACCCTGCTCCGGAGTGCTCAGAGTACAAGGTGTTGTGTGAGTGTCCAAAGTATGACCAGCAGAGACTGTCAACTTTTGGAAGTAAAGCAATGACAGAAATTTTGTCAATCTTTCACATTTTCAGTGGTTCCAATTTTGACGTTTCTAAGGAACTCTGATTTAATTAATAAAATATAAAAAGTATATAATAAAGATACAAAAACCTCAGAGCAATGAATGAATTTTAGATAAAATTTTGAAGAGTTCTTGACTTATTATTAATTTTAATACACCTTTTAATATGTATGTATGGAAACGTGAGTAAATGTATTTATTGCCTGTTTTGTGTTTTAGTATGAAAGCCTCTGCCTCTGTGCAGTTTTTCGTTTAATTTTAATTTATCTTTTATTATACTGTATGACCCATTTGGTCCCAGTTCCTTGCCTTTGGCCAAGACCTGGCATTTTATCTAATCCTTCGGGCCAACCCTATGAGAGCTGAAAGTCAGCTCAGTGGTCTGGTTAAACTATTTTTATTATAATAATGTAGGACGATGCTCTACAGACATATGTAAAAAGAACTCTCCCACAGGAAGTAAAATCCAAATTTTTAGACCCCCTAGATGCTGACCCCTTGACGTGGGTAGGGGGCTTAGGGACCAGCAGCTGGGCTCTGATGCCTAGTGGGGTTGCTTTCTCAGTGGTCCTTTGGGCCCAGCTGCTGATCCAACTAAATTAGTCAGAACTTTTCCTTCTTTCTGTAATTTTTTCATTCTTACTACATCCTTCTCCTTCATGTAATATTTTTTTTATTAGCATTTGGATTAATTATGTGGAATTTTCCACGTTTGTTAAATTTAACTGCTTAGGTGAGTCTGAGAAGGGATCGTGTTTTGGAAGGGGTTTGCATTCGAAGCTAATTGTGGGAGTTGTGGTGGTTGAGTCGCCACCTGATATGGTTTGGACCCAAGAGGTAGTGATGGGATCCTCCCATTGCTACCTTGAGGGCGGAACCATCTCCAAACATCAGCCCATCGGAATCCAGGGGGGGTTGGTGTTTGGGATGGGACTCCTGGCTTTTGTCCGGAAGCCCACCAATACGTTTGGAGTGGGGAGTTGGTCCCCATTAGTGGGGGCAGAACTCCCAGCAGGCGGATAGGCTTATACCTGGGCCACTGGAGGCGTATTGGTGCTATCCCGCAAGGGTAGGGCATGGGGAGGACCATTGGGAGTCGACTCTCACATGTGCCATTGGTGGAGAATTTGAATACCTGACTGACCCACGATACCTTCTTGATATAACCAAGCAGACTACAAGTATATTGAAAATATGGATATCGACCAATGTTTGCCCTCCCCTGGATCAGACGACTTAACGGCACTGGCAACAACTTCACGCATGGACACGGATATGAGCTTGGCTATCACACGGAACCATGCACCGCGACACCAGGGTGCTATTAAAACTGGTGGATTGGATGTGAATAATTGAGTACTTTATTGCACTAATGTAAGCCTGTCGTTGGACTACGAGTGCTTGCATAGTGTTGCAAAACAGTTTGGTAAGGTGGAGAGGATTAAGATGCTTCTAGAAAAAGACAAGCAGTCTTTTTCTGCGTACATTAGATTTTCCTCTCCCCAAGAAGCTAGTGAGGCACAACTGCAATTAAATGGCCACATTCTAAATGACTCTGTTCTAAGTACCAAGGTGTTTTCGGTGAGGAATTTGAACGATGAGCCATTTGATTTTGTTCCTAAGGTCGAAGAATGTGGACCAGCAACATATACCAGGACGCTTCCTCCCCCTATATGGCATGTTGCCAGTTATAAAGAGGGAAAGGAAAATTTCATTAAAGCGGCTGAATGTATTGAGAACAAAGTGGGTTCTATTCCTATCGGTAATCTGAAAAACGATATGGAAAGAACTTGCTCATTAAAAGCAGGCAATGAGGACGCAAGCTGTTTTATTATCAAAGTTCAAACCCCCTAAAAGTGGAAATATTGAGGCTATCACATCACACAGATTTTTTAACACACTGAAAGGGGTAGTTTATTCCCGAGACTTGCATGTTTTTAATGAGGAGGAGATTCTCCTTAGGTGCCCTCCTTGTGTCTCTCATGTTAAAAAATTGGGAGGGGATGCAGCTATGCTTTTAACCTTCTCCTCCAATTACTTGCCTGATACCATCAATGTTGGCCATGAGAGGATGCAAGTCAAAAAATATAAAAGAAACCCTAAACAATGTCGCAAATGCTTTGAATATGGCCACATTCAAGACTCGTGTGGAAATAATAAGAGATGTTCTGTGTGCTCTGCTGAGCATGACAATTTGGACAAGTGTGAAGCAGCCCGTTATTGTTTCCAGTGCAAGGGTGATCACTCTCCAAACAGTAGGACTTGCCTCAGGTACAGGTTTGAGCAAGACGTTTTGGCAGTGGCTGATAATGAACATCTCGGCATCAGTGCAGCAAAGCGTGTGGTAATGGGGGCTAACAAGAGTGCCAACTCTACCTATGCTTCAGTAATAAAGTTGATAAAGAGTTCTAGCAATGAGAGGCCACCAGTAATTGAATCTAATAGTAAGCATCAGAAACCTGTTTCTCCTTGCAATGGAAAAAATCAGAAACTTGAGTCAGCACGCATTATGAAGCCCAATACTAAAAATTGTTCTTCCAAAAGCATGGACAATTTATCTTCTCAAGCTGATACAAATGTAACGGTTGCACACTCAGCTCCTAAGCAAAGTTTGGAAATGGGCACAAATAAAAATTTCACCAAGAAGCAACCAAAGGAGTGGTCCAAACTAGAGAGATCTAGCTCGGATCCATCAATTATCACAGTTACTAAAAAACCTTACAAGACCACAGCTGCATCCACCAGGAAGCGTATAAGAAACGCGTCCCCGAATAATGAAAGTTTTATCATAAAAACTTCAAATGGGTACAGTGTTCTGGAAGAGATCTCTCCGCCAAGGAAGATAGTTCCAAAAGCAGATCCAGTTCAAAGACATGCGAGTTCTCATCAGTCTTGCCGCCCCAAGACTAATAGCAGTAGTGATGCACATAATCACAGTAAAAATCCTTAGCATCAGCCTCGAATTCAGAAAGCTGTTTGTCAGCCAAGAACCCTAACTCTACTTGATAAAGATTGAAAAAGGGATCAAAGTGAAGAAAACAATCTCTTATTAAGGAGATTTTCCTCTCCACCCTAGGATCAGTACTTCCCTCCAAAGAGTGGGAAGTAGTACATTACCACCTTAACATCAAGTTCGATGTCCTTCAGTGGAACTGTAAGGGTCTCAGAGCCCGGTCAGAAGACTTTAAAGTTTTAATGCATGAATTCAATCCAGGGATTGTATGCCTGCAGGAGACTATGTTAGGTAACTCTCCTTATAATCCTGGACTTCAATATGCTATTTTTAGCGCTTTTCCCCCAATTGGTGATCGTGCCCATGGAGGTGCTGCAATTATTGTTAATAAATCTCTGCAGCACTCCACAATACAATTAAATACAACTCTACAAGCTGTTGCTGTCTCAGTCATATTAGACAAAAGGATAACGGTTTGTTCATTATACCTACCACCAGACTTTCTTTTAGCATTGGAGATATTCAGTCCTTGATTAACCAACCAAACCACTCCTTTTCTCTTATTAGGAGATTTTAATGCCACAACCCCCTTTGAAGTCGGTGTTTAGACAGCAAAGGAAAATAATCGAGGACCTTATTGACACGAATGATGTCGCCCATATATAATAATGGGTCAATGACCTTCCACAACATTCATAATAATCATCTCTCTGCACTGGACCTTAGTATTTCCTCAACAAATATCCACCTTGACTTTAACTGGTCTGTTAATGAAGATTTGAATGGAAGTGATCATTACCCCCGATCCATCTGAAATATGTTGTAAATGCTCCATCTGAAACATTACCTAAGTGGAACGGTAGAGGATGCTGACTGGGACAAGTTCAGTAAAGGAGTCAATCTAGATAGGGAGTTTGAGTCATTTCATTCTCACCTGGATGCTATGACTACTTCATTGATCCACTCTGAAGAGTGCTGAGGCTCGATTCCCAGACAAAAGGTAAACCTCATAGACCTGCAGTTCCCTGGTGGAATAAGACATGTGGTATCTGAGGAAAGTCACTAGGAAGTGCTACCGACTATACAAAACTAGTGGCTCCCCTCAGTCTAAATTAATCTATAATCGTGCATTAGCCAAGCAGCGGCGCTTTTACAAGAAAGCCAAAAGAGAGAGTTGGCTTTACTATATCAATGGAATCAATTCCAGAACTCCAATGAGAGTGGTGTGGCGCAAAATCAGGAAACTAAGTGGAAAATTTGTTGCGTCACCATTACCCTCATTAAAGGTCAATAACACTCTGATCACAGAGCCCACTGAAGTGCCAATGAGCTGGGAAAAAACACTTTTCTCCAAGTTTCAGCCCTTGACAATTATTCTCTAGAATTTCAAAGAATTCGGAATGCCGAAATGACTCTGAAATTTGAATCTGGAAAATCTGAACCATACAATCACAAATTTTCCTTAAGAGAATTTCGGGAGGCCCTCTCTTCTACTGAATCAACAGCTCCAGGGGGTGATTCAGTTTTATATGAAATGCTTAAACACCTCCCCGATGATGCCAAAAAGTATCTACTTAAGATTATAAACCAAATATGGGAAACTGGAATTTTACCCAAGGACTGGAAAATATCCATAATTGTTCCCATAAAAAAGCCTAATAAAGATGCTTCCCAAGCCACCAGCTATAGACCAATAGCTCTTACCAGCTGTGTTTGTAAGCTGATGGAAAAAATGATAAACACCAGATTAGTTTGGCACCTGGAAACAAAAGGACTAATATCTCCATTTCAATTTGGTTTCAGGAAAAATCGTTCCACCCTTGATCCCTTGCTGAGGCTGACCAATCAAATCCAGCAAGGATTTGCCAAACGATGTCAGACTATCGGCGTATTTTTTGACCTTGAGAAAGCATATGACACTACTTGGAGAATTGGCATCATAAAATAATTGCACAAGATGGGGCATATGTGGAAGAATGATTAAATTTGTATATTCCTTTTTAACAGAAAGATTTTTTAAGGTTAGAGTGGGCAACACACACACTCCCAACCTTTTGTGCAGGAGGAGGGTGTTCCACAAGGAACCTTTTTAAGTGTAACACTTTTTTCAGTGGCAATAAACAGTATAGTCCAACAAATATCATCACCTGTTAAATGCTCACTTTTTGTTGATGACCTTGCAATATACTGCACAGGATATGATGCCTTGTCAGTATGTAAACATCTGCAAAGGTCTGTTAATGCCAGTACAAAGTGGGCTGATGAGAATGGTTTTAAATTCTCTTCCACTAAAACAGTTTCTGTAAGATTTAATAGGTGCCAGCGTGTGGAAGAGGTTCCCACACTCAGTTTAAAAGGATCTATCATTCCTTACGAAAATGAAGTGAAATTTTTGGGAATGACCATTGACCAGAAATTGACATGGGCCAGCCACATAAACTCCTTAAAGATTAAGGTTAAACAATCTCTGAATATTTTAAAGGATGTTTCTGGATTTAGTTGGGGAGCTGATAAAAAAAAAAACCCTCCCCTGCTGAGATATATGACTCGTTGTGTAGGTCCAAGCTAGACTATGGCTGTCAGATTTATTCCTCAGCTTGTCAAACCAGGCTGAAGGAACTAGTGTTGTACCACAATATGGGGCTGAGAATATGCTCAGGGGCTTTTAGAACTTCGCCTGTTGAAAGCATATATGTTGATACTAACCAACTTCCCCTTGATTTGAGAAGGGAAGAACTAGGATTAAGGAGTACATGGCTAGAATTAAAAGAAAATTGTGCTCCCAAAAATCCCTCTTTCCAGGTGCTGAGGGAAGCAGACTCACGGGTCTTTTCTGGTGTATAAGAGCCTCTAGACCATTCCAAGTTAGACTAAATGAAGATGTTAGGGGTGGAATAATCTTAAATCCCAGAAAGTCATGGAAGAAGTAAAACATCTTGTGTATCCTCCATGGCTTATTCCAGAAGCATCCGTGTGCAAAAAAGCATTTAACAAAAAAGACTGTCCTGAGGAAGAGATTAGGGGAAAATTCTTGGAGCACGAAACTGTCCATACTAATGTGACAAAAATATATACGGATGGATCAAAGTCAGGTAGTGGTGTTGGCTGTGCAGTTATCCTTGGTGATACAGTATATACAGCTAAACTACCTGACTTTGCATCCATATTCACAGCAGAATTAACAGCCATAGTCTCAAGCCCTCGGATATAGTTGTTCAAGTAGCGACACTAATTTTGTCATTTACTCTGATTCGAAAAGCACTTTAGAAGCTATTAAAAAATTCAATAGCTTCCATCCGTTAGTTCAAAAAGTTCAGGAATCGCTCCTCCATTTGTATTATTTGCGTAAATCTGTCTCTTTCTGTTGGGTCCCTTCACATGTGGGGATTTGCGGAAACGAGATGGCAGATAGGGAAGCGAAAGCTGCTAGTGTCTCCTCAGAAACAGCCTTTAGTAAAGTGCCTCATACAGATCTAAAAGGTCCATTTAGGTCTTATATTTTAAGCAAATGGCAAGAAAGATGGACTTCTCCTCATCTTGCCAATAATAGAAAGTACAGAAATATTAGAAATAATATATTGCCGTGGCCTTCGTCTTTCCAGTCTGATAGGCGAACAGAAATAGTTTTAAGCAGACTGAGGATTGGGCACACTTATTTGACCCATCAGTTTATTTTAGAAGGGGGCAGCCTCCCAGAGTGTGCTTGCGGTGGCGAGATGCTAACAGTGGAGCACATTCTGGTTGCTTGCCCCAGACATTTTAACCAGAGAGAGAGATATCTTAGGGGTAAATCCCTTTGTGATGTTTTGGGAGATGAAGCAGATATTTCTGCTCTCATCTCCTTTTTAAAGTCTATAAATATTTTTAATAACATTTAATTATTTTTTAGCTATCACATCATAGATATATATATATTTATTAAGCATTTTCTTCATTTATTTCTTCATTAATTAATTCATTTCTCATATGGTAATTTATATATGAACCATTTTCTTCATACACTTATTAACTCATTCATAATGTAATTTATTTAATCTCCATTACGGCGCTGAATGGCTTCTTTGGCCCCAGTGCCTGGGCTTTTGCCCTAAAACTCATACATCCATCCATCCATCCAAATTTTTAGAGCATGATCGGCAGCATGCGGAAGATTATAAGATATTAACTGATGGACCAAAATCCCGAGATGGGGTTGGCTGTGCAGTCATAACCAAAAAAAACTCCAGCTTGGGTTGGATGCCTGACTTGGCTTCATTTTCGACTTGAGTTAACTGCTGTAGTCCACGCTTTGAGAGACATGTTCAACTCTTAACATCAAGAAATCGGTTATCTAAACACTCTCAAAGTGTAATTTATAGTATTTGTTAATATAATCTATTCCATTCTTTAGTGCAAAAGGCTCAGGAGTGACTGTGCCATATTCATTCTCGCCACAAATCTGTATGTTTCTGCTGGGTTCCTGCTCATGTTGGAATAAAAGGGGACGAACATGCAGGTGCAGAAGCTAAGTTTTCTAGCGCTATTTCTGTTAATTTACCCAACGTCCCTCACACAGATTTACATAAAAAGATTAAATCATATATCTGGCAGAATTGACCGGTCTGATGGTCATTTCTTGCAAATAATACAAAGTATGGCACAATCCGAGTCAGCATATCCTTATGCTCATCAGCATTCCATAAAAACAGGAGAATTTAAATAGTTTTATGCAGGTTGAGAATTGGGCACTCTCACCTGACCCATAAATTTTTGTTAGAAGGATCTGAGGTTCTAGAATTTGCTCATTGTAAT
>NC_087200.1:138887456-139017796 GCF_015104395.2 Macrobrachium nipponense | reverse complement strand
TATATATAGATATTATATTTTTATTATATATATATATATATATATATTTTATTTCTTATCCATCTCGATCATTCCCAGGAAATATAATTAACACTGAAAAATTTTGGCCTTGACTGGAGGACGGGGGGTCAGAACAAAGAAAAAAAAACTAAACTACTCAGGCAGAAGGCCGATACTACTGAGGAGGGAGGAATTTACATAAAAGCTGGACTTAGTTTTAAAAGCACTGTATTTACATGAATTTACAGAGGTCCAGGAACATAAAGGGGGGATCGCTTTGTCGATCCACCGGAACACGTGGCTGGAGCAATTGAGTCATGGCGTTTAGAGATTTGCACAATGGAATAAAATTGCAAGCTTCAAGGACTTCCAATTCCTACCACAGTCAGGCACAGTGTTTGTCTGCAAATAGAGGACACAGGCATAAGGCAGGGGGCACACAATTGCAAGCATTACTCACTACTTTCTTTCAATCAAAAAGGCCACTCATGGTGGGGGGGGATGAAATGACTGGGAAATTTACATAAAGAAAACTGTTTCGTGGCTTAAATTCACTATGGAGATGTTACAGGGGAGTAATTACAGAATTGAGCCCAGATGGGGGGATGAGAACTACACTAGTCGCCTTGGAAAAATGAAATGAAATACAGACAAATGTAAAAAAATTTCCCTGGCTGAAATGGAATTCCTCCTACAGTACCTGAATATTGCAGGCTGGTAGTCTTCTCCTTAATGTCTCCTGGCACTATGGACCTTAAAAATATACTTGGGACTTCCCAGAGCATGGGAAAGCAGGCCAAGGGGGAGGGGGGGGGGGGACCATCTGGTCAGGTGCAAGAGATCTGACCTCTCCTAGGTCTGGTGTTCTTCTGAGAGTGAGCTGCTGGGTCCCAGGCCTTTTGAAGTGTTGGCTCTGCAGGGGGTAATTCCAAGAACCAATTGGAGAAGAGATAGCTTTTTCAAGAGAATGGAGAGAATGGATTCTTCCAAATAGGAAGGGGCAACTTGCATATAGACATAGAAGCATTAAACTTGGGTAAAAGACTTTATTTTTCCTAGATTCTGGCTTAAAATCTTGAGCAATATATATATATATATATATATATATATATATATATATATATATATATATATATATATATATATTGGTATTCTTCTTACATACGAAGCTTTGTATGTAATTGTATACTATACTTTGTTATATTTTTTTAATACAAAGGAATTAATAATTGCTTAGGAGAAGGGGAAGATTATATCCTTTATATTTCTAAATCTTATCATACTATCATATCAGAGCTCCTTGCGGCGTAGTAAAATATGAAGCTAATTATTTTATAGTGGATATCTTTAGCGGTTCCTTTCTCTTCAGTAGCAAAGCGCAAACACATGCAACATCAACAGTAGTTATCCATGTTGATACTGTTAGAAGTTCAACTGTAGCGGGCAGAAATAGTGTTTCGTCTGCGGGTACACATCAGTTGGCGACTTTGTAGACAACTACTTATTGTCCCTTGTGCGGGCAGCCTTAGAAAAGAGCATTGCAGGTGCCTAACTGCATCCTTTCCATACTGACTGTCAGCTAACAATCCTTATACAGTGGCTTACAAATAAGTTTTTTAACAATTTTGGAGAGCACAGGGAGAATAGAAATCGGCCTGTAATTACTGCAGTATGTAGATATGCCACTCCCTCGAACAGGTACTGTATTAATAAGCTTGCGCTCATCTGCAAAGAGTCTACATCTAAAGATTCTACTAATTTTGGGAGACAACACACAAAACCCTTTTCAAAAAACAAAGGGAAGAAGCCATCAGGATATTCTCCGCCCCAGCTATTAAGGTTAACTAGAATTTTCTCAACATCTCTAGAGCAAAATGCAAATTTTGTAGCAATAGGTTCAGGATGAACCTTCTTGGGATCAGGATATAATATAGCACTTGAAATAACCTAAAAAGCTTCAATTGACAGAATTAATTAACCACCGAAAGGATTAATTTACCATTATTTGTAATGCTCATAAAAATACCATATTCCAACCATCCACATGAAAAGAAAAAATAAAGAAAAAAAACTCACTTGTTGAAGCAGGTTCAAGCAGCACAGGTGTGCGTCCATTATTTCAAACTGAGATTAAGAACCACCTGTCATGAAAGAAGTTGAGCACATGAATGTTCATTTTAATAGCTGCATTCACGAGTTGCGGTACTTGATTGATCTTTAAAGAAAGGGGAGAGAAGTACATTAATCTCTGAAGAATAGGGAGACAAAATTAGACTTACCTTCAAACAAGTAACAGGAGATGGAATGTAATTGTCAAAGAGGGTTAGAACAGTAATTCTTTAAAAAAAATCTAATTATGAAATTTATACATATACATAAGCATATAGGAATTGTCAAAAGTGAAAAACAATGGGTACTTGGGTTTGGTAGTTCAGTCATTGCAACTTTTGGTATCAGAAGAATGCTTCATCTTTATTCACCTTTATAAGAGATTATCAGCGAATGACTGCTGCAGATTGGAGGTTTCACAATTGCTCCTGCTTTCAGCAATAATGTATTCTTGAAGATGATGCTGTACCTACGCAGCATTAACTAAAAGGTTCCCAATTCGTAATGGCAACGCTGATTTTTTATACCCTCTCCCGGCACAGCTCGCTCTGCATTGTTTCTACATCTGTTAGCTGGTTGCCTGCCTTTGAAGATGGATTAATCCATGTCCTTTGAACTCCATCACTTCTACAACGCACTGCATCTTAAGAAAAGGAATTAGGTGCATTTGGTATTCGGCAACATAGAAGTGGGGAGGGGGGGGGGGGGGGCGCTAAGATTAGGGCTGTGATGACTTCAACTTATAGGAAGTGTTTGGGGACTTGTCATCCCAGAAAATGTAAGTTGACATGTGTATTTGTTAAAACTGACAGACAGGTAAAAGATAGGCAATAAGCGATTGGTTTAAAAACTTAGGCCAATGGCTATGATTGAAACAGTAAAAGGTACTGTGGTGAAAGTTAGAACAGTGAAAGGGGAATGAATCAGAAGCCCCATAAACTTAACCACTATCCCATATAGCAAGACCATTTCTCTAGTGGGACTATTCTTTCGATGCCTTCTTGAAGATCAGCGAATCAATAGTATAACAACATTATTGTCTCAGAACCTTTCCTTCAACTTGTCCTCTACTACTATATTTATGGACAAATCAGTATTTGTAATTTACGTTAGTTACTGGTGTGTAAATCCCTTTCAGATAACACTTTCGAAATCGTGAATTAATTTCAATAAGATCCTGAATCAACTTGAAAAAATTAACTAAAATTTGAACATTTAGAGGAAGCCTCTTTGTTGATATAAATTACAACGGAAAACCTATGCTAAAAGATGCAATGTGAATTAACCAGGCATAAAGCACGCATAGATAAATTTGACAGGAAACTTAACACTTAAAGTTATTCAGGAAAGGATGAGAATCCATGCTTTATGAAATTCAGGCTAAAATCCCCGAGACCAGGCAACATAGCCATTCACCAATATGTATCTTAAGAAATAAATAACAATTAATTGTATTTAAATCAAAATAAATAACAATTAATTGTATTTAAATCAAAACAAGAACCAATTTGGGTTCATGTTGAGGTTTACATAATTTTTTGTTTCAAGGTGACAGGCAGTATATATATATATATATATATATATATATATATATATATATATATATATATACATATTTATACATATATATACATATATACACATACACACACACACATATATATATATATATATATATATATATATATATATATATATATATATATATATATATATATATATATATATATATATATATATATATATATATATATATATATATATATATATAGGTGAGTTTTGGGACAAAAGCGACCAGAGCTGAATGCCAGAAGGATTCCCAGGGCTTTTACAATATATTGTACATCAATATCATCATTCTGTAACAATACAGAAGGTCCCTACCAAGACATCCTTAGTGCCTGTCCGCTTTTTGTGCCAACCTTATGAAATGAAAATCACAAAGGATTGTTTCGGATGGTTTTTGGGCATCCGTACGAAGCCAAAGACAATGAAGAAATATCCTAATTGTGTCAAGTCCAACATTTATTTCTACTGACCAACTATACGTAGACTTCCATAGGACTATCAAAATTAAAGGATGGATATATACGAACTAGACTAATAGGAAAAATAAGGAATGAGGAAACCCTAATGAAGGGAATCTGGAAGTCATAGCAAAGGTACCAAAGTAAAGAATGATGTGAATATATCATTGGACTTAAGTTTATTGAATTCCGGCAGATTTTGTGATGGTAAATACTGTACAGCATTGTAAGAATTCAAAAACCCCTTCAGATGGCTCTTGTTGATCACGGCAGTTGACTACATCCAAAAACTATAACTGAGAGTCTTACATTATGGTAACTTTGTAAATACAATTAAATCTATCAAAGAACAAAGTTCATATATGGTTCATGTTGACGGAATCTTGTCAAGTGAGATTGCAGTAATACAGGAAAGCTGCAGGTGAATATTAGGCCACCTTTGCTTTTTGCCTTCTTACTCACTTTGTTTATAATGCAAAGTTGGTTAGGTGTGAAAGAAAAGCTTTTAAGTTTAGTTAGTAAAAACAGACAGATTGGGCACACAGACGATGCTGGTTCAATCAGGAAAACATTGAAAGATTAACATAGCTTGCTTAACAGAATCTAATAAAAGGAGAAATGCTGATGATAAAGAATGCACAAAGAGATGAAATAACACTAGATGGAGACAGGATTAATGACACTACTTCTCTAATATATTTCAGAACTCATATCAAATACAGGTTCTCTTTTGAGTTGGAATTTGGTGTAAGACAAAGATATGTAAATCAAACAATTGGCAGACTGAATAAGATCACTGAGAATGAAATTGCATACGAAAGGAAGTTAATACATTAATACAATCTGTATTGCAATACAAACATAAGTCATGGTATGAAAATGAAGATATACCTAAAAGATTTTGTCGATTTGAGAATAAACTTTAAAAAGATTATATTAGAAATAATGAGACTAATAAAAGGAACATGGCAGGATAGTATGGGAAGTGATACCCAAAGGGAAATTGCTGAACTGCACAACATGCGGTCGAAATGAAGTGGAGACTAGTTAGTACCAGGTAAGTGTCAACTGGGATTCACCACTGGGCGCCTGAATAGTTG
Source organism: Macrobrachium nipponense (assembly GCF_015104395.2). Taxonomy (NCBI): domain Eukaryota; kingdom Metazoa; phylum Arthropoda; class Malacostraca; order Decapoda; family Palaemonidae; genus Macrobrachium; species Macrobrachium nipponense. Next base: position 139,012,560 of record NC_087200.1, on the reverse strand, counting down.
AAAGACCCCAAAGCAAAGATGCGTTAGCGATGCACGGATTTGGATAGGATAATGACAATGACGATGATGTAGGAGCTGTAGAAGGAAGTTAATAGCCGGGTTTGGAAGTGCTAATCTATAAGGACGAATAAAACAGGAAATAATCCCGACATGATAACAAACTGGACATGATATAGAGCACGTCACTGTTTCTTCTAAACTGCATAATTTCCTACAATGTCTACTTTACAGTTGCCGTGCAACGAAGCACAGAAAACCATCCAGTTACGGGCTGCTCCAGGAGTAAGAGCCCGTGCCACCACAAGGTTGTCTTCATCTTGAACAACAACAACAAACACCGTCCGAGATTCAGCTCGCGTTAGGCCATCACGGGCTCTTGCTCACTCAGCAGCATGTAAAGGAAATTATTAACGTCCTTTGGGTCCCAAGAACCTAACTTGAAAGGCAGAGTTGGGTCACGAACACAAAACTTACACATGCCTTCAGGGAGGATCGAACTCCCGGCCTCTGGTTTACTAGACCAGCGCTCTAGCCACTGAGCTATGAAGGCACATTTTCTATGAACCTTTGAATGTCATTTGACAGCGACCATCCTTTATTAACAGATTTTAGTATAGACTAGTGTATTATGATTATAGTGATATACTTTCTACCACAACATGCATGCACAGGTTTCTAAAAAAAAAAAAAAAATTCAAGGAATGCGACATTTCAAAAAATTCTATTCAGTGACTTGTTTATGATCCCTTTGAGTAACTTTTGATAAGAAATGGAACTTTTGAGAACCATATTCATAGTACTGCTGTCTCCGTTCCTCTTACGACGTTCTAGAATGTTTCGGGATGTTTTGGTACGTCAAACAAGGAAGAAAGTGTGTACACACACGTTTTATAGTTATATATATATATATATATATATATATATATATATATATTATATATATATATATATATATATATTTCAGGACGAACCATTCTTAACAAATGTAATGAACTTAGTTTTTATCTGTGCCACAAGTCACGATTAAAGGTCGGCGTCATAAACCCGACTTATGACATAACTCTATCTAAGAGTTTGAGATGAGAGCTCCAGAAGACTATACTCCGACGATTGGTACTCTGAACAAGGAAGAGGAAAGTGTTAAAATAAATAAGTTCATTACGTTTGTTACATAAAATTTACTAAAAGATAAACATCTTCTGCATCTGCTCATGACACTAGGCAGGCTGCTGCTGCTGCTGTAAAGAGTACGACGTTTTCTAGCATATCAGGTTTAATACTACTCCGTTTGCTAGGAGTTTTACCTTGGCTACAACTGAAATGTGTATTTGTCCGGTGCAGTTGTGGAATCCACCGATTTCCAAAATATTTAAGCGGAAAAAATTGATTTCTCTCTCTGTTGACGTCTGAATTTCAAACATTTCAGTTTTACGTTTCTATGCCCTCATATTTACGTATTTATTTATCACCTTTTCCATATGAACGTACGTGTGTGTGTGTGTGTGCTGCTACTGCTATTAATAACCTTATTATTATTATTATTAGTAGTAGTAGTAGTAGTATAGTAGTAGTAGTAGTAGTAGTAGTAGTAGTAGTAGTAGTAGTACGGCTTGTCTAGAAAATAACAGCTAAAAAGTCATTGAATTTCTGGTTCGTTTTGCATTTTTTTTTTCATGCTGTGGCAAGTAAAAAATTAACGGTCAAAAGTGCCTCCGAATTTTTTGTTAACAACATTTCTAGTAGGATGGATGGATGATATTTAGGGCTGAAGCCCAGGCACTGGGGCCAAGAGGGCCATTCAGCACCGTAATGAAGGTTAAATAAATTGAATGATGGTAAATGAATTAATGACTTAGTGAAAGAAATGATTCATAAAATTAGATGTGACTAATAAAATAAAAATATGAAGTTTAATGAATGGCGTAATATATATTAAAAATAGTTTAATGTCTTCACAAATCTGTATGATATGATATATAAATATAATTAACTAAATGTTACTAGAAATTTGAATAAACTTTAAAGGAGATCAGATCAGAAATATCTGCTTCATCTCCCAAGATATTCGAGAGGTATTTACCCTGGAAATATCTTTCCCTTTGGTTAAAATATCTGGGGCAAACCACCAGAATGTGATCCACTGTAAGTATCTCGGATTTCTAGTAGGTTTTGTCTGTTTTCCTCTTCAGCTTAGAGTAATTTACAAGGGATGACTACAGAGTTTACGTTACGCGGAATATTAGCACTGGTATACTGATCACTCAACGATTCGGCACGGTAAACAGTTTGAGTGAGGGCAGTAACTAATTTCTGTGATGATTTTGGTGTATCTGCTCATAAAGCAGTCAATTCAGTCGAGCAAACGCGGATCCATTTCGCGTTGGCTTATCACTGACGAAGGAAATGGGTTTTGCTGGATTAAACTTAATTAAAGAAAACGTATAGGAAAGGGCTGACTACTGTATGCGTTTGTTTACATTCGGTCAAAGCACCCTGTCATGCGCAAGTGTTCAAATTTTTCAAATGCCTAGATGCCAACCATAGATTCACCATCGATACATCAGAGGTGGTAACCGAGTGTTAATGACTTTGAAAGTTGCCCAAAAGCAACACTTGCATGAACTTCTTTTTAAGCTGGCGGCGTTGGTTAACTCGGCACCAACGATCATTGTGCAATTGCCAGGTTTTCCTCCTGTTATACCTTTCAAGCCTCTCTCTCTCTCAATTTCCCTTTCAGTACTGAATGGCCTCTTTGGTCTCAGTGCTTGGTCTTTGGCCTAAATTCTATATTCCATTCCACTTACGATCACAGTGGAAATGCTCGGGAAACGAATGTGCTATCGTCTGCCACACTTCATCATCCGTCCACCTACGGGTGACGATGTAATCATGTAACACTGCGCATGTTTAGCTCACACTATTTCTTTAAGAACAGTTCAACGTATATATATAATATATAATATAATATATATATATATATATATATATATATATGTATATATATATATATATATATATATATATATATATATATATGTATATATATATATATATATATATATACAATATAAAATATATATCATATATATATATATATATATATATATATATATATATATATATATATATATATATATGTACATGCATACACACAAGAACCTTCACACTTTATGAAAAAAAAAACTTGATTTGTATCAGTAATATACCCTTACAAGCACAAGAAAGATGAGCTTGACAGTTTGTATCAGTCTACTCGTATCAAACGCAAACAAAGGATGGAGCTTTTTTATAAAAAAAAAAAAAAAAAAAAAAAAAAAAAAAAATTCTCCCTGGTATAGCCCACGCTAAAGGTAGACCTACGTCCACAAACTGTTCAGATGAAGAAATTTCGTTATCATTCAAACTTTACGCCATGTAGATTTCATCGCATCAACATGAAAATAAATTTATTAAGATAGCAAAGTTACATATACGTCCGTAAACTGGAAAAACAACCTTGAAATATGCTAACCTGTGTTGGTGACATGGAGGGTATTTACCTGGATTTGCGATCTCTATACCAGTATTACGAAGTTCGGTGGTCTTCCACCAGGGCGGCACTGCAAAGCCTTGCGGCCACGTTTAATTAAAGGTGTGGTAACCCGCAAATTGAACAGGGGATTACTGCAAATGTGAATTTTTTTATCATTAATATTTAATAAGTGTTTAGCAAATGTTTAGGGTAGTTTAGTGAATTTTTATGAGTAAGTGTTTCGTGAATGTAGGCTTTAGTGAATGTTTTGTGATTGTTTATTGCGAAAGTATTCAGTGAATGTTTAGTGAGTCTTTATGGTTTTAGTGAGTTTTGTGAATGTTAGTGAATGTTTAGTGTGTAAGTATTCAGTGAATGTTTAATGACTGTTTGGTGAATGTCTTGTGAATGTTGGTGTTTAGTGCATTTTAAGTCTGTAAGCAATCAGTGAGTGTTTAGAGTTGTGTGTGTGTTTAGGGTTTAGTGAATGTGAGTGCTTAGCAAATGTTTGGTACATAAGCATCCAGTGAATGTTTGGTGAGTGTTTAAGGGTTAGTGAATGTTAGTGTTTATTATATGTTTAGTGTGTAAGTATTAAGTGAATGCTTAGTGAGTGTTAAGGTTTAGTTTATGTTTTGTGAATGTTTGTGTGTAGCGAGTGCTTAGTGAGTGTCTCGTGAATGTTAGTGTTTAGTGAATGTTTGGCGTGTAAGTGTTTATTGAATGGTGTGTAAGTGTTTATTGAATGTTAATTAAATCCTTAGTGAATGTTAGTGCTTAGTGAATGTTTAGTGTAAGTGTTAACTGTGTGTTTAATGAGTAATGAGTGGATGGTCATTCACTGTTTAGTGTTTAGGGGTTTAATGAGCATTTAGGGTTTAATGAGTGTATAGTGAATGCTTGGTGAATGTTTAGTGGGTGTTTTCTGTATAGTGAGTACTTAGTGACTGTTTAGTGTATAGTGAGTGCTTAGTGAATGTTTATGTTTGATTACTTTAAGAAATTTTAGGAATTATGTTTAATGAAAGTGGAATGTTTACCAGGTGTTTGAGATATAGTGAGTATTTGGTGAGTCTAGTGTTTTAGGAGTGTTTAGTGAGCGTTTAGTGTTCTGTGAGTTTAGTGAGTGTTTAGTGTTATTGAATGTGAGTGTATAGTGAGTGAGTGATAGATGAGTAAGTGTGTGTTTAGTGAGTGTTTAGTGAGTGTAAGTGTATTGTGAATGTTACGTGTTTAGTGATTGTACATTACTGTTTAATTGTTGCTTAGTGACTGTATGCAAAGAAAGTCCAGTAATTTAGGCCTTGACCACAATGGTTGGAGTGCTTAGGCCAACCTGTTTTTGTAATGGTAATTTTTCTCTGTGAAATTAGGTCCAGTAATAATTATTATAATAATAACACTAATAATATCAGCAACACTAATAATAATAATAATATAAGTCACACTTTGGCAGGGAGATTGCCACTCCAGTGATTGACGTTCTATGGTTGGCGAGGCGACAAATGGAATGGAATAGACTATAGCTATTTTACTTCTCCAGGGCACAGAGTAAAACCGAATACCGACAGCGTATACAATTAACTCTGAAATAGCTAAAATACAAAAGGCTTCATCACAGCGTGCCTTCAGGGAGGATCGAACTCCCGGCCTCTGGTTTACTAGACCAGCGCTCTAGCCACTGAGCTATGAAGGCGCAATAATGGCCAGACTTTACTCATTGTTTTTTATCGTTTGTGATTATTCTCAGGTAAAGTTCAATGCTATTGCAATTATTATGGAAGATGTTATATTACAAAATTACATGACAGAACGTTTTGTTTCGTGGGTTCGCTGACCGGAATGGGTCAAAATTACTTACTTTAGCATATCCTATTAAACTACAAATCACATCAACATAGACATATTCAAAGTTCTCTAGCATTGGGCGTTATGTCGTGATTCCACAGAGGGCGGCTCCCCTTGTCAAATTAATAAAGGAAAAAAAAAATAAATAAAGAACAAGCAATCTGCCATGGTAATCAATAGCATGCGCTGATCAGACCTCCAAATGGTTCTTTGTACGTTATAGTATATATGGCTATGGATGATCACTATGCATTCAGCGACAAACGTCATTTTTCGCCCTAATTGTCTTCTACAAGACGTTTTTTCATTAAATAAAAGTCGACACTGCCCATGATTTCTATGGTTTGATTATATTGCATTTTCGTGATAATGACGATGAATGCTTCATGTGCTACTGATGAAATGCACTGCTATTTGAACTTCTTGAACAATAAACAAATAAAAAAATATACCAGCAAAGATAGCATATGTACGCTTCCTTGTACGACATGCCTTGGTACCTTCATTTATGGTAAGCAAGGCAGGTGTTTTTTCTGGAGACGATGAAGGCAATGTCTTTTCATCCTCAGGCGGAAACCACGGCACAATCCACGCGGATGTAAAAAGCTGTGACCTTACACATTACAGCGGTTATCCGCGCGGTTCTATGATGGCCATCGAGAGGAGTTCATTCAGTTATGGAAGTGGAGGAAATGGCACGCTTACGGTATTGGTCAAAAGACTGTATCCAAAAGTGAGAGAAAATGAGCCCAAGTTTTTCATTTACTTCAAAATGACCATAAAATAATGTGACGAATAAGGATGATAGTTCATCAATTGACATGATGCAGACCGTATTCATTTATATGTAATTATGAATACACACATACAGACATATAATGGATATATTAAATATATATGTATATGCATATATAAATATATACATAGCTGTATGTATGTATGTATGTATGTATGTATGTATGTATGTAGTATGTATGTATGTATTATGTATGTATGGTATGTAATGTATGTATGTATGTATGTATTCTATATATAATTATAATTATTGTTTACATATGTATATAGTATATGTATCCTATATATCATATATATACTATATATATTTCTTATATATTACATGGGTGTGTAATATATAAACATATGTGCACTGTCGTACTTTACATATATGGAAACACCTGTGGTACATTTGATGATTTCAAATCCAGATCGGCTGGTAGTACAGTCAGTCAGTTGTGCGAAAGCCTGCTGGAGAAACGCAACATTCAGTGTGAAAGACGTTTATAATTAATATACAGCATTTGCTTTCATCAATCATTGAAGCTGGTCCTCGGTATAATCAAGAATAGCCATAAGATCCTGCTTATAAAATTTTCCATTGAAAAATTTCCGTTTATGGAATATGTTAACATTCTTCTTCTAACCATCTTTCTTTAAATGTAAGACACCTCTCTCCCTCTCAAAACGAACAAACACACACACAGTGAAAGCAACAAAGCAAATATAATATGAAAAAAAGTTTCGTTGCAACGTAACGATCGAAAAGGAACAATGACAAACTTCCTGTGGCCGACACTTCGAAAGTTTCCTAGAATAAAAGGAGCTTTAAAATTAGCCAGCAAACCATATCTAACACTAATCATTGCGCTCGTCATAGGATGCTCTTTGGTCCATTTCACAATGAGGAGAGCGACGACGAAGATACGTTTTGTGACTTCAAATAATTTGAACAGCCCCGACCGAAGTCGTGTCCGTCTGTCGGTACAGACGCACGATTCCAAGAGTCTACTGAATCTCGACAAAAACCCAGGTGATTAGTTTTCATTTTCACTCATTGGTGTAAAATCAAACTATGTATACAAAAGGTTCATATAGTACTGACCCAGTAAGTACGTATGTAGTCATATGTATATATTATATATTATGTATAAATATATATATATAGATATATATACATATATAAATATATATAGTATATATATTTATATATATATGTGTGTGTATATATAAATAATATATAATATACATATATATATATATATACACGTATATGTATGTATGTATATATGTATAATTAACTCGTGGGTTAGTCTCGTTATGACCTACTCGTAATCTTCTTAATATCACTTTAGCTCGCTTTTCATTTTGCACTGATGACCTCCACAAGTTAACATTCGGATTAATGCATTTCAATTATGGTTGTCTGCTACGCTGTCCCACAGATTTTGCCATTTTGTTTTTATGCATTGCTTTAATGAATTCACATAATCTGTAGCAGGCAATTTATTGTCAAAAACTGGTATCCCAGACTTGGCCTTTTCATTACTTTGGGGAATAATAGTCTCTGTTATTTTAGCTGTCTGTCTCGTGAATTATTATTTCTCCAGTGGCCTTACAGTCAAGATGCATCGGTGCAGGTTGAACACCTGGCGAGGTCTGAATCAATTTTCCCATAGTCGTGAAAGAGGAAGTGTATGTTTTCAGCCGTTTATACCCTACTATATTTTTCAGTAAATAAATTCACAGGAATATTGCGGATCGCTGAGGAATATCCGACTCAGTAATAGAATCTAAATTTATTCTTAAGACCTAGTCAACACTCTGTTCTCATTTCCTCTCTTAAAAAGACAAAAAAAGTCTACATAATAAAAATACACTGCAAAAATAAAAACAAAACCTTTTCTCTCTCGCTTACCAGTGTTGATGACAAAACTGCATACAATGGCCAGATTGTTAAAAACTCGTGAGGTCCTGTATCTTGTCGAGGTCATGAACTCAGTCCCTGAGTTGCCCAGAGGGTCCTAGTCTTTAAGAGGGAATCAAGAAATATCAGATTCCTAGTAGAACCTGGCACGTCAACAAAGGACACCAAGGCATTCACCTACGTTTCTGAGCCAAACAATCGAGTTATCATGAAGGTATTCTAATACATATTCTGCTTCACAATTATTATTCGTTTTATTTCTTGAACGCCTTCAGCATGCTCAAAGGCCCTGGGGAAGGCTTTAAGGTCGACAATAGTTAGAACGCCATACAGCACAATTTTCGTCCAGCAACTCTCGCAAGTCATCCTTCATAACGTCGTCACCTCCTTTGGCGATACAAGTCATCCAAGTAGAAGCCTTAGAAGTAAACAGACCTACTTCCCCCTATCATGAAGTGGTTCCAACATCTGTACGGTGACGACTTTCCAAGCATCTGCGAGCGAAGATGTCAAGGCCAGATTTCAGCAAATACTTTAGCAGATTCTCCAGAGTCCAGTCCCTATGTATCCCAGCACTGCTCCTTCTCCTCCAAGCACTACAAAATCACAAAGAGGCCATAGATCAACTCACATAGGGAACAAGGATGCATTGCATTTTTAACTTTCAATAGTTTGCAATAATGGCTACCAAAGCATCTGCAAGTAACAAGGCAGATGCTGGTTCAAAAGCTTTCTACCAGGTAATTTCTCTTTCTTCTTATCAGTAAAGGCGTTTGAGGCCAAGGAGTTTTGCCAGCACTAGTCTTTCACTTAAAACAAGGGCTTCCTTTTTTGTTAAATCTTTCAAAGTCTCCTGTAATTCCCTTATCCCCTCCTGGCTCCTCAGAAGCATCCCAAGCTTCACCATGAGTCAAACCTTCAACCGAAAGCACCAACTTTCAGGTGCCTAAAGTTCCGAGCCATTGCAGACCTGCAAACTTCATAGCTGCAGACTTTAATTTAGCACCCACATGTGCAAACCACCTGTCCTTTGCTGATAAAACTAGATTAAGGTTAACTGTCCAATTTCCTCATTGCATGACTTAGCCATAACCTTGCAGACCTGACTACTGAATGTCTTCTTCCTCAAGTCCAATGCATACTACTTCGGCTTGCCCTTTGCAGCTTTAATGTTCTGCAGGACAGACAGCACAATGCCACTGACCAGCTAGCCTCAATTTTTTTGAAGAATGCCATTTTTTTTTTTTTTTTTTTGTTTTTTTTTTTTTGGGGGGGGGGTCTAAACCTCCCTGAGCCTCTCAGGTGGTGGTGGGGCCATTCACCACGTACAAAAATATCAGTGCACCACAACAAAAGTCACTTGTCGTGGAGACAGTATCGTGACACATGCTCATTCACAACTTTTCAAAAAGGAAATGGCAAAAATTGACATGCAACTGAACATGGTGCTTTGCTACAAAATGCATTGGTGGTCTCTGAATGAAGTCAATGAGTGATGGAAATTTTCATTATGTTACCATGGCATACAGCTTTGTTAGGCTAAGGCCCCACCGGATCCGTCGCGGCGCGTCGCGTGCGTCCAACACGGCTATCCGTCTACAAGCGTGTCCGTCTTCTGTGAGTGTGGCCCAACCAGACAAACGAGTGACGGTTATAAGACGGACAATTCAAACTTCAGCAGTACTTGCCGTTATGAAGGGAGAGCGCGAGGTTTTCCTCTGACTCGGTGCTGTCAACCAAATTAGAGGCGTTGAACAGTAGGAAACTTTAGATGAGGAAAGAGTGGAGAATATGCAAAACTCTTTCATAAGTTACGATAGCGTCCAGACAAGTTTTTTTAAAATATTGTCGGATGCCGCGGAAAACCTTTGACTTAATTCACGAGGGCATTATATCTCGAATATCAAAATTTGATACCAATTACAGAAGATCCGTATCAATGTAAGAAACTTGTAGTAACTCTGAGGGAAGGATTACTGATTTCGAAATTAAAGTTGCACTTTATTTTATTTAATACAAAAATTAAGATACGTAGAATTGTGTGTGAACTGAACACTTTGATACAGGAACTTCTGAAACAAAGATATTACCATAAATGTATCCATTAGAATATAATAAAAAAATGCATTAATCCTTTATTTTAACCACAAATCATCACATTTGATTATAACTCAAAGTTGGGCAGGTGGTTCAAATGCAAGTGTTGTAGGTCTACCACAATTTCTTCCTTCATGCGGACCAGAGCTCGGAGACGCACGTCCACGCGCGGCTAAAAACAAAATGTTTTGTTCCTTGTGCGTCTAGTCCGGTAACGCACCTGACGCCACGCACGCTCATGCGCCGTGTGGGGCCACTCGTGTTTGAACTATGACAGTTGATCGAAACGCACAAAATGCGTAGCCGTGTTGGACGCACGTGACGCGCCGCGCCGGATTCGGTGGGGCCTTAGCCTAAGTAGTCATTCAGTGGAAAAAAAAAAAAAAAACATAACAGGTTAAGATATATGTGATTTCACCATTAGTGCAAAAAAAAAAAAAAAAAAAAACAAAAAAAAAAAAAAAAAAAAAAAACTCGCTCAGACACACACACACAAAAGGTCATCCACCCATGCATCTTCTACCATAAATCCTTTTACTGACGACAAATCTGTCTGTCAATCAAAAGTGATGAAGTGATGTGGAATGACATGTCAAATGATGTAGTGCCTCTAAGGCTGTAAGTCATGAATTTTGTGCATGCAAAAATCTGGTAATGGCAAGTACATGCAAGAATATAGTGCATGCTAAATTTCAGGCACACGCCAGTACATGCCAGAATTTAGCATGTGCTAAATACTGGACTGTGCCAGTACATACCAAAATTTAGTGTGTAATAAATTCTGGCAAGTACTGGCATGTACTAGTACATGACAGAATTTAGCATACAAAATACTGGTATGTGCAAGTATGTGTCAAAATTTAGCACTCACTAACCAATAGCATGTGCCAGTATTTACAGCGTGCTAAATGCTGACACGTGCCAGTACATGAGAAAATTCAGCTCTCTAAATACTTGCACTTGTAAGTATGTGCCAGAATTTAGACCACACTAAATAATGGCATATGCAGTATTGCAAGAATTTAGCACGTGCTAAAAACTGGCACGTGCCAGAATTCAGTGCTTGCTAAATTCTGGAACATGTCATTAAGTGCCACAATTTAGTTTGTGCTAAATACTGGCAAATGCCAGAATTTAGCTTGCAGTGCCAATACATGAATATGGTGCTCTACATACTTGCATGTGCTAGTACATGTGAGAATTTAGCGCACTAAATACTGGCACATGGCAAAATTTAGCACATTCCAAGTTTTGGGGTGTGCCAGTACACACCAGAATTCTGCAACGTTAGATAATACCTTGTGCCAGTATGTGCCAGATTTTCTGGCATGTGCCGTACACGCCTGAATTTAGTGCATGCAAAATACTAGCTTGTGCCAGTAGGTGCCAGAATTTCTGACACTTGCCAACAGAACCAGAATTTAGCATTCCCCAAATTATGGTGGCTACCAGCACACAACACAATTTAGCACATGCCAAATTCTGGCAAATGACAGTATATGCACATAATACTGGCACATGCCAGTAAGTGACAGAATTTAGTGCACTAAAAGCCAGCAAGTGCCAATACACACCATAATTTAGTGTGCGCTAAATTCTAACTCCTTCTGGCACGTACTGGCACATGCTAGCATTTAGTGTGCTGAAATCTGATGCATATTGGCCCAAACTACTTGGGTTGTCCATATAATAAGGTTCCAAAGAAGCTGCAGTCGCGAAGAACGCTGTTACGTGGGATCCGGCGACACTGGCGTGTAGCTTGGTTCCCCTTTCCCAGTCCCCCACCCCGCCGAGCTGTCTGCGGCGCTCAGCCTTGGCTTGGCAGCCGATAGAGATGGAGCTCCCACTCGCTTCTCACGCCAGGTGCGAATTACGCTCTGTGATTCGTTTTGTGTGTGCAAAAAACATTGCACTGGTGAACATTCATTTCCAACTGTGTGAAGTCTACGGAGAAAAGTGTATGAGCGTACAACACGTGCACAAATGGTGCAGAGAATTCAAAGACGGACATACAGACGTCCATAACGCATTTCAGAACCAGAGAGGAGCTGAAAAAAGGGGTTTTAAGCTATCTTCAAGGAGTGGCGGGAGAGTTCTACGATTCAGGCATAAAGAAAATGGTACACCGCATGCAAAAATGCATTAATCTCAACGGCGATTATGTCAAAAAATAGGAAAAAGTCTAAGCTTTCTAAAAATGCATTATTCAATAATCATGTTTTTCATTGTGAAAAATCTTTGGGAACCTTCTTTTACAGAAAACCCTCGTAGTATTTGGCGTGCTAAATTCTGGAGTATACTGGCATGTGCCCATTTGTAGCACGTGCTAAATACTGGTGTGTGCCATTATTCAGCAGAACTTAGCAAGAGCTAAATTGTGGCACGGGATAAATTCTATCATGTGCCAGTTAGCCTGCACTAAACTCTGGCACTTACTGGCACGTGCCAGAATTTAACATGCACTAAATTCTAGAAATTTAGTGAGCGCCAAATCTGTCTCATATTGGTACGCACCAGAATTTAGCGATTGGTGTGTAATGGCACTCGATATTATTTAGCTCTAGCTAAATTGTGGCATGTACTGGAACACTCTAGTATTTAGTGCGCTAAATTCTGAATTGTATTTTGGTGTGTACTGGCAAGCGCTAGAATTTAGAGCACGGTAAATTCTGGCTCATACTGCCACACACCAGAATTTAGAGCCCATTACATTCATGCTCGTACTGGCATATGCCAGTACATGCCAGAATTTAGCACCTCTAAATCCTGGCATGTGCCAGTACTCGCCAGAATTTAGTGCACACTAAATACTGACACATGCCAGAATTTAAAGCACTAAATTTTGGCACATGCCATATTCAATAAAGTTTAATTTTCACCCTATGGGAACTGGGATTGAACTTTAGCAGCCTTCCAGATATGGAAGATGAGATGCAAAAAAAATCCCAACATCCACTTTTGAGCTTTTAAGGGCCTAAATCAACAGATTCAACATCAAAATTGCTTTAGACAACTGGATCACGTGAACTCTCATTTTACGACATTTGCCCCCTTACTAACAGATTTGATCTGGGGAAGTACGGGGCTCCAGTCTTAGGTTGTTGAAGGTGAAAATAGACTATTTGTGATGTGAGATACCAATGTACATCTTGTGAGTTTTCGTTGGAATCAATTGTTATTATTATTAAAGGAAGGAGATTAACCAGCCCAATGAGTCAGGCTTGACTCTCACAGGGCTGGGCCAAAAAATTTCGGGATAAAAAAAAAAAAAAAAAAAAAAAAAAAAAAATTAATTAATAACTTATATATATGCAATATATATATATATATATAATATATATATATATATATATATATATATATATATGTGTGTATATATATATATATGTATTATATATATATATATATATATATATATATATATATATTGCATACATACACACATGCATACATACACATATATTATTATTATTATTATTATTATTATTATTATTATTATTATTATTATCATCATTATTATTTGTTTAAGCAGTCATTTCCGACTAAGTCATATCGGCTACTTAATGCAGATAAAATCTGTTAAAAATACCATAGTAAATAAATATATTTTTAGTCATTTAGTTTAAAAAAGTAAGTAAATAGATAAAACATTACTGTAAACATTTAAAACAAATTTGTATGAATAAAATTATTAATATATATTTTGATAGATCTGTACCTAATGAAATTATTTATATATGTTTTAATAGATCTGTATCTGTTAAGAATTTTAAAATCTTGCAAACATTTGAGTCGTCATCTCCTAGAATGTCCTGCATTTTAGATGATCCAAAGTATTTATGTCTAATATGTGAATACTTAAGAGCATTTAATTAAAATGTGTTTCAAGGTTATTCTGGTTTGACAGGTATCACACATTCTGGAGGAGGCTGATTAGACATAAGAAAGCCATGGGTTAACCTTGTGTGCCCATTACGCAGCCTGCACAAAGCAGCCTCATGGTTTCTCTGCTTCTGTAAAGAATTCTTAAAAGGAATTATTGTGGTCTTTATCCCTCTAAGTTTGTTATTTTCAAGTGATAACTATTGGTCTCCGCCGATTTTATCTCAAATAAATTTAAAATAATTTTTAGAGTCCTTATAATATGTTTTGTACATTTTATTTCAATCATTTAATACTGCTTCCTTTGCATTTTTATCAACAATTTCATTGCCTTCAATTCCAACATGGCCTGGTGTCCAGCACAAGGATATCTTGATATTTCGAATGCTTAAAAATTAATATTTTCTTGTATTACTCTAATAGCAGGGTGGTGATGATTAAAAGAATCTATTGCTTAAGTAGCACTTCTTGAATCACTATATATAGTGTAATGTTTGCTGGGAGTTTTGAGGATTTTATACAGAGCCAATGAAATTCCTGCCAATTCAGTGGAATACATGGAGCTATAAATACGCATTCTTCCATGATAATATTTTTCGCCTGTAATAACTGCGAACCCCACAGCAGCATCAGTTTTTGAGCTATCTCTATAAATGGAGATAGTATTTGCATGAATCTCTTCGTGTTCCAAAAATATTTGTTTGACAGCGTAACTTGGAATTTCGTCTTTTTTTAAATCGAATAACTCATAGCATACATGAGGCTGATTCCATTTCCAAAAAGGTGTTGACTTTGGTAAATGGTTCAGGAATATTAATGGTGGAATATTATATTTTTCTATGTATATTTTCAGTCGTATAACAAATGGATAAAATTATCGTGGTCCAATTCTTTTTCGAATGATGGTATTATTTATAATTCTACTAAATTTTTATGGGTATCTTAATGTCCGTGAATAGAAGTTTAATCTATATTCGACCCTTCTTTGATCAAGTGAACACAGACCTGTTTCACTATACAGATAAATAACATGTGTAGATTTAAATGCACCCGTAGGATATCTCAAACCTGCATTGTGAAGAGGATCTAATTTTTCCAATGCACTGGCAGATGCAGAAGCATATAAATGCGACCCATAATCAATTTTACTCATTATCAAAGTTTTGTGTAAATGTAGTAATGTACTTCTATCTGAGCCCCACTTGGTATGTGACAATTTCTTCAACAGATGAAGTACTTTACTACAGCTTTCACGTAGGTAATTAATGTGAAATTTCCAAGTCATTCTTTGGTCAAATACATCCCAAGAAATTTAATATGAGTAAAAACATTAATTGGTTTATCAAATAGTAGTAATTTCCTTTTCGGTACATTTTTCTTATTTGTAAAAGTAATGAATACAGTTTTACTTGCCGATATACTGAATCCATGCGCAGTAGTCCACGATACGATAAGATCAAGAGATTTTTGTAGTATGATTTGTCCTGTATAGATAGATACCAGAGTGGGGGATCCAAATGACAAAATCATCTACATATAATGAACACTGTACACCAGTTGGTAGTTGTTTTGTAATGTCATTAATTGCCATGATAAAAAGGGTAGTGGTCAAAACACTACCTTGTGGAACTCCATGTTGTGGATACTCCTTAGATAAACCATCATTTATCTTAACTTTAAAAGTTTTTTCCTTTAAAAACTTGACTATGTTTAAGGATAAAAATCCTCTCAGTCCAGAATAATGCATTTCTTTTAAAATCTGATGGTTCCATGTCTTGGCATAGGCCTTTTCCATATCAAAGAAGATGGCTGTGGCATAGTTACTTGAAGCAAATCCTTTCCCAATATAGGTATCAAGTAAAGTTAAAGGATCAAAGGTAGATCTTAGTTTCCTATATCCATATTGTGAAACGGAAAAGTATCCTGTTTTTTCAAAATACCAGATTAATCTGTTAATAATTTTCTCAAACAATTTACATAAACAGCTTGTTAATGGTATTGGTCTGTAGCTGTCTGTGTCATAAGGATCTTAGCCTGGATTCAAGAATGGAAGGTCCAGTGCTTTCCGGCAATCTTGTGGGAAATATATTTCAATCCATATTTTGTTATATAGCTTTAATAAATATTGTAAACTGTTTGGGTGAAAGTTTTCCAACATTTCAAAGGTTATCATATCTCCACCAGGGGCTGTATTGGAGCATGTTGACAATGCCATAAAAGTTCATCCATGGTAAAGCAAACATTGTATGAATAATATTTATAAGTCTCAAAATTAATTGGAATCTTTTCTTCTTTTTCTTTAATTGTGCGAAAAGATTTCATTGACGAACCTTTGGATATATTAATTAAATGTTCTGCTAGGCAAGTTGCTACATCTTTAGGATCATATATTAGTTTGCTATTATTTTTCAAAACTGGAACATGGGATCGAATGAGCTTTCCTAGTATTTTATGCACTTTTTTCCATATCTTACTTAAGGGTTTATCTTTGCACACCGATTTTAGGTAGTTACACCTAGTTACACCAAGATTTTCTTTGTGCTTCATTAAATGTTCGTTTTGCTAGAGCACAGGACCCTTTTACAATCTATGTAATCTGAATCGTTTCTCGACTTCTTAAATTTTCTTTGGGCTTTACTACAGGCCTTCTTTGCTTTTTTACACTCCTCATTCCACCAAGGAACTGGACACTTAATCTTTACTTGCGCTGCAAATGGTATAGATGACTCTGCAGCATCAATTACCAGAACTAAAAACTTAACCAGTATAGTTTCTATGTCCAAATTATCCCATAATGGAACATTCTTCGTCCATTCACTTTAATCTTCCCAATTGGCTTTATTAACATTAAATTTACTGATTGCTACCTCTCCAGTGAAATTCAGAATACTAATTAAAACAGGAAAATTATCACTACCACACAAATGATCATAAGTGTTCCAAAAATGTTTATCTGCTAGACCTTGTGAGCACAAGGACAAATCTATTTGAGAGTAACTTTTTGTTCGTTGGTCAAAATGTGTTGGTTTGTCTTGATCTAATATATGGAGTTGATTATCTATAACAAAATCAAGTATAATGTTGTCTCTGGAGTTTGATTTTACATCATGCCATGATAAATGTCTTGCGTTGAAATCTCCTAGAAGTAATATTGGTTGAGGAAGCTTCTTGATCAAGTCATTCAACTTTTCTAAATCTATATTATTATTTGGAATTAGATATACAGAGCAAATCGTTATAATTTCCTCTAGTTGAATCTGAACTGCTAAGGCATTTATTTAAGATGAAAGATCATATATCGTGAAAGGTACATCTTTTCTAAGTATCATATTACCTTGCTGATTAGCAGAGTGAGGTTGATAAGGTGTGTAAAATTTATTTGTAAAACTGGAGGAAATAGCTAAAAATGAAATAGGTAAAAATGTTTCATTGAGGCAGATACAAATTGGGCTATATTCATAATTAATTTAAGTAACTCTAACTTGTTTTTTGTTAATGCTTCGAATGTTCCATTGCAATATGAGTGAGGGAGTGTCATTATTTTTAGAAGTGAATTTTACCTATTTTCTTCGGTCTTACGACCCTGAGCTGAAAGAACTGTGTCCACTTTAGTTTTTGAACTGGAACTTTTGATAATTTTTTTGTTACTGTACAACGGAATTTTGCTTCTAGCACCTTTGCTATAATCTGGTGGCATAGCATAGTCTCGTACTAGTGACTTATATTGTTTAATGTGTGGTTTTCTTGTAGGTTCCTTAGATTTCTGTGAAACTATTTCGGATGAGTAATTTTCTGAAGGGTCTTTACTATCGGTGGTATAAACAATGGTTTCTTCTGAACTGATAGTTTTCAGACATTTACTATTTGGACTATGAAGATTGTTCTCGTTCTTAGGTGAGGATGTTTCACTGTGTTTTCTAGGTCTCTTTCCTATCTCTGCTGGTCCTTCTATTTCTCTTAGTATTTCCTCCATTTCTTCAGTATTTTGTAGTTTGTTTTTGGCATGGATTATCCTTGGAGATATATTTTCTTCTTTCTTTTGGCATTTGTTAACAGAGATATCCTCTCTCTGTTCATCAAGACGATCATCTACTGCAAGGTTGGTCAGTGCTTTGAACTTATTACTTATCTCGATAGTATTGTTTTTATCTGACTTTTCTAGAGTTATTTGATTTCTGGTGTTAGAAGATTGGGTAGCTTGTGAGACATCACTGGATAATTTTAGTATGATTTTGGTATGGTGTTTAAGAGTATCAGCAAATGTTTTGAGGGGAAGCTGCATTCCTTCTTTCATGTCTTCCTTAGCCTCCTTAATTGTTATACCAAATTTTCTTGATCTGGTAAGGGCTTCTTGGAAATATCTGAAATATACACATCCCCTTATATAAGCATGGTGCGAACCATTACAGTTAAAGCATTTTTTAGGGTTGGTGCATTCATTACTACTATGCTCCGAGGAGCCACATTTGAAGCATCTAGGCGAGCCCAAAGACTTGCATCGTTTTGCTGTATGTTCAAATTTCAAGCAAACTTTATATTGCATAGGTTTTGGATGTACTTCTTTAATTGCTATTTTTTTGTTTCCTATTTTCATATATGTTGGAATTGTTTGCTGTGAAAAAATAATTTTAGCTAACTTCAGACTTCTTCCAGTTTTAACCCTTTTTCTCTCATAAACAATAACTGATTTAACATTATGCTTTTGATCTTCCAGGACTTCTTTTAATGTTTCACATACAGATTCATTGGTGTCATTTTCAATTCTAAGTTTATCCAGCAACATGGTTCCAATTCTAGTGTTATAATGGGCCTCGTCAGAAGCATTTACATGGTGAATTCCAAGTTTTGTAGTTTCAAGTAGTTTTTTTTATTTACGATGATTTTGTTTTTTTTTCGACTGAGAATCGGGGATTGTCACAGCCAAGAATTTTCTTCAGTGAACGATATATAACCAAGTCACCTGAAGGGGTTACTTCTCCGCTTATTTTGAGTGTGATATACTGAGACACAGTGGAGGAGAAAAAATATCTTTCATAGTTATTCTTTTAAATGTTCTTCTCTTTTGAGATAGACTGTTTGGTACATATGGCTCTAAAGTAGCCATACTAGAGTTTGAGAGGGATTCCATGGACAATTCCTTTGAAGAAATCATAGGGTCGTCAGCAGAAATAGGGGGGTTGCCATATAGCGAAAAAACTTAATTCATCCAGATATTCCCCATACCCACCATGGAGTCACACTTAGAGGACGGGTCATCCCTTTAATTAGGATCGTCCTAGGGGTAATTACCAGATATACACCCTATCTCCAGTGCTAAGGCGTCATGATGTCCGTCGAGATCGGACCGGCACTGAGGATGGGGTTTGACATTAAGCTTTCCCCTCGCTCGACCACGTTAGGTACTTGAGTTCTACGGGTGAGGTGGCATGCCGTCCATCCTCACCCTCCTTCAAATCCCAAGAATAATTCTAAATCATGTCCAAAACCAAGCCAAAAGTCATCAACATAAAATCCATACCTTATAGGGGGAGGAAGCAGAAAGATGAAATGTTTTTAGTATAAGGAAAAGGGCCGACTTATTTAGTTGGATCAACAGCTGGGCACCAAGGCCCAGCAAGAAAGCAGTTCCCACCAGGCATCAGAGCCCAGCTGCTGAACCCTAAGGGGACCCCCCATCCTCGGCAAGGCTTCAGCATCTGAGGGGACATACACATATAAATTTATAATATATATCTAAACGACCCTTTTATTAAAACTAAACAAATTGGAAGCCCTTACTTGTTGTCAATGGTGCCCTCTGTCTGCAAACATGTCATTAGGCTATTAAGATCACGTAAGTACAAAAATATACTATTTATTACCCAAAGCAGATGAATATAGAATAGAACAAAATGATTAATAAGTTATAGTGATGAAAACTCAAGTCTGCCCACAAAGAAAACTAGTAAGTTATCATTCTACCCTCCTGACTAAGAATTCACTCCCAGACCCAGAATGTCAATAGGTTCATTGTATTAGTCAGGTTAGAGAATCCCGTCTCTAATACCATGGAATAGAACCCATCTGTAATAAAGATAATAATGGATAAAAGATACACTTCACACATCACTCTTTTCAAAGTAATTTAAGTAAAAGAATGTATTTCACACTTCTCTCTCTTTTCAAAGGTAACTGTTTTCTAAGTCTTACAAAATATGCGCCATACCTTTTAGATTGGGTTTTCTCTCCCGACACCTGGCGTGTACCAAACTGACCTCTTTCTTCTCACCAAAAGGAATGTGACTTTCGCAAGTGCCCTGGTCGACTAGACCTGTAACATCCGTACAAACGAATGTAGGCGCTTGATGACAAGACGAGCAGTCTCTCGATTAAAATGCTTATGTACCAAATTCCTTCACTCAAGAAAGCTGCCCCCACAGCTCAGCCTGTCTCCAAGCAAGACATATGTAAATTCACTAACATTACACACTTGTAAGAAATATGAAATAAAGTTAAAAATATATATTAAATTCAAGTGATAAAATATTATACTAATATTAAATCTAAGTGATACAAAATAAATTAAATATTATATCTAAGAGAAAAATATCTAAATTTGATTTTTAATACCTATACTTCTTAAAAACGTTAAAATCCTAATAACAGAGAAACTCATTATCTGATAAAAATGTCAGACATACTTTTCTGACCGAAACAAAATTCTTTGACATCTAAAAACTTTACAATCAGTAAAAATATGTTTAATAATTAAAATTGTATCACACTCACTTCACTTTGGAACTATCTCATGAGGTGTATGCATTAAAAAAATCATGTGTTATTCCTGTATGACCAATACGCAATCTCGTTAAAATTGCTTCAGTTTTCTTGTCATTTTGGTTTGATGATTCCCATGGAGAAAATATTCGTCTTATTTGTTTCACTTATTATTTTCCGATTCATCATTCCAAATTTCCTGCCATTTTTTAAACATGAACTTCTTATGTATAGTTACATAATCCTTGTCAGGAAGTTTAATGCCGAGCTGTGGTAAATGTATGGCCGATTTAGCAGCGGCATCTGCTTTCTCATTACTGACAACTCCAACATGGGCTGGAATCCAGCATATTTCAATATTTACCCCGCGAGAATATAATTGGTTAAGGAGCTCTTTAATTTTTAATATCAGTTGATTTCTATGTGTGTAACCTTTGAGGGCTTCTATGGCACTTCTTGAATCGGAATTAGTTACAAATTTGAGATTCACTCCATCTTCAATTGTTTTAACCATGTCAGTTGCCAATAAAATCGCTGACAGTTCAGTAGTAAATACTGATGCTTCACTAGGTAATGAGAACCGACTTGTTTTGTCTGATGATACTGCAGCACAGCCAGCCACCATTGAAGACTTAGAGCCATCAGTATATATAGTATAGTGAGGTACTTTCCTTTGAACATGTTCCAAGGTATGCTATTTATGGTGACTCCGAGTATAGTTATATCTTTTTGATAAATAAAAAAGATAAAAGCATATTCTTGTTTTCTTTATGACCCAAGGAGGAGAAAAATTAAGATGGTTGAATACGATTAATTCTGTTTGTTGATTGTAATAGCTTATTCGCTCTAATTGGGAATGGTGGTTCATGATTGTTCACAAATACATTGCTTTGAATGATGAGCTTCTTTGTTGGAGAATTGGTGGATAGGATCTTCATTGCACTTCGCATTGTTACAAAATTTCGATGTAAGGCCAAAGGTGGCTACCCACTTTCACATAAGACTGAGATATCAGGGGGAGATCTAAATGCTCCACTACAAAGCCCAAGGCCTCGAGTTAGTATTGGATCTTAAGACTTTATGGTAGCTTTGGATCCTGATCCATATACAGTAGTACCTCGAGATACGAAAGGCTCAACTTACGAAAAACTTGAGATACGAAAGCTAACACGAAAAATTTTACTGCTCTACATACAAAAAGTTTTCAAGATACGAAAGGTTTCTGAAAGTCCGAGATGCGCCCCATAACAATTTAGAAACTCGCGCCGCACGCCGCCATCTTAGTTATAGTATGCTCGCCACCATCCTCCTGCTCTCCCATTGGTTCCTGATGCTAGCCAAGCCATGAGATCCTTCTCTCTAATTGGACAGCATCCCTCCCATCATGCATCTTCTATACGTACGTGTTGGTGTGCCTTAGCTCAGCAACTCCGCACCCGAAACTTTACCGTACGCAATCGGCATTCGTTTGGTCCAACGATTTTGTTTAGTAACGTAAATTCGTTAGTGATTTCGTTGCAGTACATATTATCATGTTGTGCGAAGACTGTATTGTGTAACTTTACGTAAATTAACCTACAAGATTAACGTAGTCATGGGTCCCAAGAAAGTTGAAATTCACGGAAAGAAGCGCATGCTGTCTTTGGAGACAAAGATGGAGATCATAAAGAAGTACGAAGCTGGTATGCGATTGAGTGTGATCGCAAAGGAATACGGCCGTAATCCGTCGACAATAGGCACCATCCTTAAACAGAAGGATGCCATCAAAGCAACTACACCGTCGAAGGGCATCACTATTTTGTCCAGCAAGAGGAGCCATGTGCACGACAAGATGGAACGGCTGCTCCTCGTCTGGATAAAAGACAAAGAAATTGCTGGTGATACAGTAACGGAGACGGCAATCGCTCACAAGGCCAGTGCTATTTTCGGCGATTTGATTGCACAGGCGGAAGATGACGGAGGGGAAGGGACTTCAACACCAACCCCAGAGTTCAAGGCTTCGCATGGCTGGTTCGAGAAATTCCGTAAACGGACTGGCATCCATTCGGTGGTGCGTCATGGGGAGGCTGCCAGCTCGGACACGAAAGCGGCCGAAGCCTTTAAAAAGACGTTCGACAAGATGATGACCAAGGAAGGCTACAGTTCTCAGCAAGTCTTCAACTGTGATGAGACTGGCCTTTTTTGGAAAAAAATGCTTCGTCGGACATACATCACGGAGGAAGAGAAGAAGCTACCCGGGCATAAGCCTATGAAAGACAGGCTTACGCTCGCACTTTGTTCGAACGCCAGTGGGGATTGCAAGGTGAAGCCCCTACTGGTGTATCACTCCGAGACTCCTCGAGCCTTCAAGGCCCACAAAGTTCTTAAGGAGAAGCTTCCAGTGATGTGGAGGGCTAATGCAAAAGCCTGGGTAATGAGGCTTTTGTTCACCGAGTGGGTAAATCTGTGTTTCGGCCCGACTGTGAAGAGTTTTTTGCAAGAGAAGCGCCTCCCCCTGAAATGTCTGCTGGTGTTGGACAATGCCCCTCCCCACCCTCCTGGCCTCAAGGAAGATATCATAGCGGAGTATTCCTTCGTTAAGATTCTTTTTCTTCCACCCACCACCACCCCTCTCCTCCAGCCCATGGACCAGCAAGTGATAGCGAACTTTAAGAAGCTGTACACGAGATGTTTCGACATCACCGATACCACAAACCTCACCTTGCGTGAATTTTGGAAGGAGCATTTCGACATCGTCATTTGCATCCGACTCATCGACCAAGCTTGGCAGGAGGTTTCGAGGCGAACTTGAATTCCTCGTGGAGGAAACTCTGACCTGATGCCGTATCCGCCCGAGACTTCGAGGGATTCGACGTGGGCGAAGCTGGTGCAGCTGAGTCCGAAACAGTTGACGATCCCGAAACTGTTTCCCAACCAGATCTTGACGAGATCGTTGCACTCGGCAAGTCCATGGGGCTGGTCGTCGACGAGGACGACATCAACGACCTTCTCGAGGAGCACCAAGAGGAGCTTACGACGGATGACCTGAAGGAGTTGGAGGCCATGCAACATAACATCGTTCAAGAGGAGTTCTCTAGCAGCGGCGATGAAGAGGAGGAGGAGCCTATGACAACGGCAGAAATTAAGGATGTCTTAGCCGCTTTTCATAAAGTGCAATCGTTTATCGAAAAAAAGACACCCCAAAAAGGATCACACAGGTCGTATGCTTGCACAGTTCGATGACGTTTGCCCGAGTCGTTTCAGGAACATTGTGAAAAGTAGGCAGAAGCAATCTTCCTTGGGTCGTTATTTTTTAAAGAGGCCTTCAGCATTAGCAGGAGTAAGCAAAAAGGAAGAACCAAGTGATAAAAAACAGAAAGTTGAAAGCAAAAAGGAAGAACCAAGTGATGAAAAACAGAACGTTGAAAGTGGTGATTAAGTTTAAATTCTTAAAAAAAAAAAAAAAAAAAAAAAAAAAAAAAAAAAAAAAACCTACGAAAAAGTAAAAAAAAAAAAAAATAAAAAGTTAAAAATCAAAAAAAAGAAAATAAAATTTTAATTTTTGATTTTTGTAAGTTAAGTGTTACAGTTTTGTTAATGTGTTCCGTAAATTTTAGTTTTATAGTTTTCCTTAAATTTTTTATGAGTTTTCGTAAAGTTAAGTGTACGTACGTTATCTGCCGTTTGTCTTCCTCCTCCTCTGCCGCCACTTTCGGAGATAGCCTCACTCGAAAGGTAAGCTTCCACATTTTACGTTACAGTAATAATATTTCTTGTACATTAATATACACTTTATTTACAGGTTTTGCATTTTTAGTCTTAATTTAGGTATAAAATGGTCCAAATTGTTGTAGTATTTCATTGTTTATAGGTCAATTTAGCTTTATTATGAAATTTAATGGGGTGTTTTTGGAGGGCTTGGAACGGATTAGCCATTTTACATGTAAAATGTGTTCCAAGATACGAAAAACTCATTATACGAAGGCCGCCTCGGAACGGATTAATTTCGTATCTCGAGGTACCACTGTATTGGGATACCATAATCTATTCTAGATAAGACTAATGCTTTATAGATCAACAGTAGAGTTGATCTCTTTGCTCCCCATATTGTATGAGACAACTTAATCATTAGGTTGAGAGCATTATTACATTTAGGTTTGATGTATGATATAGGCGCTTTCCAATTAAGGTGAGTGTCGAATATTAGTCCCAAAAGTCTGAGCATCGTCCAATGTGCGATTTATATCCTGGTTTTGCTTCCATCTCCTATTCTTGTAGAACATTTTGCTTGAGTTTTTCCAACAGAAAGTCTGAAACCAACAGAGGCAGTCCAAACTTGTATTCTACAAGTAGCGTTATTCAGAATTCTTTGTAAGTGATGAAGATAATGTGACGAGTAGTATATTGCAAAGTCGTCCACATACGTACAGACTACTTTGCACTCCCTGAGGCAATTGAGCAACTTAAGACACTACCTTGTGGTACACCACAGTCAAGGTTGAAAGATTCTGAATACATATTGTCTATGCGAGTTTGGAATTTCTAATAAAAATAGGAAGGTGTCCTCGAAAACCATTGTGGTGTAAGGACTTTGGTACTGAATACCTCCAAGTAGTATCGTATGCCTTTTGGATGTCAAAAAATATGGCTACTGTGATTTGCTTTCGTTCAAAACCTTACAGATATAATTTTCAAAGTGTGATAGAGAGTCCAAGGTGAATCGTTCTGTTTGAGAGCCAAATTGTGAAGCTGATAAATTGTTGTTACGACGTAAACACCAGTTCAATCTATAGTTTACCATTTTTTCCAGTAATTTGCCAACACAACTCGTTAGAGAAATTGGTCTGTAATTGTTTGGATTACTGGGATCTTTTCCTGTCTTAGCTATCGTTATTACTATTGCATGTATCCATGCCTTTGGAAGTAGATGTTGTGTCCAAAGATGATTATAAAAATCTGATAGATAGGCCTTAGCCAAAGGGGCTAGATTTCTATCATATAAAAATTTATATTATCCTTACCAGGGGCCGTTGAACTACAATTTGATAATGCAAATTTTATTTCCTCTGTCGTAAATCTTTTATTGTAGAAGATATCTTCCACTGCATCAAAATTAGATGGAAATGCTTCTCCTTTTCTTTTGATGGATCGAAAAGTGGGTATCCAAATTATTCATGCTGCTTATGTTTTCAATACTGCGCCCAATAATGTTTGAGACTGCCAGTGTATTATGAACCAGCGAGCCATTATGCATTAATGCATGTCTGGGAGGTATGCTATACAAGCCATTAATTCTTCTTCTAAATTTCTGCCGCACCTTTTGCACTTAAGTAGTTTCTGATATGCTAGACACATATTTTTGCCCCGAAAGTATCTTGCTTTCAATTGCTTCTTTTCTGAATTTAGCAGATATCTTATTAAAATATGGTTTCAGAATACTCATTTCTATGGCTATATCAACGAGTTGTTTATGGTATTTCCCAACATTAGGAGATCAGTACTCAAATTTTTAAATCTTTTATTTAAGGTTTCTAATTTTCTTCCAATTACATGCTTTTCATTTATTAATTGGGTTAAAGTGTCTGACCACCAATGGACCGAGTGTTTCATTGGTCGGGCATTCGGCAGAGGCATAGATTTGTCAGCTGCTTTTGTGATGAAGTTTACGAATCATTTGTTTCATCATGATCTTGTGAATAATTGAAGGGAGGAACTTGACCCGTATAAAATTTAAACTTATCCCAGTCAGCTTTATTTGTATTGTAACGCTGAATAGGAGGATTTAGTGTATGTTCCAAAGTGGTTATTAAATTAGGGAAAGGTCACTGCCATATAGGTCATATAGGACGCTCCATTCAAACCTAACAATAATATTGTTGGAACATAGAGTTAGATCTTTTGATGAATGTGTTCCATGAGTTTTTGAATGATAAGTGCTAATATCTCCCTCGTTTAATATACTGAGGTTATCATCATTTATTATTTGTTCAACATTGGAACCATTTGTATCAACACTATTACAGTTATTGTCCCAGGGGGATTGTGGCTGTTGAAGTCTCCAGTTAATATGAAATCCTCTTGCATATCTGGCAATTCTTAGGGTAAATTTTGCAGATCCTAGTTGCAAGAAGGTTGATTATATATATTATAAATATTTAAAAGTTATTATTTAGATGTAATCTAACTCCAAATAATTGAAACTGAAGTGTTAATTATCATAGCATCGTAAGTTACTGTTAAGAATATATATCGCAGTTTCTAATGAATCAGCAGAGGGAAATGAGCGAGATGCTAGAATGTAATTTCCTATGAAAGGAACAACATATTGCAATGGGGTTATAATTTTCAATAGTCTTTGAATTTCTCCTAGATGTAGGCGGGTTTTAAGACAATTAATATTCCGTTGAATTATGTACGGATTGAACATTAAGGCAAAGATGGATTTCCATTGGGTAGAGCGTTATTTCTGCTTATTTTGCTTAGTTAGGTTTCTGTTTAATTGCGCTAGCATTACTTTTTTTATTAGGTTTAGATCTTTAGATATTATTTCCTGATGTTTACTTTATGATTTGCTTTATTATCATTTAGATTAAGGTTAAGTTTATCTATGAATTTTTCAAGATGAACAGTGCCTGTTGCACACTTCTTTATAAGATGATCAACAAACATACAACAGGTATTGTGTGTTTCTAGTTTACCATTTGGTTTTTATTTTTGTTTTTGACAAAGTTATCAGTCAGATTATTAATTTTGTGTATGTTCATGTTCTTAATATCAATAAATTCAGATAAGAAGCAATCATTGCATCCGCAAGATTTTGGGCAGTTTTATTCTCGGTTGTTTTGTGAGAAATGATTGATTTCCCAATTATGTCTATAACTGGAGAAGGATTTATTTCTTCAAGGGGTGCATTGGTAATTGGATTCTCTTCAACTACTTGTGCATCATAAGGATTCTTTTGGACCTCGACCTTTGCCACATGTTTAATGGCCTCATTTATTATTAAACTGGGTTTAGATTCAGTGACTGGGAGTTGAGACAATGTATCTGTTCCTTCAAAAAGTTGATTTGGTACTTCAACCAACAAATCTTCCTTTGTAACAACTTAAGAAGAAACTTGAGGTTCACCCAAACATTCTTCCATATTTTATTTTTTTGAATTTAGAGGAGTTGCATTTTCAATGACCCGTTTTTTCCTCTCAGGGTTAGATTTAGGGGGTTCAGGATCAACCATACCCACTTCGAAGAGATCTTCTACATCTTTGGAAGTTTCCTTAGTGGAGAGTATCTCAAATCTGTTTTGTATTGGAGTACGAGTTTCTAGTTTATTTTTAGCGTTTTGAGTGCCATTGCTTTTTGCATTTTCATTCATTCTATTGGTATAATTACGCTTAAATGAATATTGAGGCGCAGCAGTATTAGTACATGAATGATATGGTCCAGGGTGACTCGATGATGAAGAGTTGGGGAAGCTATGAATCTGCAAATTAGGTCTTGTGGAAGAAAGCACCGTTCTTGAACCATCAGTCGAATCACGTGGACTGGATAAAATACTTGAATAAGTGGTTCCTCAGGTATTATTATTTCCCGTGAGTTTTTTCCTAGCTGCCCCATAGGTAATATGCTCATTATTAGCTGTTTCAACAATAGCCTGTTCCAGTTTATCTTGGGGATATTGTCAAAGAGTTCAGAGAATGAGCTTCCTTACAACTGAAACAAAATTTCTTTTTTATGCATTTTGAAGAGAGGTCATGGAACTCTGAGCAGTTCAAACACCTTTTCTCATTGATGCATCTGACATTGACACGGCCGAAATCATAGCACTTATAACACTGCATGGGCCTTGGGTGAAAATTTTTTACATGGATGTTTAAGTCTCTAATTTTAATATAGTCAGGAAGATAGGGTGTGGAAAACACCAATATGATGGCATTGCTATTTCCTTTTAGATTTTTAACTTTGAAAACAGGGAGAGCACCTCTTCAGTATGGCGTATTCCACAAACTCATAGGGGTCACCACATTAAATTATTCCTTTTGCATTGTTGAAGATGTGGTGGGGAATAACACTGAATATTATCAGCAGAAGAGGATGTAAAATTAATTAATTAATACTGCCTGAGTCTCATTGCCAGCTTTTATCAGTATATTACGGCCATAGCGATTTAAATTTCCTTGTGGGATGGTACCAACTTTTTTTTCTAGGCACTCATAGCCCTTGATAATGTTACTACCCCCTTCCTCGTATGAGGCCACATACCACATAGGTTCAGGTATGTGGCCTCATACCTGAACCTCATACCTGAACCTCATCATACAAGGCAGAGCACTCAGGCACAAAATCAAAATCTGAATCTAATATATTTTGAACATGATACAATATTACACGGCAGTTAAGTCCGGCAATTTACTAGTTTTAATATCTAAAAAAGCAGCCTTAGCTTCGGAAGCATCAGTTTATGTAATGTAAGCCTCAAAAGCTTGCTTATCTTTTGAAAGCTTCAATTCTAACTACTCCTCCGAGAGGTTTTAGAAGATTAAATATATGTTCATAATTCATATTAAGAGTAATACTCTCACAACATAAAACTCTTACATTTTCATTTATACTGCCAGTCTTTACTCCTCTGGCATCCTGGGGAAGTGGAAAAGAAAGGTTCCAGTGTGATAACACTGGACACCTTATTATTGGTGGAGTGATCTTTTTTATTGCCTGGGTCGTCAACAGGGTTTTCCTCATTCAAGTTGACAAAGGTCGTCAACACTGTCTGGGGTTCGCCATAGGATCCAGGGGTAGGGGAAACATCATCAATATTCATTTTTTTCTTTCGGAGGGGGATGGGAGGGAACAATAAAAACTAACAAAAATAAATGGAAAAAATATAAAAGTTTTCGGGAAAATTTTTTTTTAGACTGCCTAACATCCTAAAAGACACCCCATTAGTCTTTCATGGAATTAATTTCTCCACCAATAACACCAGTGAGAACTGACTTCCAAATGTCCACTTCCTACCCTACTCCGAAGGGATGGCACCACTATGATCAGAGTGGCTCAAGTGTAAGCCAACCCGCTTGATAGGACTGAGAGTAATCAGGAATACAATCATCCTACTTTAATCATAGTGGCAGGCAAACCGGACAGAATGTCGAGAGCCCTATCTCATAAAAACCAACCCACCCCTGGAATCCGAGGGCCAATTTGGCACTGAGATAGTTCCCATGCCAATAAAAAGCTACTGACATTCCTATGGTCCGAACACTATCGGATAGTTGGCTAGACCACCACAGCTCCCACAATTGGTTTCGAAAATAACTCCAATCCCAGCAATGGTATCCCTTCCCAGAAATCAAGACAGTGAAAGGAGTATGAGAGGTTGGATAGCAAGATGGGAGTAGTCGATCTCATCAGATCTGCCAGCTCCTTGTTCATAAATCTGACATCCTCTTCACGATGCTTGAGGACATCATCACTGATTATATCCCTCACACCATCACCACCAACTTCTTGCCAAATCGACAATCCTCTCCACCTCACCATCATTAACCAGGCAGACCTTTCATTCATTCCCAATACCACTCCACAAACTATACAAACAAGCATTCACCATTTCTGGTATCAAGTCATCCACTGCTCCATGGATAAACACTGCACCCATAATGGTGAATGATTTCCAGCAGTCCACGACATTTGCGTTAGGGTCAGTACTGATAGCCACAAAGATCAAATTAAAAACCTGCTGAGTAGAGGCAGCCATGAAAGAGCAAATGATGCCTTGGTCTAAAGGCTAGAGAAGTGCTTTCGTGTTGAGAGGCAAAAACATGACCTGCATACCTAAGTCTTCAATGGAAGTGAACTGAGGATGGCAAGGAGCATAGTCAGTTATTGAGAGGACTTTGAAAGGCAGGCCATCCTTCTATAAATATCTCATGAAACCACTGTGTCAACAGCAATGTAGTGGTCCATGCCTAAGTGTTGTATTGTCAGTAAACATGAATTAGCATCTTGTAAATCAAAGCTTACATCGTTTTAACCATCACCTACTAGATGTAAATGGCTTGATTCCTTCTTTAACATCAGCCTTAATGTTGACTGTCTTGTACAAACATAGGACCTTTTGCTGCAAAATGTTCTTTTGATATGGACCCTCTTCTCTGACATGTCCTCTATCCCCACACAGTGCTTTTCCCCCACAAACCTCATCTTTGTCACACCCTCTACCTATGAACTTGACCAAACTCATTTTTGTACTCTTGGGGGCAGTAGCACACCTTTCATGAGTGTTTTTACTATGCCTTAAGATTTGTTTACATTGACAACAAATTCTCCTTCAATTGCCAAGCAGCCTGGGCATAATATTTCCTTTCAATGATATCTAACAATTTTACTTTTTCTGCTATTGTCAGCACATCACAGGCCATCTTGGGCTTGCTTTCACTACCACTAGAAACACTTCTAGCAAACTTTGGAGCCATTTAGTAAAGCTTCTTTGTAACATAGGAATGACAGAATCCCCAGACTGCGAGGGAGATACACTGTGGGAAAAATGCTATGCATGCATAGAGTATGAAGTGCGGGTATTAATGGGTAGATGCTGGTTAAAACAAATGGTAATGAGTTGGTATTGTTATTAGTTGGTATCATTTTGATACCCCTCCTCCTCCTCACATTATGAACACATTCAAGTATTTCTGAAGATTACAGGTGTCTATGTATACAAAGAGCTCTACTTTCTAAACTACTCTTCCTCCTGACAAATAATAAAAAAAAAGTCGACAAACAAACAGATCATAATTGATAACAAGTGATTTTCATATTTCAAGTATACTCCTTTTAGATAGTACTGCTCTTTGCTTCTATCAATTTCAACCGATATTTTGAAGATTTCAGAGTGTATATATACAAAGAGCACTACTTTCTAAAATGTTATACCTCAAAATTTGTTCATGAAAAGAAGAAATGAGATTAAACTTCACATAAAGGGTCTCTTTTTCATATTGTTAATAGTATTTTCGCAAAACCATTATACCAGGTTCATGACTCAACTTATAAGTTAAAATCATCCTTAGCCGTAAGTTAAATGCTTGAGAATTGTAGTTATATTATCTTTACTATGCTTTAGTCAGTGTCACAAGTCGAAAAGTTAGATTAGGTTCAATTTTTGGGCCTTTTCAACTGCTAAAGTAGTTAGCAACATTGAATAAAAATTCAGCTACAACCATTTTGGATAGAAATATATATAAATCCTCATGAACATAATTCATCAACAGATCCTGCACAGAGCCACAACGCAGAGGAAGACCAATTCAGTCAAAGGGGAAATCATGAACCAAATTTAACTAATCCACTTGGAGACGAGGATGGAAACCTTCAAAATGAACTTGGATTGCCAGATAATGATGTAAGAATGGGAAAAGATTATGAACATGATGGAGAAGCAGACATTGATTACGATGAGGAGGGAGAAACAGAAGAATTAGATGAGGAATACGAAGACGATCAAAAGCAATCAAACCAAATCACTGGACAAGATATCGAACATTTCGCACTAATTGAAAAGTTGAAGAAATATCCCATATTACCCTTACCTATATATGTAAATGGAGGAAAAAGGCCACAAGTGTATAAAAAGTACGTCAAGGAGAACTTGAATATCCAGGTCATTCCATCAGCCAGGAATGTCACTCCAGAAAACACAAGATTGGTCATCTACAACAGAGTTCCAAAATGTGGCTCAACAACTGTCAATACAATTATTAAGAGGTAAGAATAACCCAGTGTAAACTGAATAAAGGCATGTGTTCTTAATGAATCTCGCTTTCTAAAGGCTGCAATGCTCACTAAATTGAATAAAAACCTTAGCAACTAAGCATTTAATTTTGTTACTATATGATTTGCCACCAACTGAAAAAAAATTAGTTCAACTTTCACGTTTCTAAGAATGATCCGTAGATATAAAGTAGCACATCGTTGAAATCAGAGGTATTGGAAAATATTATTAGAACAGTTCATTGTAAGTGTTGCATCTAAATACTACCAGTAAAAAGTTATGTCTACTTACAACAGGAATAACAGCACATCTGATAGTGTGCCCTTCAAAGTTGTAAGTACTTTTCTATCCCTCCATCTTTGGTCAGGCTTATTCTTCAAAGATCTGCTATTACACTACCCATTACTCTTCCATTCATCAAACTTCCTTCATTTTCAAAATTACTCTATCATACTTCCCCCATCACCTTTCATAAGTTGTGCATTTAAATTGTAAGATATTGATCTCTTCCTTTCTGGAGGCAACATTACTATACAAGCATTTCACCATCGCCAACATTTACTGCGACTGCGTTAGTTCCCAAAAATCGGCTGGTCCAATTACTAACCTTCTCCCTTTCTACCTCAAGCCTTGAAGTTTTTCACCCACTTCTAAATTCCTCGAGGACAGCATTATTTTCTTCTATATCAAAAAGGTTTCAGGGGCTTTGAAAGTGGGACCCATATTTTCTTTTCAACCACATTCTCTTCACTTGCTCTCCTTTCTCTTTTTCCTCGTCCAGATATCATCTAAAACTAACATCATCACCTCCAATGATGTGCAATGCAATCTACCATTCATGTCTTTCCCATGCTATCACTTCCTCAAATCTCCACTCGTCTCCAACCTCTCGTTTCATAAAAGCATATCCAGTGCATATCCGAATACATCTGTCCACAGATTGCAACTGAAAAACAAATTTCACCATCACCATTCTAAAATCTACAACACGCACTGGCTGGACGAGGAGAGAAGAAAAGCCTTGACGAAAAGACTATACGCAAATTCGAAGAAGATTCCTCTAAGTTTCGATAGGCACATTTACTACTTCAACTTCACAAGGTATGAAAACATCCTTCTGTATAATCAATTTTCTGAACCATTCTTCAACTAATAATACTGCTGCTTTATTACCAACGATGGCTTCAATCACCTATGGATGTCCAAATTCTACTCTAATATAATATACATACATAGTCCAAATGGAACTTACATGTTCACCATATAGTTGGTCATAAGATCAGAGAAAATAAGCGATAATGGTCTTGTGTAGTACTAAGACAGGTGGCTAATGCAAAGTATCAGACACAATTGGAAAAAACTTCTTTACACATACGATTAAAAGTTTTTTTTCCAACGATGTATTAATAGTAGAGTTCCACCAAAAAGTAGTTTTGAAATTAATTTTTATTGTAATTTCCTTATTTCCATTGTCAGAATGCCACCTTCTTCCACTTTTGTTCCTTTATTCTATATCTTAGTCATGTGCCCTAGTCTACTGTCTTCTAGAGGTTTTGTGTTGTATATCATATTAATGTAAACTTTTAGGAAATGAAATTGAATATTCTTTTATCCTTTTGTCATTACATACACACACACATACTCATATATATATATATATATATAATATCTATATATATATATATATATATATAGATATATATATATAGGCAGTTTCTCTCATAATTTTTGTTGTTGTAAGCAATCGCCTTTGTGGTATTGACTTCTTTGATGTACACTTTTTCATATTTCCTTACTTCTGTTTTCAATAATTCTTCAAAGTTCTGGATACGTACACAGATTCGTGACTGTTTTCTACTTTCTGCTACGGTCCGTTTTGCCTTGTTTAAGGCTTTCTCAAGCAAGACCTAAGACATTCAGGTGCACACTACGTAATTTATAGCGGCAGGATTGGATTAAGGGGGTAACCATATTTCTTGGTTACAAGTTTGGTTTACAATTTGCAATGAGGTGGTTAGTTGTTCATATAATATTTACATAATATGTTATTACATGGTAAAACTATGTTAAAGTATTGGTATTACATTCTATTTCTACACATTATATACCTAATAATATTATTGATTTCTTCGTGTGTGGTGTTCTGGCATGGCTCCACTCTTAATTATTGACCTTGACCTTTGAATCTTCTTCTCATTCAAGCAGACAGTAGAGAATGGTCACCTTCTGTATGTTTATAATAACTGCCTCTGTTATTGTTGCATCTTTTATTTTAATGGTTATCATGTCTCGCGATGATGATATAGAGATATCAGCATTTGATTCATAGTTTTTCAGGTTACTGAGATGAATAGTGATACTCCTGATGTCTTTTAAGTCCAAGTTCAGCCCCGATAGAAGGGAGGGGGGTGAGAAATGGTGAAATTTGACATGTTAAAAATGAAAATGCCAGGCAATGTAACTGAAAAAAACTATCTTTACAGGAATGAGAGAGAGAGAGAGATAGAGTCATTCACAGCTTTCAGAGTTTTCCTGGGCCGTGCTGCGTTGGTCAGTTAATATAAATTATATACGTATATAAGTGTGTGAGTGCGTGTATATACCTATATATACTTACATACCTATATCCACTCATATATGTACATATACATATATGTATACTTGCTGACCAACCCAGCACAGCCTAAGAAAACTCTGAAAGCTCTGAATGACTCTTAATAATCTCTCTCTCTCTCTCTTTCTCTCTCATTCCTGTTAAGTTAGTTGCTTCAGTTACATTACCTAGCGTTTTTGACGTCATCTTTCACCATTTCTCACCCCCCATTCCTATTGAGGCTGAACTTGGACTGAAGGACATCAGGGGTGTATCTATTCATCTCAGTGACCTTTAAAACTATGGATTATTCACTAATATCTGTATTTTTTGGTTATTTTTACATGTTACCCCCCTTCCACCCCATCCTTACTAACAGGGATGAAATTCGATGGGAATTGGTAGGGTCACTATTCATCTCAGCAACCTCAAAAACTATGGATTAGACACTAATATCTAATGTTTTTGGTTATTTTAACATGGCCCCCCCCCCTTTGCTCCCTTCCTCTCAATGATGATCTTCGACTTAAAGGGCATAGGGAGTGTCCCTATTAATCTCAGCATCCTCAAAAGCGATGGATTAGACACCATATCCACCAGTTAGTTATTTTTACATGTGGCTTTTAGGGCATCGGGTGAAACACTATTCTTTACAGTAACCTTGAAAACTAGGAATTCCACTAAAATCTATAATTTTTGGTTATTTTTACATATCATCCTATTCCCACTCACTTTTCACCCCAACTTCATATTGAGGCTGAACTTGGACTTGAAGGGCATCGGGAGTGTCAGTACTCATTTCGGCAACCTTGAAAACTGTGGATTATTAGATAATAACTGTCATTTTCTATTATTTGGACATGTCACCCCCTTCCAACACCTTTCCTTGTTGAGGCTGAACTTGGCCTTAAAGAGTATCAGGACTGTTACTATTCATCTCAGTGACTTTGATAACTATGGGTTAGACACTAATATCTGTTGTTTTCTATTATTCATACATGTCACCAGCTTCTGACCCCCACTTCCAATCGAGGATGAACATGGACCTAAAGCACACCAGGAGTGTCACTATTCATCTCAGCAACCTCAAGAATTGTGAATTAGACCATAATATCTGCCATTTTCACTTATTTTCACATCAACCTCTTCACTTTCGAGGCTAAACTTTCCTTCAAGGGCATTGGGGGTGTCACTATTCATCTCAGGAACCTCAAAAACTATAGATTAGACACTAATATCTGTTGTTTCCTGTTATTTTTAAGTCACCACCTTCCCAGCCTCTTCTCATCCCACTCCCTAGCAGGGCTGACAATGGACTCAAAGGGCATTGGGAGTGTCACCATTCATCTTAATGACCTTGACAATTTTGGATTAAGACCCTAACATTTGTCATTTTCTGTTATTTTTACATGTCACCGCCTTCTCACCCCCCCCCCCCCCCCCCCCCCCATCCCCAATACGGCTGAACTTGGATTTGAAGGACATCAAGAATATCACTATTCATCTCATCTAACCTTGAAAACTTTGAATTAGGCCCTAATCTCTTTCATTTTCTGTTATTTTTGCCTTTCACCCCCCTCCCACATGCCTCACTTTGGTGCCAGTGATGTCTTGCCCCCACAGTATTCTTTTCCAGATGGTAAGTCATATACCAAGTTTGGTTGAATCATATGAGTACCTTCCATCTAAACTCACTGTTCCTTTTTTACATGTCTAACCATAACTGGCTTTTCCGTCCATTTTCTCCTTATATACTCTTTTCAAGTAATTCTTGATGTACTTAATTAAATTAGACACATTTCCATCCCTTTTTGGACAATTCTTAGATTACCTTTGTGAATTTGCTCTTCCGCTTTTCATGTAATTTTACATACAACCTAGAAGACTGGCCATTTTTACTTTCCCAAGTATGATCATGAATCTCCTTCCTTGTGAACTATGTAGCATTTCCACAAATCACCCCTTTTCCAACTGCACTTCCTCATGAGAGACTATTCTTATTTACTTTAGGAATTCTGTACCTCCCATCTCTGGCGTCTATTTCTTGTTTATATTTGCATGTAATATACCTAACATAACCCTGTTTTTATAATCTCCAAGCACAGCCACGGACATGCTCACTCAGAACCATTATTTCTCAATCTCGTTCTTTCCCATGCCAATGCCGAGCTACTATTACAACTTTTCCCCCACCTCACACAATCTTACTCATACAGTCTTCAAACAAACAGCTTGGACTTTTTCAGCTATTACAAGATAATTCTTGACACTCCAAGTGCTTCAACTTCCGTAGGGAAGGTCTGCACTTTTCAGACACCCCAGACACAATCACTTCGTTCATCTCTTTCTTGCACACAATTCCCTACCACCCCTACTCCATATGTCCAAAAATATCTACCTTTCTCTTGGGAAAAAAATTCAGCATTTTACTTATTTTGCGGATTGCTGAAACATCTGTGCAGCGTGTTGGTCTACAAATCCCATTCACCAAGCCCCTTTGGTGATTTTCCTATGGAACATGGAAGCAAGAATGCAATAACTTTCACATGCCAACATCACACAGAAATGAAAGCATGGTTGGCACCATTCCCTACCACCAATGGGGTCCACAACCCCAGTTAATCATTTGCCACTCAAGTGACATTTCCTCCCTCAAGGACAATACACAGGCGCGCGCGCGCATGCACGCAGAACATATACACACAATTATGAGCACCCTTGCCCATTTGAATATTTATGTATAACAGTTTTTATAGTTTTAACATTTTCCCTACAGTTAATAGAGATACCACATTAACAATTTCCATGCAGTGGTTTTTTTCAACCAGACGCTTTGAACTAGGAGCAGCAGATAAATACTTACCAACTGCGAAATGCAGCTTAATAATTGAGACTCGATTTTTAAATTTTGGATATCCACTAACTTCTGATGTCTTTAATACAGATTAGGATTCCCGAAGCCAGCCTTGATCAACTTGGTAAGGGAACCAGTAAAACGATTTATCAGCCAATTCTACTTTACAAGAAGCAGATCAAGATGGCAGAAAGTCAAGTGAGTACCCCAGACATGCTAACTGCGTACTGTTTTTCTTTCAGGTCTAGAACATTGAATAGAACAGATTATTTCTACCCGTCATCAGAGGCAATAGAATTTCACTTCTTTGCAGTTTATCAGTTTCTTTTAAGGTCCTATCGAATATTTACTTACTTGAGGCTTTTAACGGTGAAATATTAAGCATGCACTGTACTGAATTGATGAAGACATAATTAAAATCACATAGAGGTTTGTGAAGAGACAGAATTATGCTAAGTTACGACTGACAAAGAAATGAATGAAATGTTATCTGGCGTCTACATCAACACCAAAATGTGAATAGTGAAAGTTTGAAGAGAAAGGTTCAGGCAACGTTGGAAATGAATATAAAAAATCATGAATTCACCGATGAAATCTTTTACAAAAAGAGGTGGTGCCCTTGTATAATTCAAGAATACATACAACACAAGATTCAAACGGTAGTAGGAATTCTAAGTAAACTATATATACCGTAGAGTGGGGGAAGTGCAGACTGAAGTAAGTTATTTTTTTCAATCGTCAAAAACAGGTTTACATTTTTTTCTTTTTTCTTTTATCACATTTTGAATATGAGACAGAGT
This sequence comes from Macrobrachium nipponense, assembly GCF_015104395.2. NCBI lineage: Eukaryota > Metazoa > Arthropoda > Malacostraca > Decapoda > Palaemonidae > Macrobrachium > Macrobrachium nipponense. The sequence continues at coordinate 138,973,772 of NC_087200.1, read as the reverse complement.
TCATGGTTCAACTTTAGCAAGTGTTACCCAACTATCTCATTAAGAAAATACACCACCACGGCTTAGTACAGGGAGAACGGATCATTGAAAGAAATTTTGGACAAAACGGTAAGTTGGAATGCTAAGGGTTAGTTACCTAACAATATATTTTGCTAGCATGCTCTATTTATGCTCATTAATTATGTATATACTAAGGTAGATTAGGCTATAATTATAAGTTGCTAGGTCTAAGTAGTGTCGCACCATCTGTAAAAACATGAGATTTAAATTGCATTGACTTTGATTTTTTCTGTTTTGTTATGCTCGAAATATTGAATATGTAGGCTATAAGGCATGAACCAATTCATTTAGATAGCAATTTGTAGGTGATTAGTGATGAAAGCAGCAGGTGCGCGTTTACCCCATGAAAAGTTGCGCAATTACCCCACCCTTCATTCATGACTCGCTACTCATTAATACTTAGACCTAGCAACTTATAATTATAGCCTAATCAACCTTAGTATATACATAATTAATGAGCATAAATAGAGCATGCTAGCAAAATATATTGTTAGGTAACTAACCCTTAGCATTCTAACTTACTGCTATTGTTCAGTGTTTGTCTAATCCCTCCTTTATTAAAAACAAAGTTTACTTCAGGCTTCAGAAATGCCTGGCATGGTGGTGCGTTGAGAAATACATTACCTAGTATGGTATTCGTCATCATCAGTCATGCATTACCTACTATAGTGCGTTTACTTTTCTAAGATCGCTAGGGTGGGGCCAGGTAGAAAAGGCAGAGTTGTCCTATCTACAGGTATGTAAGTTCCATTAAATGCTTCCTGCAGATATAATCCTTCTTAGGAGGATTCACTTTAGACCTGGGGAGTCGAAGGAAAGGGTTTGCTTCTTCCCTGTTAACTTTTTTTTTCCATTCCCGATTCTACTTAGCTATTCCTTCTTTCTCTTTCTATAATTGTATATGGGCTGAGTGGCCTGTTGGCTCCAGTGTTTGGACTTGAAACATAAATTCTTAAGTCAATCAATCTATTATGTCCTTGGAAAAGACAACCACGCATTCCTTCTCTGCATAACATTTTTATCAAAATCATCTAAGTCAGTCACAGGATTCACTTTCTCTTTCCTTTTTTGAAACACTGGAGATTCCACTATATTTCCCGCCTCTATTCAATAGACTCCATGAAGCTAACTAATATGATTACCATAACGTGAAAATTGCCAACGTAAGATTTCTGTACAGGCTACACCACAGCGATCTTAGAAAAGTAAACGCACTATAAATACATCATATTTTTGGTTAAAGTCCTTATTGTGTGATGTTGCATCTAAGGTATGCATAGGATTGTTAAAGTAAGCTTAAGTGTGCTTAAATCTGAAAAACAAAAACATAGTGCGCACTTGCCCCAAACCCTGGGGTAAATGCGCACCCATATATATATATATATATATATATATATATAATATATATATATATATATATATTATATATATATATATATATACATATATATTTATTACATATATTTGTGACGAAATGCCAATTATATGGCCAATCATAAAATATTATCTCACCACAGCCAGACACCTGAACATTAATCACAAGTGAAATACGACTGAATACTCTAAAGGCAACAGTGGTCCCTTGAACAACTTACCAGTATAGCAGAAAATCAGACTAAGTTCATTAAAACAGGTGTGAGGTGATCTTATACGTAATTAAATTAATTAAAGGGCATCAGTCCATCAACAACATTGAAAGTCTAAGTATTTCCCTGATTTTAAAAGTCTAAGTACTTCCCTAGTTCTAACTCACTTCCATTAAATTGAAGGAAAACAGCTCAATTACTACTCTATGTTTCTACCTAAACATAAATTAATATACTGGTGAAAAAGAAAACCCTTATAAAAATTTTAAATACAAAAATTTATTATTTAAATTCAAAATTTATATGTGAAACTCACAATCTCAGGGAAATTTACTGTTGCTTGAAAATAACCGAACAAAAATTAATTTATCACAAAGATCAAGAAAACTGATTAATTCAATCGAAATTCAAGTTGTTAGGTAATAACTAAAATTTGGAAATTAATTCAAAATTGCTAAACAACACTAAAACTTGAAAAGAATTCTAATTAAATGCAAGTAATTCACGTGTTAAATTCAATTAAATATACAACGATTAATTAATGAAAATATTTAAGTTAATCAAACTGTGAATGCAAATGAAATCACAGGAAACTTTGGTAAATACCAAAATTGCAAAAAGAAAGCATTACTCAGAATAAAAAAAAATACACTTCAATAAGAAAAATGGATAAATGCACAAAAATTACTTCAATAAGAAAAATGGATAAATGCACATAAAATCCCTTTAAAAGAAACAAACACAGAACATAAAAATCAGCAATGTGTAATAAATGAAATAGTTTCACCAAACCACTGTAAATATGTTTTTAGTTACAACTAAAAATTGTAATAGCACATTACCTTGGTACCCATTATGTTTCTGTTGGAGCTAGTTCCAAAATGTCACCATAAACAATTCACAATATCTCAAAAAAGAAAATGTTTGTTCAGATTCCACAATAAGCACTAAGTAATACTAAATAACTCTAAGAAATACGAAATCTTAAATTTACGAGTGACCAATCACTAAGTATAAAATCTTTACATTAATGTGAAATAAAAAATGGCGAGAGAGAGAGAGGAGTGAGATGTGGTGATTTTGAGAGAGAGAGAGAGAATGAGAGTCAGAGAGACGAGAACGAAGGAGAGGATCTACTTTATGCCGCACGGGTTCAAAGCTCAGAACTCTCTCTCTCTCTCTCTCTCTCTCTCTCTCTCTCTCTCTCTCTCTCTCTCTCTCTCTCTCTCTCTCTCTCTCCCAGGCAAAATGATCAGTGGACCTCACCCTAAACTGGTTGGGCGAGCAATTTGGGACGAGAGACAGCTAAAATCGTAAAAATTCTCTTCGAGAACATTAAGTAGAAAGGAAGTGAGATTACAATCATCACTAACATTTATTTTTACATGATTTAAGACAATAAAAGTCTTTTACAGTAAAAAATGTGATTATAGAAACTTCTCGAAGGAAATTAAGTTTCGTCATTTCCTTGAGTGACATCACAAACTTTCCATTTCCAAATTAAAGCTACTTACGAGTCAACAAATTCTCTTTTGACAGATCGAGAGATATAAGAGTTAATTTACTAGTAATATTAGATAGTTTTCAGTACAAAAACATCTCTAACTACTTATATGAAATGAAAGGCATCAGACGTATGCGAAACATTTTATGCTTACGAGAGATGGTGCAATCGTTCCCATCGGCAAAGAGACGAAGCGTGAAACAAGTACGAGCATTGCATGTTTACAAAACAAAACAAATTGGAACCACGCTATCTTCCTGCTTCGAGCAGACAATGCTATTTCTCTTTCTCACATTCTACATTATTCTTAACTTTTAAATTGTTATGCGAAATCTGAAAATACATTATTAGACCATAATAAAGCAAAGCTAAATAAGGAATCTGAAAATATTGCAAACAATTTTACAACACTTCATACAGTTATAATATGTATAATATATATATATATATATATATAATATAAATAATGTGTGTGTGAATGTGTGTGTGTATATATTTACATATATATATATATATATATATATATATATATATATATATATATATATATATATATATATATATATATATACACACACATTATTTATATATGTATATATATATATATATATATATATATATACAAACACATTATTTATTGAGATATATATATATATATATATATATATATATATATATATATATATAATATATACACACACACATGCGGGGGCACGTGCATTTTTACATGACATCTTTGGATCTACATAATTCACGGATAATTTCAAGCTAGAGTAAGAGTTAAGACTTCATTTTCAGATACAAATATCTCTACAGTGAAGGCATCATGGGCAAATGCTTTTTATCATTCTTGTTTCTTTATTATTGATTCCACATAAAACCTTATTTCATACAAAAGTACATCAAGGTCTTCTTCAGCAGCTGGTAAGTCAGTCAAATAATCCCCTATCATCAATTTCTCCTAAACAAAAATGTTTTGCTCAGCTGTCTTCTTTCTTCTTTAGACAAGTATTTTTGACTTATACTTTTTACTCGTCATGGCCTTGCCAACATTATCTGTTTTTTTTTTTTTTCTTTTTCTATAATTTCGTATCTGTGTTTTTCTAAAAGTTCTCTCTTATACCGTCTCGCTCTTTATCTATCTTCCACAATCTTGTCTTAAAGTACTTAGCACTCTCTACTGTACGTTTTTCAACTCCTCCCTGAAATTCATCTTTATTACACTTCGTTCGTATTTATTCTTAATTGTATCCCTAGTCTCTTCCTATGTACAAGGTTTAAATCTCGTTACTCCATATCAGTGCTGCTTCTCGCACCATGTACAAAACTGATTTTCTCCATCTCCTTACATATGGTTTCTAGAATTGCAAATCCCACATTCAACTGTAAATGCTTCTCGATGTTCACAAAACCAAATGTCTATATCCTCTTTTTCGTCGTGTGCTTCAATTTCAGTTTTAGTGTGGCAATAACAAATATATGATCACTGCTGACATTTGTTCCTCTAAGCTATTTCACTGTTCTTTTCGTTGCCTGTTAATCAATTTGGCTTCTCTGATTGATAACTGGAGAGAACCGCGTGTATTTAGGGTGCATTTGTGTATACACACATCTATGTGTCATTTCTATTGAAGTCAATGGCATTGTTAGTATGCCGACACTACAAGAATTATTAGAAAGCACAGAGATCGGGCTTAAAGAAGACTGGTTCCACCATTGCAAATAGCAGAAGCTGTGCGTATAAATCAACAATGGCCAGCGTTACATATACACAGGTACACGGACTTTATTCTCCTTTCTTCAAGGAAGCCACAGAGCATCCGTGAGAGTCCGAAGGAGACACGAGCGACAGAGCAACTTTGGACACGATTACCGACAACGAAGCACATCAAGACTTATCAACCGGAGACGAGAATCACGCCCCTGCCCATACCCTTGGTGATACTGTCCCAACTAGTAAGCAAGAGAATACAAATGGCGACCAACAGACTGACTGATTGGTTAGTTCTTCCTGGCGTCGCAACGAGGTTATTGAAGCCGTATTCTTAAACGGAATTAAAAGCAGATAAAAATGTACTCAACGCTGTTAATAAATCAATTAACAAGTTATTAACATATTTATATAAAAACTTGTCACAGAACCCAAAAACACACGAAACACCCATCCCACCTACAAAAAAAAAAAAAAAAAGCATGCAAAATGAATAAATCTAGACAGATTCAGTCTTGATACCAAGATAGTATCTGCCAACAATGCCACTAACTTCAATAGAAATTGCACAAGAGGAGAAATATGTCCAAATAGCATACATATTATATGTAAATGAAAACTCAAATAATATATAGTACTGTCTTTTCTTAGGCACCTAAAAAGTCGACCTAGGCCCCCAAACTGGTGGTTTGACTTGAAACTGGACGACTGTATACAAGCAAAGAGACCAGAGTGCTTCCCTCATCCTGAACAAGAAATGAGTCTCCAGCTTACATTTTTCTGTGGGCATCATCCTGAATGCAAGTAAGGGCGTTGATTGCACAGCAAGGGAAGTTCTTACTATTCAACAGCGTGGGAGAGGCACATTTACGAATCGTGTTCAAGTTGGGGGGAAAGGTGAGGGGGGGGGGGGGGGACGAGGGGACTCAACGGACTGCTGGTGAGTCTTCTGTGTAGGTAAATGACACATCTGAAGTCGTTATGTTACATAAGCACGAGTTTTTACCTAGATTCAGGAGTTACAGGATGGACACAGCAAGTACCATTTAGTTTTCACCTGGCCCCAGCCATGTTAAGAAAAAGGATATTTTCTTTATATTATATATATATATATATATATATATATATATATATATATATATATATATGTGTGTGTGTGTGTGTGTGTGTGTGTGTGTATATATATATATACACATATATATATTATATATACAGGACGTAGAGTCGAAAGATCTTGTAGCACTCCGTTGTTTATTTTTCCTTCGTGGCCTATACCTTTATTTATGGATTTATCACGTTCCAAACTTTCATGATTCATTATATATATATATATATATATATATATATATATATATATATATATATATATATATATATATAAAGGTTTTTTTGCCACGAAGGAAAAAAATGAAAAAACGAGTTGGCCGAGTACTTTCGGTCCGAAAGTACTCGGCCACTCGTTTTTTTCATTTTTTTCCTTCGTGGCCAAAAAAACCTTTATTTATACATAACATCACGTTTTATATACTTCGTAATCAAGTTATTCATATATATATATATATATATATATATATATATATATATATATATAATATATATATATATATATGTACTCATATATATATATACTAAATAAAATTGTGTGGGTTGTGTGCTGTTCATGCGGAAAACTAAACACTATCTAGTTACAATCAACATTAGATTGTAGAATGAAGGATGAACCCACCAAGGCAAAAATATTCCACACTATCAGCTAATCTATGAACAGAACTTTTAAAACTCTTGAGCACACTACGTAGTAATTCACCTCGATTTAGCATACGCTCTCATTTCTAGGATTAGAGAGCGTGAGCTCAAATCAATGTAGTTCAAACTGAGCCACAACAAAATTGTATGAATTCAACATTTGTTTCATCCTCTAGAAAACTTGGAAGTGGCTGGGCCCTGTACCGAGCCAAAAGACATGTCGAGAGCTACTACAGTGTTGTAGGACTACTGGAAGAAATGCCGCTTTCTCTCTCCGTTCTAGAGGGTTATCTACCGAGATTCTTCAAAGGGGTGAAAAATATTCCCGAGAGCTCAGGTATACATACACTTCAATCCATGAATTTAAGAAACGCTAGATACACGTGGTTAGTCTTATCTCAAGAACGTGTCGAGGAAAAGGTTCATATCTAGTACATAAGGAGAGGATTAAATTTTAATCTATTCAAGTAAATGAATATGTATGAAACGTGAACAAACGTTAGTAAAGACTAGAATTCAACAGAGAGAGAGAGAGAGAGAGAGAGAGAGAGAGAGAGAGAGAGAGAGAGAGAGAGAGAGAGAGAGAGAGAGAGTACTAATCCCAAATCATTTTTTCATGTAAGTGAAGATGTCGAAGTTAAGGTCAATGCAGTAGGAAAGGTTGAATTCAATGCTGTTATAAAAGAGAATGGCATTACATTCTCCCTTATATACATGTATCTCAAACTAAGTCACTGAAGGTTGCAATTCAAATATGTGCGAGACAAGAGGAAAGAGAAGAGAAGAGGGGAAGAGAGAGAGAGAGTATAGAGAGAGAGAGCGAGAGAGAGAGGGAGGAGGGGAAGGAGGAGAGAGAGAGACGATGAGAGATGAGAGAGAGAGAGAGAGAGAGAGAGAGAGAGAGAAATCACATTTCATTAGAATCGTATAAAAGAACCTGTTGAAGTTAACAGACAATTTCAAATACACGTATATAACCAAGGGAGAATTAAATGGATGATTGTGAATACGTCAATGTTTAAAGAAAGCTCGAATTCAAATGTATGTGTATGTGTATGTGTGTGTGTGTGAAGGAGATAATCAAATTTCATCATATTCCTATAAAAGTGTTTCAAAGTTAAGGTCAATAAAGGAGGAAGGGTCGAATTTAATTACATCATACAGAGGCGATTGTGCTTTATTCTGTTCACATAAATGTACGAGTTTAAAGCTAGGTTTATGACGAGGAAGACTCCATCTTCCGATAAAGGAACATGCAGAAGTCGAAGTCAGGGTCAATAATACATGAAGGATTGAATTCAAGTTTATATGCACGAGACTGAGGGACTCACAGTACATATTCTTGAAATAAATGGATGTGCTCAGATAAGGTAAGTCCGTAATGAAGTATGAAGTAAGACTTGAATTTACGAGAGAGAGAGAGAGAGAGAGAGAGAGAGAGAGAGAGAGAGAGAGAGAGAGAGAGAGAGATATTCTCAAATCATCCCCTTGATGGCTTACCGAAATCGAAAAAATTATCAAAGTTTTGAGAACATTTCTTCTTGATGCAATATCCACTTACCGGGGATTTTTTGTTATTCAATAAAGAGGAATTATAAGAGAATGGTGCAGTTGCCACTCCTCTTTAGCATTAGACACCAATATGTGCTTATTACAAAAATGACTATATTACTAAAGAAATGCCAAATCAAAATACATTTTCACACTGACTCATTATCTCTATAACAATAATAACGGTGAAAGAAAACTCAATCATAAGACAGCAATACAGTCCACTCATACACTGGTAACTAGAAACGACGAACAGATAAAAGAAAACTATCTCGCTTTTTTTCCCTCAAGGTGGAGTTAAACTGAACGCAGGGGAGAAAAACCAACGGAGGTCCATTTCCAATTCGACGAAAGAAGCCATCAAAGGATTTCTGAAGGAGGACATCGATTTCTACGAGTTCGTTCGTCAGCGCCTCCATCTACAGGCGAAAAGACTCGGATTACTTGAATAAATCGCCACTTCTATGTCCACCCAAAGACACTTACTTTTTTGCTTTAGGGATAATAAAGCTTTAAAGAATAATTTCGTGTCAATCATCATACATATGTCGCTACAGCAGTGGTTCTTAACCCTTTTCAGTGAATGCACCCTTTTCAGATCAGCAGCCAATTCCCGCACCCCCTGAAATTCTAGAAAAAAAAAAAAAAGCTAAAATACAAAACTTTATATGATGTGTACTAATAAAATATGAGACGTGTATCCTGCACTCGAGTCTGTTGTAACGTTGCCAGTTCATTAGGAAATTAGGTGTAGGTTTCTCTATAGCTCAGAGTACCGCTGTAGCAATAATAAAAATAATAATAATAATAATAAAATTAATAATAATAATAATAATAATAATAATAATAATAATAATAATAATAATAATAATAATAATAATAATAGAACTGGTGGAGATACGAACACCAACACCACCAGCACAACCAACCCAACAGAAAGCAAAACAGCAACCGCCTTGGAAAAGGCGCCTGGAAATACAAATCATGGTGATGAGGTCTGACTTGAGTAAACTGAAAGAGATGGCAGAAAAAAGGCTAAGAAGCAAAAAAACAAGGGAGGAACTGAACGAGAAATACAAAGTACACGAGAGGGGACTAAACAACACAATAGAGGATGTAAAACAGAGGCTTAAGGCCAAAGCACATAAGATCCAACGGTACCTGAACAGGAATAAGGGATACCAACAGAACAAACTATTCGGAACCAACCAGAAAAGACTATACAGCCAACTAAGAGGGGAAGACAACCACCAAGAAATTCCTGAAGCCGAACCAAGTAAGAGACTCTGGGAAAACATATGGAGCAATCCAGTATCACACAACAAGCATGCAACATGGCTCCAGGAAGTTAAGGAAGAAGAAACAGGGAGAATAAAACAAAGATTCACTGAGATCACGACAGACGCAGTCAGACACCAACTAAAGAAAATACCCAACTGGAAAGCCCCAGGTCCCGATGAAGTCCATGGATACTGGCTCAAAAACTTCAAGGCTCTACATCCACGAATAGCAGAACAACTCCAGCATTGTATAACAAATCACCATGCGCCCAAATGGATGACCACAGGAAGAACATCCTTAGTACAAAAAGACAAGAGTAAGGGAAATATAGCCAGTAACTACAGGCCTATCACCTGCCTACCAATAATGTGGAAGTTACTAACAGGTATCATCAGTGAAAGGCTATACAACTACCTAGAGGAGAAAATCACCATCCCCCACCAACAGAAAGGCTGCAGAAGGAAGTGTAGGGGCACAAATGACCAGCTCCTGATAGACAAAATGGTAATGAAGAACAGTAGGAAAAGGAAAACCAACCTAAGCATGGCATGGATAGACTATAAGAAAGCCTTCGACACGATACCACACACATGGCTAATAGAATGCCTGAAAATATATGGGGCAGAGGAAAACACCATCAGCTTCCTCAAAAATACAATGCGCAACTGGAATACAATACTTACAAGCTCTGGAATAAGACTAGCATAGGTTAATATCAGGAGAGGGATCTTCCAAGGCGACTCACTGTCCCCACTACTCTTCGTAGTAGCCATGATTCCCATGACAAAAGTACTGCAGAAGATGGATGCTGGGTACCAACTCAAGAAAAGAGGCAACAGAATTAACCATCTGATGTTCATGGACGAAATCAAGTTGTATGGTAAAAGCATCAAGGAAACAGAAACTCTAATCCAGACTGTAGGATTGTATCTGGGGACATCAGGATGGAGTTTGGAATAGAAAAATGTGCCTTAGTCAACATACAAAAGAGCAAAGTAACAAGGACTGAAGGGATAAAGCTACCAGATGGGAACAACATCAAACACATAGATGAGACGGGATATAAAACACAAAGAGATGGACACGATCAGGAAAGAATATATGCAGAGACTCAAGGCGATACTCAAGTCAAAACTCAATGCCGGAAATATAATTAAAACCATAAACACATGGGCAGTGCCAGTAATCAGATACAGCACAGGAATAGTGGAATGGACGAAGGCAGAACTTCGCAGCATAGACCAGAAAACCAGGAAACATATGACAATACACAAAGCACTACACCCAGGAGCAAATATGGACAGACTATACATAACACGAAAGGAAGGAGGGAGGGTCCTACTAAGCATAGAGGACTGCGTCAACATCGAGAACAGAGCACTGGGGCAATATCTGAAAACCAGTGAAGACGAGAGGCTCAAGAGTGCATGGGAAGAAGGACTGATAAAAGTAAACGAAGACCCAGAAATATATAGAGACAGGAGAAAGACAAACAGAACAGAGGAATGGCACAACAAACCAATGCACGGACAATAAATGAGACAGACTAAAGAACTAGCCAGCGATGACACGTGGCAATGGCTACTGAGGGGAGAGCTCAAGAAGGAAACTGAAGGAATGCTAATAATGACACAAGATCAGGCCCTAAGAACAAGATATGTCCAAAGAACGATAGATGGAAATAACATTCTCTCCCATATGTAGGAAGTGCAATACGAAAAATGAAACCGTAAACCACATAGCAAGCGAATGTCTGGCACTTGCACAGAACCAGTACAAAAAGAGGCATGATTCAGTAGCAAAAGCCCTCCACTGGAGCTTCTGCAAGAAACACCAGCTACCTTGCAGTAATAAGTGATACGAGCACCAACCTGAAGGAGTGATAGAAAATGATCAGGCAAAGATCCTCTGGGACTATGGTATCAGAATAGATAGGGTGATACATGCAAATAGACCAGACGTGACGTTGATTGACAAGGTCAAGAAGAAAGTATCACTCATTGATGTCGCAATACCATGGGATACCAGAGTTGAAGAGAAAGAAAGGGAAAAAACGGATAAGTATCAAGACCTGAAAATAGAAAGAAGAAGGATATGGGATATGCCAGTGGAAATTGTACCCATAATCATAGGAACACAAGGCACAATCCCAAGATCCTTGAAAAGGAATCTGGAAAAACTAGAGGCTGAAGTAGCTCCAGGACTCATGCAGAAGTGTGTGATCCTAGAAATGGCGCACATAGTAAGAAAAGTGATGGACTCCTAAGGAGGCTTTAACTATTCTCAGGCATCTCGCACCCCTTAGGAACCGGCTTCGCTAGGGGGTGCAAGCACCCCTAGTTAAGAACCACTGCCATACAGTTATCCATAGCACTCGTTGTTTTAACAATTATGATGGTAGTTGAAACAACATTTTCAAACGACCCGTTTCCTAAGCTTCGTATAATATTTAACAAAATTTTACCATAAAATAATAGGAATCATAAACAATCCCAAAAATGCCTGCTACACAAAAATTAGCCTCTAAAAAATCAGCCATGGGCATTAACTGCGAAAAGCTTCTATCCAAATTCTCCATCAAATTCAAGCGTATGTTGTACAACGTCAAGGAATAAGCTTTTTATTTACTTATTTTTTAATGTAAACAAACACGAAGTATACCCAAATCCACTACCTGCACAACAAAGACAGTCGACAGGTGGAAAAACCCTACGCTACGTCTTGACTTTCCAGAGTACCGTCTGGGACATGACCTTCTCGTCCCTGATCACTATATTAGTGAGCAGACTGATTGATTGGTCAGTTCTTACGGGCGTCCCAACGACGAGGTTATTGACGCTGTATTTTACAGAATAGTAAAATCTTTGGGAAGAAAGTAATAAGAATAAGAATGATTACTATGAATCGAGAAAAAATATATATACATATGTAACATAAAGAGGGGGATTTGCTATGAGATATTTTAAATAATATAATATATGATACGTATGAGATGTCATTGTATGTCACATGATCTGACATTCCTCAGAAATTGGGAATCATCATTTTTAGCTTCCCATGGAGACAGAGAACATCTCAGCTCAGAAAATGCTGATAGGTCTTTTTGGGTGGTGCGACATTAAAATCCTTACCTTGCAGGTCAACGTTCGTCTGTTGTTATGGGCGTTTGTTGTTAGGTGGCCTTTTGAAAAATTTGAAACTGGGGATTGTAAAGTGGTTTCTGGGTGTGAACGATGGGTGAGAGTTTGTGTGTACGTGTGACCCTCTTTCCTACATATTAAGGAAATGTAGACATATCGTGAAGAGACTTACGGGGAGAGAAGGCAGAACCAGGATGGCTCTGCCAAAGTACTTTTGTTTAGTGAAGTGAAACTGGCTGAAATGGGTGAGTGTATTTATATCTATTTTAGCCAAAGTGTGGATAGATTGTATTTGAATATTTATTTCAGATATAACCTGTTTATGTGATCTTTTGATTATGTTCTTGGGCTTATCAGAGTGTTCTCCTGTCCCCTAACAGGCGTTTCTAGAATGGGGGAACTATAATTGGAGAAGAGTGAGATTATTCATGGGAGAAATGGTGTTGACTAATTACTGTGTAGACTATTAGATTATCGAGGGTTATCTGAGTAATTTGGACTTTGAGTTAACATTCCATTTAATCATTCTGTTAAGAATCTGAGTTATTCAATTAATACTTTGCTTTTAAATAAATGCATATTTTTGTAACTCACAATTCTGATTTGATGACCTAGATAATGGAGAGAGAGAGAGAGAGAGGAAGAGAGAGACAAACCAAAGAGAGAGGGGGGGTGCAACAAGAACAGAGATAGAGAGAGAGAGAGAGAGAGGAGAGAGAGAGAGAGAGAGAGAGAGAGAGAGAGAGAGAGAGAGAGAAAGTATTGCCAATTGCCAGCTGTCTGCCGCTCTGGCCTATCACTACCAAAATGAATAACGAGATAATGTCGTCTCGTTATTAGTGGTGGCAGCGGTGTTTGAACGAAAAAAGCCTTTTGTGAGATTAGTAGCAGCTATTAAGATGCTGTTTTCAGAGTGTCTGGTTGTGGAAATGCGTTAGATTTCAGTTAGTAAGTGACAGGGGATGAGAATTATTCACCGTTGGATGTGGTACTGAGAGGAAGAAATTCGATTAGGGCCAGCAAATTCGCCTGTCCTGAGGTGTTTGTTAGGATGAGTTGCCCAGTGTAGCTTGTGAGTGTACGATCGGCAAGTGCTTTCGTGCCGCACGGTTTGCGGAGTGCGTTGTGCCAACTAGATTCGCATGTTTGTAATTGCGCAGATTCCGGAACGGCCTTCTCCATTGAAGGTGTAAGTGTTACGGTTTTTTTTTTTTTGAGGCCCTGGTGCTTTTTCTTAACTGTGTGTGAACCATTTTAAAGAGGCAGTTCAGATTACCATATATTTCCCTCAAAGTAGCAGAATGTGATAAGTTTTATCTTAGAGCATGTTTAGAAGAGACGCATTTGTCTTTGTTTTAATACATACGTGTGTATATGAATGGTTTTCAAACATGCAACACTGTTCCTTGAATTGCATTTTTTGCCTCTGGGAGAGTTCGCTCGATCATTCATACACACTCAGCGCAATTTTTGCTGAGCGACCAAGGGGTAGTACCAAAGGGGAGGCGAGTGGTCTTTCATGGGGGAATGCTTGACGGGAGGGTAAACTTTTTTTTTCTTTGTGTGGGGGTAATGGGGGTCAGTTTGGCCTTGAATAGGAAAGTTCAAAGCCATCAAATCAGCTGACAACGACTGAGTGATGACATGACATGCCCATAGGGTTTCTTTTAGAAAGATTTTTTCTTTCTCTTGAGTGAAGAGAAAATGGAAATGAAATGCATATGAATGTGGTGCAAGTTTTCCTTATGCTTTGGAGAATGCGTTTACGCAATGTTGGAGGGCATAATTATAACTGGAAATAGAGATTATTTTATAATGGAATTTGTTTGGGATATGGAGATTGTTTTAAAACAGTGGTGATTGGTGATGATTGGTGATGAGTGGTGTTGATATTGGAGTTATGCCTGGTGTGGCAATGAGTGATGAATTTTTGGGGAATGGCAATATTAATGCTCATACTGGAGATCTTTTATGGGGGGGGGGGGGGGGGACTTAAGTAGAATTATCATTACTGGAGATATTTTGGGGGGATTCTGTCAGTGTTCGTGGTGGTAATAATTTTTGGGGAATGTGCCAATGATTTATGGGTGGTGATAATAATTTCTGGTGAATTTGATGATATCAATTTTGGTGATACTAGCGAGTACTGATAGTTGGTGATTCTTATACTTAAAACTGGTGAATGGACGAGTAATAATATTTGGTGATACTACTGATACTGGCGGATTCTGATACTGATAATACTGATACTGGTGTTAATTTTTTTTTATACTAACATGGGTGTTGTACTGAATATTAAGGGTGGTGATGTTTTTTTGTGAATGTGGGAGGTACTAACGACACATTTTTTGTTTTCCTTTTTTTTATGAGTTCAGCAGATAATTGGTTGAAGTCTGCGCGAGTCACAGATGTTACAGGTGTCACAGGAAAAGTTATCAGTGCCATTAGTTTTTCTTTTCCTTTTTTAGTCATTAGCCATCGCTGACGTAAGTTTTTTTATCATGGGCACATTTGAATTTATTTTTCTCTCCAGTTTGTGTGAATTTTTAATATCTCAGTTTGTGACTAGGAGTCATTGTTCGGGAATGTGTTTATGATTTCAGCTGTTTGATGCTGCAGAGAGATTTGTGGGAGAATTCTTGCATTTTTGAACGTCTACATAATGGCACTACATCTTTTTTTTCTGGATATTTGTGTTCCGGAAATTGTTGGCCTCTTGCACAATTGTGTTTGTAGCAACTTTGCCAGAGATAGGAAACTTGGTTAAGTTTCTAGTGGCCTATGCTGTAGTAGATATGGAGAAGTCTTTGCTTAGACACTTTGAATTTGGAGTTTTGTTATAATAGGTTATAGCACATTGGTGATTTTTTCTAGAATTTCCTGGGCAATTTCATTTGCCAAGTTTTTGCCTTTCTCAGCAGTTATGCTTAACAGAGAGTGTAACTTTGAGCTCCTTAGAGAGGCTTCTTGGGGTTATTTTCCTGGAGAATTGGAGATATAATATTTTGGCCATGTGATTTTTTTTAATTTTTGTTGGAGATAGTCCAGTTTAGGCCTATGGTGTTGAGAGCTATGTTGAGTTCAATTGTTTTTGCAGCCATTTTTGTTGCAAATAGAAACCTTTATGAGGAGATATGGGGCAATATTTTTGAGTGTGTCAACTAGATGCTTTGAGTGCATTTTTTTTGGAGATGGAGTTTCATTTTTTACTATCCTGCTTGGAGTGTAATAATCTTTTTTGGAGATTTGTTTTACTCCACATGTGATTATTGGTGAGATAGAGGGAATATGGTGATGTGGGGTTATTAATTAAATGGAGGGAAATATTTTATCACCGGAGTGGTATTATTATTAACATGGTGATATATGGGGATGGCGTTAATCTTTGGGGGTGACTTTTTTTTTTTTTTTTTTTTTTTTTTTTGTGGTTAAGATTTTTGGAGTTGAATTTCTGGGGTTTTACGAGCCAAGAGAGGGGTTCTGTGGTTCTTTTGGTTTCGTGACTAATTGGAGGCGAGTGGCATTACTGCATTGTGGTTCTATGGAGATGTTGCCTTTTTTATATTCACCAGTGGGTTATTTTTGGCGGCATATAATTGCTGAATTGTGAGTTTACCATATAGTTTTTATCCCGAATAGGTGATTATTATTTATATGATTTTAGGGCAGTATCATTTGGGAGAGTTATGTCTTTGAGGAAAATTTTTGAGTACATTGGTGATTTCCTGGAGATAATTTTTATGAAATGTGCTAATATAATGTCAGTATAGAATTTTTTTGCAGAAATCATGGTTTTCTGAAGTTGCAAGTCTGACTAGACATTTCTATACTGCAGTTCGAGCACCTGACGTGTTCGCAGGATTATTTTTTGTTGATAATGTCGTGATGAGTCTGGTTGCTGACTCTTCTCCTCTAGAGTTTTGCACTATTCTGAGAAATTCTGATTTTGGCATTTCACGGAGATGTATCTACGCAAGGGGATTGTTTCAGGCCGTTTCCGATCGAAGGAAAAGTTGCGATGGCAAAATTCCGTAACGGTACATATTGCATTTATGAGGGAGACGCGGGGTTATGTATATTATATACATTGTGTAATGGGGAAAGTTCACTTATTATTATTGTTGTTATCCTTTTTTTCCTTTTCCTACGAGAGATGTAATTGGGGTATGACTTTAAATAGCATTTCTTTCTGGACGGGAGATATGATTTGTCAGGGTGTGTGAATTGCATGAAATGGGCATTTGACATTACGTCTCATTGAGATTAATCATAAGAGCAGTAAAAGGGGGTTTTCCTGTTAGACATTGGAGAGTTTTTACTGATTTTGTGGGTTGTTGAATTATCAGAGCTTGAGAGAACATTTTTCAGTGATAACTTGGGCTGGGTTTGTTACGGGCTCATTACTTTTTTTTTTACTTGTGAGAATTTGTGAGTTTGAAATGTGATTACAAAAGTCCATGGAGTTTCGTGAGTTCTGGAGTGTGTGTGGTGGTGTGCGAATTTGACAAGTTTTTTTTTTTTTTTTTTTTTTTTTTTTGTATTGTTGGAGAATTTGGTGTTTTTCTTTGCGGGGTTATGATAGTGACTTATGATTTGGTGATCCTATGGAGTTCCTTCACGAGTTGTATTTAGGAATTGGTTCAGTGGTCATATTAAATGGGGTTAATTGGGAGTCGTCCAACTAGTGTTTCTTAGAATTTTTTGAGGTCATTATTTGACAGAAGTATGTCTGGGGTTAATTCTTCTTTGATTAACCGATGACACGACTGACATACTGAAACACCATAAACATCGTTCCCCAACGCTAGCAAGACACCCACCAGCTGTTGCAGAGATGTTGCTGTTGTTTGCCCGCATACGAGAGTTTCTACGAGTCTACGGGGTTCTACGGCGCTTTTGGACTACAGAAGTCGTCAGATGTCTTCCACTGTAAGACGTTTCGCCTTGCTTCAGTGTTTTGCGAGTCTGTGCAGTTGCAGTTGCAGACAAAAAGGGAGATTCTAAAATTCAAGATGGGAAAAAGTTTCTACACCCAATTGTTATTATAGCCCATATGCAGGAGATAATGTGTGATAGATATTACGTTGTGCTGCCAGAGACGTGTAGTTATCAAAGTCTTTATGAGCCGGCCAATGTGTTTTTTATATATATATATAAGCTGTTTTATGTGAGCTATGGCTAGGCAGGTGCTAGCTATAATGGTGGCCGAGCTATCTGTAACATAAAGAGGGGGATTTGCTATGAGATATTTTAAATAATATATGATATGATATGTATGAGACGTCGTTGTATGTCACATGCTCTGACATTCCTCAGAAATTGGGAATCATCGTTTTTAGCTTCACATGGAGACAGAGAACATCTCAGCTTAGAAAATGCTGATAGGTCTTTTTGGGTGGTGTGACATTAAAATCCTTACCTTGCAGGTCAACGCTCGTCTGTTATGGGCGTTTGTCGAAGGTGCCTTTGAAACTGGATGTAAGTGGTTTCTGGGCGTGAACGATGGGTGTGAGTTTGTGTGTACATGTGAGCCTCTTTCCTACATATTAAGGAAATATAGACTTATTGTGAAGAGACTGTTACGGGGAGAGAAGGCAGAACCAGGATGGCTCTGCCAAAGTACTTTTGTTTAGTAAAGTGAAACTGGCTGAAATGGGTGAGTGTATTTATATCTATTTTAGCCAAAGTGTGGCTAGATTGTATTTGAATATTTATTTCAGAGATAACCTGTTTATGTGATCTTTTGATTATGTTCTTGGGCTTATCAGTGTGTTCTCCTGTCCCCTAACAGGCGTTTCTAGAATGGGGGAACTATAATTGGAGAAGAGTGGGATTATTCATGGGAGAAATGGTGTTGACTAATTACTGTGTAGATTGTTAGATTATCGAGGGTTATCTGAGTTATTTGGACTTTGAGTTAACATTCCATTTAATCATTCTGTTAAGAATCTGAGTTATTCAAGTAATACTTTGCTTTTAAATAAATGCATATTTTTCTAATTCACGACTCTGATTTGATGACCTAGATAATGGAGAGAGAGAGAGAGAGAGAGAGAGAAGAGAGAGAGAGAGAGAAAGTATTGCCAATTGCCAGCTGTCTGCCGCTCTGGCCTATCGCTACCAAATTGAATGAGATAATGTCGTCTCATTATTACATATAATATACATACGCACATATAGGCTACAATGATATATACTAACACATACACAAACACACAACTTGACCTAAATTTTGTCAAGCAGGCCTGCTTCTTGAAGGAAATTAAAAAGGCTATCGTCACTAAACTCTCATCCTAAAATGGCATCCAGTTTCAAATCCGTTCTTCAAACTTCATTAAAATGACGTCCCCTTACTGACAGTAAGTTGGGACAATCTACTGGCAAAAGTTTTACTGTGAGGGGAACAGGACAATCCTCACAAAATGATTGAGGGTCATTGTTCATTAAAAAAAAAAAAAAACCATGGGTAATCCTCATGTTGCCGATCCGTAACCTACATAGTCTCTTTCCAACGGGGTTGGTTACATCGGAAAGTTCCGTTTTATTATTGCCCTCTATTGTCCAATAAAATTGCCCAAAATTATTTTACTGGCTTAAATTTCACGAATGTAGTCTGAACAAGGAACTGCTATACTTCCTGGATTTTTTTAATGTACCTGACTTGGCCAGTTCATCAGCTCATTCATTTCCAACAATAGCAACATGTGATGGAACCCAGCAGAAGTTGACTACCTTCTGTTTTTTGTTTAAAACAAACCACTCTTGTTATTTCCATTATCACAGGGTGTACTGGATTAAAAGATGTCAAAGTTTCCGAGGCACGCTGTCTTCATAACGGATTAAGGGCATTAAAATCACCAATAAAAATTGGTTGGGGCAGTTGATCAATTAGTGATTGGGTATCGGTGTTTAAGAAGTTAGATCTAGGAGGTGGGTAAACGGAAAACACAGTAATCTTTTTGTCTAATGTTATCTTAAGAGCAACAGCCTGTAAATTTGTACAAAATACTAGTGATTTTCTCACAATAATAGCAGCTCCTCCATGTGCTCAATCATGACTGGAGGGGTAGAGGTGAATATCTTAAAATTAAGTCCAGGATTGAACTTCTCTGGACCTAATTTAGTTTCAGCACAAGAATGTAATCCTTTACAGTTCCATTGTAAGATGTTGAATATGTGAAGCAGATTTGAAAGCTGCCTTTTTTCCTCTTTTTGGGTGGTCTGGAAATAGATGGTTATCTATGACCAACTCTTGTGATCTTTATTCTCTTAATTATATTTTCTTTAGGAGAAGGATGAATAACTACAGTTGTAACTTGAGACATCTCCTTACCTTGGTTTTTAGGTTCCATTGAAGTGTTTGCTTCACTTGAGTTAAGTACACCATTGCTGTAATATACTGAAGTGAATTTATTGGAGGACAAGGGGGGGAGAACATGAAGGAGTGCTTCCTCTCTTGGGGTTTCTTTGTTGTTCTGACTCCATTATTGATTGATTGATTGATTGAGAGTTATCTGGCGTCACAACTACCAGGGTCACCGACGCCGAATACTAAATGTGATCTTTTAACTTTTATAATATATTATACAACATTCAAAATAACTATCTTTATGAGAGATATATAAATTTGATTTAAAAAATAAATTAAATTTCTGATAAAAATATAAATAATATACGATAAAAAGAAATTGTGATTGATCATAACAGTAAAACTATTAAAAAGAAAAAAAAAATGTATATACTAAGACAGCACAGCTGTCAGATATATTTGAGAAGACCAGCTTCTTTGATAAAGAGATATGTTATTAATACATGCGCTTTCTCCCAACAGTTTTTGCCATGCTATAATTACCCCCTGCTCCACTACTATAACCTAAAAACGATTCCTAAGTTCCACCAGACTGGGAGACTCAACCAGCAAATGCCTAACGGTTTAGTGGAACTAAGCAATCGTCACAGAAGGGCTCATTCTCCCCCATCCATCAGATAGCCATGAGTTAAACGCGTATGGCCAATACGTAATCTACACAACACAATCTCCCACTTCCTTGGTATTAGGTCATATTTCCAAGGGTGTGTCTGACTAGTAATTTCTTTCATTTTATTGGGGCCTACTCTGTCCCACTGAAGTACCCATAACTGCTGGATGGATTTTCCATATATCAATAGAATGTATCTCGATATGGAACAGGGCATTTTCTCTGGTACCAAGTTTGCGCTGCTGATTTGGCTAGCTTGTCTGCCTCTTCGTTCCCGATATGTTCACATGGGCGGAACCCAACAAAATGAAACAATGCTGCCTCTATTTTGGTGCAAAAAAATCCACTGCAAGATCTTCAACACCAGGGATGATCAGTATTAAAGACTTCCAGGGACTGTAGGGCACTTTTGGAGTCACAAAATATTGTATAGCTACAAACTGGGAGTGTTGTATGTTCCAGTGCTATTAGGATGCCATACAATTCAGCTGTAAAAGTTTGAGGCAACAGAAGGAAGTGCACCTCTTCGGTTAAAAAGATTCGCTAAAAACCCCATATCCAACGCCAGCATTGGACTTAGAGCCATCAGTAAAATATAAAACTTGTATCTACATGCTCTGATACATGCTCTAAAAAAAAAATATGGACCTCATTTCCTCAATCAGATTTATCCCTCTTTGCTCCACTGAAGTACCTGCAGAATTTCACATCAGGTAACCTCCAGACAGGAGTACTGGGGATACACAAAGGGGATAATGGGAAATTTTTTAATATTCGTATCCTCTAAAATATTTTAATTCTATAGCTAAAAGGAGTGGATACCTTGGATGACTTTCATAAAAACCAAACCGTTAAATATTTCTATTCTTGCCACAGCAAATGCCAGGAGATTTGGGGAGTCTTTGCACTCTAAACCAGTACCTAAGTAATGATGACTGGCGATAGAGTTCAAGGGGCATCTCTCCTGCATCAACTAGCATCTAGGTATTGGTGACGACCGGAAAGCTCTGTGGCTATACGAATACCTGAATGATGCACCGAATCTAAAATTCTCAAGTTAGATGAGGAGGCTGAAGAAATAAACTTCACAACCATATGACAGCTTTGACAAGATTAGGGATTTATGAAGCTTTAGTAAACAGATTTCTATCAGCTCCCCAACTGGTGTGAGAAAGCACCTTCAAGATGTGTAGAGCTTCTAGGCTCTTTGCTTTTATATGTTTAATATGGGGGACCCAAGTCAACCTACTGTCAAAAACTAAGCCTAAGAAGCGTGCTTGTTCTACACATGGGATTCCTACGGTCATACAAATAGAGGTCTGGATCAGGATGCACTCCCCTGATCCGACAGAAGTGGACGGTAGTAGTCTTGCTTACAGAGATTTTAAAACCCTGTTTCTCAGCCCAACTTACTATTTTATTTATTGTTAATTGTAGCTTTCTTTCTGCTACAGTCATCCGGGTGGCAGCAAAGGATATTGACAAGTCATCCACAAACAGTGTCTTTAAAACCTCTCTTGGAATGACAGCTGCAACACTGTTTATGGCCAGAGCAAAAAGTGTTACACTGAGAACACTACCTGGGGAACACCTTCTTCTTGGCACTTTTTCTCTGATAAAGTACTGCCAACTTTAACTTTAAAATACCTACGATGTAAAAAGGGTTTCACAAATAAAGGTAATTTGCCTCGTAGACCACTATTATGCATAGTCTTCAGAATCCCATGTCTCCAAGCAGTGTCATATGCCTTTTTTCTATATCAAAAAACACTGTCACATGGTGTTTGCTTGGAGGCAAAGGCTTCACAGACAGAGGCTTCAAGTTGCAGTAAGATGTCCAGGGTGGAGTGCATTTTTCGAAAACCACACTGAGACGGCGTTAGAATATTGTTGTGCTCTAGATACACATCAGTCTTACATTTACCATTTTTCCCTCATTTACATAAACAACATGTTAAAGCAATGGGGCGGTAACTTGCTGCAGAGAGAGGATCTTTTTCTTTTCCAGGCTTAAGGAATGGTAACATGGTAGCTAATTCCCATATGCTAGGGTAGCTGCTTTCATCCCATATTCTATTGATAATACTTATTGTAAAAAGTTTTTGTGTTCTTTGGGGATGAAATGTTTTAAACATTTCATAAGGAATCTCATCTGGACCAGGGGCAGTGTTCTTGCTCCTAGCTAAGCAGAGTCAAATTCCCTTTCAGAAAAAGGCATATTATATGATTCAGCTTTGTTTGATGAAAAGTCAAGTACCTGTTGTTCTTCCATCATTCTGAAATGATGTCCTGGGGAACTATCTGATTTTTCAGAGACTCGAGCAAAGTGTTCAGAAAACATATCACTAATTTCTGTGGCATCAGTTAACATGATTATTCTTCAATTTAAGTACTGGAGGAGGACTGGGTGTAAATTTACCCTGAATTTTTCTTATTTTCTTCCAAATGCTACAGACTGGGTGTTCTGCTGTTAATAGAGGATACATATCCGGCCCATGCTTGTCTTCTGGCAGTTTTCATGGCTTTTCGAAATCGTGCCCTACACTGTTTGTAAATTATGACATTGTCCAAGGTGCGATGTCTACGGCACCTGGTCAATGATGACCTGGTAGCTCGGTGTAACACCTTAGGTCTTCTGACCACCATGGTACTGGCCGTCTCCTGAATAGTCCCTTTAGTTCGAGGAATTGAGTGTAGACCTGCAGTATGTAATGTTCCATTGAGTAGATCAATGGCATCATCTACACTTGGAAAATCTTTTGCATCCCCCTCCAACTCACTCAAATCTTTGAATTTTCTCCAATTTGCTTTCTCTAAGCACCACCGTGGTGATCTCGGGATAGGTGGACCATCATTGGTGTCGATCACAATTGGAGAATGGTCACTGGTATGCCAGTCATCACTTGTTCTCCAACAAAAATCAACACTGCAGTTGGAGCTACATATTGAAAGGTCGATGCAGGAGACGGTGCCTGTCTGAATGTGGTAATGAGTAGGTTCTCCAGTATTAAGAAGACCTATATCTTCAGTTTCTATTAAAGATGCCATCATATTCCCTTTTTGATTTGATGTTACATCTCCCCACAATGGATGTCTACTATTGAAGTCACCAAGAGTAGAAGAAATGGCTCTGGTAGTTGCTCTCCATCAAGTATATCAAGTTCTCTTGGGAGACATGGCTATTGGGTGGAATGTAAAGGGAACATAAAGTATATTTCCTTCTTAAATCAATTTTTTTCTTACAGCCACAGCTTTGAAGTGGAGTATTTAGTTTACACTGGTAGTGTTGGCACATCTCGACGGATGTAGATGAGGGATCCACCATGACCTTTCCCACCTCTAAATCAAATTTAGTTCTATAGTGAACATATTCCCTAGGACAAGGTGTATATTCACCTAGCATGGTCTCCTGCAAACATAACCCTACAGGGGAGTGCTCATAGATCAAAGCTTGACTTCCTCATACTTTGCTCGCAGTCCCTGACAATTCCATTGAATAATGGAAGTGAATTTATTTATGTTTGGGACCAATATTATGGTTCCTTTTGACAAGATTGGGAGAGCTCTTTTTCCTACTAGGGGGAGGCATTTTAATGGAAGGCTTTGTTGGCCTCTTGGGTGGAGTTGCCTTCATAGAGCCAACATCTTTTCTTTCAGTGTCCTTGACACTGAAGGGTTTTTTAGTTTCTTTGCTCTCCATCTCTGTCGAGACGGAGAAAGCAGAGGTGTTCTCTAAAGAGACCACCTCGAGAGTGTTTGTATTGCTGGCAGTAGCCAGCTCTGCCTATAATGAGCAGAAGTACCAGCGAGGACTGGCACCAGGGGACCAGCATCTGCTGGTTTGTCCTCCAAAGAGGAATTGGCACCAACGAAGCTGGCACCAGACCAGCAACCACTGGCCTTGCTCCCAAGAGGCAGATGGTGGAGGATGTATCTCAACTGGCACTTCAATTTTTCCAATTCCATAACTAGGGCTTTCTTTGTTGGTTCTAGTTGAACCTTGTCTTTTACTTTCTCATCATCAATTGACTCTAATGATTCAGTTAGCTGTCTCTTTAATGATTCTTTATTTGATTCCACGTTTGTGCTCCTAACTTGGGTTTTTTTATTTGTCTCTTTCTTTGATTTCTTAATTTTGCTGCTACAGTAGCAAAACTTAGACCGGGTCTTACAATCTTGCTTGGCCCTCTCTCGTGCTTCCTTAAATGTTGTTCTTTCTATTACTCTAATGGCTTGTATTTCCTTTTCTAGTAAATATATCACACTGCCGAGACGATGATGCATGTCCCTCACCACAGTGAACACATTTAGGTTCCCTGGTGCACATTCCATGCTCATCCTCTCCACAGTTTGACACATACTGCAGGATTTTCTTGCAATTTGGATCGGCATGATTGTAGGGTGTGTCCAAAATGCTGCAATGGAAACACCTTCTGGGTCTGGGGATGAACTGCTTTACCTTAAACCTATACCAGGCTGCAAAGACACATTCCGGAAGTCTTAAGGTGTCAAAAGTTAATATTAATGGTAGGCTGAGGTATTTCTGTTATTATCAACCTTCTTCGTCATCCTGTCCACCTTTATTACACCCTGGTCTTTTAATTCTGTTAAAAGTCTCTCCTCAGAGAAAGCCATCAACTGAGGGGCATAAATCGGGCCCTTGCTGGAGTTAAGGCTGGTAGTGGGGAGTACACTCCACCATAACTCCCGCAAGGTCCGACAATCCCATCAACTTGATACTTTCCTCCGGGGAGATGCTTTCTACCAGGAGCATGTTTCCATTCTGCGGTGTTATTTTTGGCTGTCTTCCACAACATTTAACGATTTCCCTATGCACTTGAAAAATGTCTATATTGTCACCTTCTAGCTTTAAATTAAGGTATTTATTAAAGGAATTGGGTACAAAGACCCCAGGAGCTATTTCATATTTATTATTTTTTCTTCATGGCAAATGGTTCCAGTGTGACAATATCTGAACCAGATGCTTTTTGTTTAGTTTTCCTGCCTAGTTATATTACTCGCATTGCTTTGGGTCGTCAACTGTGTCCTTCTGTTCATTTGGCCCAGGGATACTACACTGATCCTGGGGACCGACCATGGAAAATTGATGTTTGGGTTCCGAGGACAAGTCCTTTGATGAAAGCATAGGGTCGTCAACAGAATTAGGGGGGGTTGCCATAAAACGTAAAATACATAGTTCATCCAGATATTCCCCATACCCACCATGGAGTCACACTTAGAGGACGGGTCATCCCTTTATTAGGGTCGTCCTAGGGTAATTACTGGATATACCCATATCCCCAGTGCTAAGGCGTCATGATGTCCGTCGAGATCAGACCCGCATTGAGGATAGGGTTTGACATTAAACTTTCCCTCGCTCGACCACGTCAGGTACTAGAGTTCTACGGGTGAGGTGGCATGCCGTCCATCCTCACCCTCCTTCATATCCCAAGATATAGACTAAATCATGTCCAAAACCAAGCCAATAGTCGTCATCATAGAATCCATACCTTATAGGGGGAGGAAGGCAGAAAGATGAAATGTTTTTAGTAGAAGAAAAAGGGCTGACTTATTTCGTTGGATCAAAAAGCTGGGCACCAAGGCCCAGCGAGAAAGCAGTTCCCACCAGGCATCAGGGCCCAGCTGCTGAACCCTAAGCCCCCCATCCTCGGCAAGGCTTCAGCATCTGGGGGTCTGACTCCATTAGATCAGGCAGAAATTCTGCTTGTGATGGATTTACTACATTGAAAGTAGGAAATGGAATAGATGACAGGAGAGCCTCATCATCTGGAGGTGACTCATTACCAATCACAGGGAGCTTGCCTGCTTTGGTGCTGTGTCCTCTTGCCTTCAGTGACCGAGCACCTGACACATACCTGGGCCTCTACCACGTGGGTTGAGACACCTACTGCAGGAGAAGGTGCCCCCACTGGTCTCCTTGTGGTAGTAAGGGGTAGTATGTTTAGAGCTCTTGCATAGCTCTTTGATTGGCCCAATTGTTGTTTGCCATATCCAATGCTCCTATGTTCACCATTAGCTTTATTTATTGCTGACAGTTCATATTTATATGCTTCACAATTGATTGGCAAATCCCTGCTGAATCTGATTTGATAATCTCAATAAAGGGTCCAGTGCAGAACGATTCTTCATAAAGCCGAACTGAACAGAAGATAACAATCTGTTTTTCTCTAAATGCCACATTAGACAAGACTTCACCATTTTCTCAAACAATTTACCGACACAACTCTTTAGTGAAATTGGCCTGTAACTAATGGGCTGATATGGATCTTTGTTTGGTTTCATGATTGGAACTACTATGGCTATCTTCCAAGATGGGGGAATGATGCCTGTTTCCCAGACCTTATTGAGTATTTTCATGAGATATATTTTGTCATGTTCCAGAAGATGTTTAATCATGTTGCATGTAATGTTGTCTGCAGCAGGAGCTGTTGACATACAAGATGAAAGAGCTTCTCCTAGTTCCCTTGGTGAGAACTAGGGATTGTTTCCTGGGATCCCAGGATTCCGGGAAATCCCAGCCTCTTGTAACATATGTTCAAACGAAAAAAAAATAATACACTTTCAATAATTAGCAGCTATTGCCGTAGGAGAAGTGTACCTAACACTGTTCTAAACGTTTTTCATACCTAACACTATTCTAAACGTATTTCATACGTGTATATCTGAAATCTGTGCTGTGAGGCACCCTGAGATTGCTCACTTAAACTCGAATAAGAGTGCTGTGATTTTTAAAATAAATTTTACAACTTTTCCTTCACAATGTCAGAGAAAGATAAACATAAAACATTTGTATGGGAATACTTCGACAGAGGTATTAGTAAGACTTCTAAGGAAGTTACTGATGAAGCACAATGCAAAAAGTGTGCTGCTGTAATAAAGTGTACAGGTGGTTTGACAAGTGGCTTGCTTCGACATCTAAAACGCAAACATTCCATAGAGAAACCAAGCCCGACACAATCAGATGTCTCTAGTGAAACACAATCTGCTAGTTCTTCAAAGCGTTTCAAGAGTGCTTATTCTCAGGCTCAGCCTACACTGCAGTTTCGTGAAGAAAAACACTAGAGAAGAAATGGTTGCTTAACTTGTAGCTTTAGATGGTTTTCCTCCCAGTGCCGTCTGTAAAAGTGAATTCATCAGTTAAGCCTTCAGTGATAAATGTATTATTCTTCCAAAAAATCCGAATCATGTTATGCAATTAGTATATAAACAATATGAAATTACAAAAGATGTTATGATGGAAATGCAACGGTCTTTGAAGAGTGGAAAAAGGTTCAGTCTGTCATTAGATGAATATTCCTCTCTTAAAAACAAAAGATATCTGAATATTAATGTTCATCAAGATAAAGATAAATTGTTCATCAAGATAAACATATTGTTACAGTTGTTACAGATGGTTTGTTTGTTTGTATGGTGTATTTACGTTCCATGGAACCAGTGGTTATTCAGCAACGGGATCAATGGCTTTACGTGACTTCCGAACCACGTCGAAAGTGAACTTCTATCACCAGAGATACACCTCTCTCACTCCTCAATGGAATGGCCGAGAATCGAACCTGCGACCACCGAGGTGGGACGCAAACACCATACCAACCACGCCACTGAGGCGCTTCTTGTTACAGATGGGGCGAGCGTTATGGTAAAATTTGGACGGTGTGTAGACTGTGAACATCAGCTGTGCTATGCACATGCATCATGCTGTTTGTGATGTTTTATACAAGAAGCAGACATTTCATGAAAACGACGCTACAGAAGTGGGGTCAAGTGCCGAAACTGATGCTGAAGAATTAGAAGAGGATGATTGTCAAGAAACAGAATATTTAAGATCTGGCATAAACATTAAAGATGATCAGAATGAAGAACAAGCCGCAAGTCACATCAGGAGCAATCTGGTTTCAAATGCAGTTAAGGTAGCTACTGCCATTGACAAAGTGAGAAGATTGCTCGCATATTTCGCAAGTCTCCGGTGAAAACCGATACTCTGAAGAGTTATGTTAAATCTGAAAATCGTGAAAGTATTCACCTGTTGCTTGATTGCAAGACAAGACGGAATGGTTTAGTTGCTATGCTTGAACGATTCTTAGATCTGAGGTCTCCAGTAGAAAAAACGTTGATTGACTATAAAATAAATAACCCTTCAAGTGAAGCTTTTTTCATCATTGAGGAACTTCATAAACAAAACTCTGCCTTTTCATTGAAATTCAAAGCAGCATTAATATTTAGCCTAAACGAAAGAAGGCAAAAAACACTAATTGGGTTACTAAAATACATGAAAAAGGGAATAATGTATTCTAAAGAAAGCTGATCATCAGGAGAGACTGATTTAGAAGTACTGCCAGCGAAAAGCGTTCTTTTGTCTGCAGCAAAACGACTTCTTATTCGACTTTATGACGACAACAGTGACGAAATGTTTGCTTCATCCGAATCCGAATTAGAAGGGATGTCTCAGTCAGTTAACCCAAACCAAAGCCGAACGGCAACGCTGTTCGAGAAATTAGAGGGAGCCATAAAAAAAGAAACAGTGCGTACCTAAAACAACCCAAACAAGTCATGCGATTGACAGGAGCATAACTAAAAAGAGTGAAATTTTTTAAGCAACTGGAGAAAAGACAGCAAACATAACAAAGATAACAGCTTCATTAGAATCTATACCACACATATCTGTCGAAGCAGAAAGAGCTTTTTCAGCTGTAGGACTGTTTATCACCAGACTTAAAATTCGCCTAAGTGATAAAGTGTAAATTGTTTGAGTTTTCTACGTGCTTATTTCATGTCAAAGTAGTTTGTAGTAACAGCTAGAAGCAAATTTATTTTCTTGCTTTTGTTATTTTATCAGAAGGGCGTTATATGAATATAGTTTTTTTTTTTTTTTTTTTTTCATAAAACTGCCATAGGCGGGTTTCATGTAAGTTTACGCTTTTCGGAGTCGTTTGAAGACAAACAGTCATTTTGATTCAAGAATCTTGTATTTGTAATGAACATTAATCATTTTTCTTTCACCAGGTTTATATTACAAAAGCATGTGATCTATACAGTCCTTTTGATTTAAGAATTTTGTTATTTGTAATGAACACTGATCATTTTTCTTTCACCAGGGTTATATTACAAACGCATGTGATCGTATAAGATTTTTTCATATAATTTGTAAATAGATGTGCCAGTTTCTTATCTTATTTCAGGAGCAATTACTCTGCATAAAATTATGCGTTTAATCAGTCTTAATTTTCTGCTTGTTAATTTTATTGAATGCTACTTTTATGCATTATATATTATGGATATGTCTTTTCCAATGCTTTATGAATAATCAAATAATCATGTAATATGAGTCTTGCAATATTTCATTCCTAAAATATAAAATAAATTTTTTTTTTTTTATAAAATCCAGGGATTTCTCGAGATTTTCCCGGGACCCCGGGAAAACACTAACCTTTTCCCGAAATCCCAGGATTAGGAAAAGTGTCTCAAATGACAATCCCAATTGAGAACTTAGCGTTATATGCTTCATTGTTTTGAGAGTTAAATCTAATTGACAGCTTAGCATTTCGAGTCTTATTGAATTGTGGCGTAGTTTTTGGAACTTGATATGTTAGCAAAATTCTCTCCAAATTTTTCTGCCACATCAACTGGTTTTGAAATAAGGAAATCATTGATTTATTGAATTGGAGCAGGTGATGTAACAATTTCCCAACTTAGCTTTATAATCTTTTTCCATACTAATCTTTGTGGCGTTTTGGAATTAATACCATTAATACAGAGGGGCAAAGATTCCTTTTTGGCTTTTCTAATATACTTTCGTTGTTTGGCTAAGGCCCGTTGGTATGTAGTTTTATTTGTTCCAGAGGGGTTTTGCCTGAAAGCGTCTAACATTTTCTCACTATTCTTTGAAGTCTGCCATTGGTTTACCCTGTCTTTGGGATATATTTCTCAGCATTATCCAATGTAGTTGAGGTCCAGTAATCATAGACATCGAAGTGTGACTCAAATGACTACTTCCTGATATAATTGAAAGCTTCCTTCATACTCCACCTAATCCGCTTCATTGTCCTTTCCATTTATAGGAAATTCAGAAGGTATATTTCAAGCATACTTTAAATATATGGGGAAGTGATCAATTCCGTGCAAAAGTTCATCTACAGTAATTGCTGACCTAGGTGGGAGGTAAATAGAGCAAATAGTAATCTCTCTTTCAAAGCATGCTTGAACGGCGACTGCTTGTAGGTTTGTGTTCAAAGGAACACTTGTATGTTGCACAGACTTTTTAACAATAATTGCAACAACCCCATGGGCCCGATCACCATCTCTGGGGTTCATCATGCCCGATCACCATCTCTGGGGTTCATCATATACATGTTATAGCTTAGTCCTGGATTGTATATTGAGTTGGCTAACTTATTTTCTTGAAGGCAAACTACATCCGGATCATGGTGGTATAATAATAATTTGAAATCTTCAGAACGAGTCCTAAGGCCTTCGCAATTCCATTGCAAGATATCAAATTGGAATTTTAACTGTGATTCTTATGCCCAGCCTAGTCATGCTTTGGCTGGGTTTTCGAAGTAATACGGCTGAATGATCTTAGATTTGAAAGTCTCTTAAATCTGGTGCATGGGAGACTTATTTTTATCAGAGGATAGAGTTTGAACATTTTTCCTGCACATCCTGTTGGTTCAGTTAGACACTAGATTTAACTAAACTTTTAATCATATTGTAAGAATCAGTATGTTTTCCTATTTCTTGAGAAGTAGCTGTTTCTGAATATGATTGAGGGGATTGGGAGAGATCGGTCATACTTAAATCGGAGCACGACTGAGATATCTTTTCCAATGGCTGTGAGGTTGATAATGGCTTAAAGGGGTCACCTGGTACATTGAATCTGTTGGAAATTGTGATTTAAACTATAGGGGAGGATGTTCTACATTTTTTTGGCTTTGGGGACGACTGAAAACTGTCATAAGTTTTATTGAGATTTCCTTCAGATTTTTTTCCTCTTTGGGCTTAACAGTTGAGCTTAACTCTGAAACAGCATTTGCTTTCAAATCAGGTAGTGGTTCATCAATCACAGCTTGTACTATTTCAGTTTGAAGTTGATTACTTATAGAGACACTGAAATATCCTGAGAGGGCTTCTCCTATTGGAGAATGATTGCAGCACAGTGGAGACAATATTTACCAGCCTTGCAGTTATCCTTTGCATGTTCACCAGAGCATAGAAAACACTTTCATGGTTTTGTACAAGAGTTTAATACATGGCCATATTCGATGCATTCATAACACTGGGTTGGTCGACATTTAAATGGTTTAATTCAAACCTGAGAGGGGTCTATATCAATAAATTCCAGTAAATAGGTGCATGTGAATGGTAATTCAATGGCATAAGGTGTGCCTTTCAATTTTCCAACTTTAACAATATATGCAGGACACATATTTGATATTTCCTCCTCTTCAAATTCATATAGATCTCTGCTATATACTATACCCCGTTTAATATTATATGATCGATGAGGAGATACATCTAAAATATTTCCATCTTCAGTTGGTTGGAATTTTGAAAGCATCTTAATTTGAATGTCATTATTTGCTTTGATCAAGACTCCTTTACCATATCTTTTTATATTACCTTTAGGAATAGCACCAATCTTCCTCTATAGATATCTGCACGCTGATAGGAAATTTTCTTTGCCCTGTTTGTAGTTGGCAACATGCCAAACCAATTTTGGGTCATCATTTGCTAGGTGTTTTTGGCTACCAACCTCAAACTTGCTGGGTATGGAGTCTGTCTCATCCTCATCCAAATTGTGTATGTTAAACAACTTTGCATGGCAAAGTGAACCAAAGATATTTCTACCATCAATATTACCTAAAACTTTGGAGGCATATTCAGCGTAGCAAAATGTAACGTAACACTCATAAGAGATGGGACTTTTAACAATTTGTAACTTGATTCTATCTACCTAGCCAAACTCAGATTTTCATTTATACCACCAGTATTTACACCCTGGTGTCCCAGTGTTTGGTAGAGTAGAAGGGCAGAGGCGGAATCTTTCGTCAAGCAAGAGCCATCAACAGAGGGGGGGGGAAGAACATAATCCATGTAACGATGGTATGATCATTCATCCAGGTTGGTCCCATACCCACCACAGAGCCACAATTAGAGGGGAACCGAGATATACCCCCCACACCCAGTGCTTAGGGGGTCGTCAGTCCTGTCAAGATCAGACCCAGCACTGAGTGCAGAGATTAACATAAAATTTTCCCTTGCTTGAACACGTCAGGTACTCCAGTTCTACGGGTGAGGAGGAATGGCGTCCAACCCCACCCTCCATCACATCAGGACTGTCAAAGCTTGGTCGGGTCCATTAGAAAAGTCGTCGACAAAAGCAGTCCAAAAACGGAGTGGAAATTTAGAGGTTGGATACAGGATTTAGGATAACGTAGAGAAAATAGCAGAGAGAAGGATTAAAAGTGAAAGAAAAAGGGTTGTAGGATGTTCCATCAGGAGCTGGGATATCTGTGGGAGTGCTTACACTCCCACAAAAGCCAGGTCCCTTATCCCCTCACCACTGGGAGGAGTCATACTCGAGGGGAAAATTCAGGTGAGATTTGGTTTCTTTAATCATAATATGCCCAGAGGGATTCATAACAGATAGCATTTGTGCTTGTATTTTTTATTTACCATGTATGAGAACTGTACCTTTTCCAAATCTAAATTTATCTCCACTCTTATTTCCCCCCCAACTTCTAGAGGTACTTGCAGAAACTTATAATATTGTAGCTTTCCTCCTTAGCTGTAGCAACTAGCCACACAGGAAGTTTGAGAGTTCTGGATGGAGTATTATCCTGTGCTTTCTGATGGGTATCATGATGAACCCATTCATACTAGTACATAAATATCCAAACTTTTAGGTACTTTAACTGTTAAAGCTCCTTTTATAACAGACTGATTTATTTGCACTGTATTGATATTACTACTAACCTTCATGGCATCTTCATATTTATCAAAAGTAACACATGCTTCCCATTTTAACACTACACTTCTAGAAGTTCATCAGTATTTCAATTATGGTTCCAAAGGGATGGAAAATTGTCAAAATACTTTCATAGCCACACTGGACTGGTATGTCTACTACATGAAGCACTCGCAAATTCTTATCATTTGGTCATTTTCCAACAAAATGTTTTGTAGATACTTTATCATTACCAGGGTCAATTGTAGAGCTACCACTCTGCTCTTGATTAACTGAGACTTCCCAGGGATAGTCCAAGATCTTGTCCAAGGTTGTCATCTGCGCCAAATCACCAAAAAGTCCAGGGGTATTCGAATCCTTTGTTACTAGTCATACAGATTTGAAGGGATAAAAAAATTAGATGTAAACCTGATAACCTTAATTAAAGGTGAGTGCAGGTCAAGCTCGACCCGAGCGCCCAGAAAAATTCGTGAACATTTTATTTTTACCAGAATGCTCTATATTTTATTTTCTTAAACCAAATTAAGCATTGATAAAAACTACTTTAAAGATAAATCATACCCATCTACAAATTAAATACTTATTACAAATATATTAAGAAAATATGTATATACAAAAAAATAATCTACGAAAATATTTACCACAAATAGAAAATAAGCTATATGCACACAAAAATTGAGGGAACCCTTCCCAAAACTACTGTTTACAAAATGTGACTGCCAGAAAAGGTGTCGGAACCCATAGAGGTCAATATCTGTTCTCAAAACTTCACTAATTTTTTGGGGTATCTAAATGGAATAGGAAGTGGCTAATTGTTTTATAGAATATCATATTATCTTACAACGGAATTATGTAAAAAGATCTGCACTAAGATGTAATTTGCTGTTATATCAGGGGCAAAATCTAAAGGTCATTTTTTGACCTCCTAGGTTCACCAGGAAAATTTATTATAAAAGTCATTGTAACTATTATAAAATATGATATTGTTAGAATACAATAAAGTTTTTGTACATACTTACCCGGCAGATATATACTTAGCTTATGTCTCTGACGTCCGACAGAAATTCGAATTTCGCGGCACACGCTGCAGGTAGGTCAGGTGATCTACCCCCCTGCGCTGGGTGGCAGGAATAGGAACCGTTCCCGTTCTAGAACCAGATTTTCTCTTCCACCTGTCTCCTGAGGGGAGGCTGGGTGGCCATTCATCGTATATATCTGCCGGGTAAGTATGTACAAAACTTTATTGTATTCTAAACAATATCATTTTTGTACATGCAACTTCCCCGCAGATATATACTTAGCTGATTGACACCCTTGGTGGTGGGTAAGAGACAATATATTTTACTGAATAGACAGGTAACAACATACGTTGTAGGTAATAAATAAATAAAAACCTTGGTTCCTACTTGTTCAGGCGGAAGATCCATGGCTAATGCCTAGGAATCTGCTTCGCCTCAAGAGCCTCAGCGAGGATGTGACCTATGGCTAAGAGTTTCTTGTGGGTCTGTCGATGGGGTCTTATCCATTTACTCGACAGAGCTCCTTACATGACAATATTGCCTATGCCTAGTGGCATAATTAAGGAGCACAACACCGATCCCCGATCACCTGATCCTAACACGAGGGTTAGTGCTTAAGTTGAAAAGAGTTATCCCCAAAACTCCTTTCAAACAACCCAAAGAAAAAACACGAACGTTAACTAAAATTTAACTCACTAGTTAAGGATCAGTATCGGCTCCTATCCCAGCAATGTATCCGCAGACACGTATCAACCAAGAGAGAAGGATCTCTCGTAGGTTATCTTGACATCCTTCGGATATGGGAAGTCAACCCAGAGTTGCATCTCCCGTATGTGACAGCTAATATGTCCTTATGACATATTGTTAAGGAAAGAACAAGAATACAGAAAAGCTCGCACTTCTTGCGCTTTAATTCTCAGCTGTTTGAAGGAATCATCAATGCACTTGTCAAGTGCTTAGGAGATCACATTGTCTCAAAGAAGGCCAGGGCATTCTTTGATATAGATCTCTTCTGGGTGAAGCCTGGAGCCTGGCTAGCGCCTCGCGCTGCACTGGAGCATTGCGCCTGAATGGCGCCTAGAGCCTGGCTGGCGCCTCGCGCCTGGCTGGCGCCTCGCGCCATGGCTGGCGCCTCGCGCATGGCTGGCGGCCTCGCACTGGCTGGCGCCTGATTGGCTCCTCCCTCCCGGCTAGCGCCTCGCGCCTGGCTGGCGCCTGATTGGCATTGCCTCCCTCCCGGCTAGGCCCGCGCCTGGCTGGAAGCCTTGCCGTCTGGCTGTCCTTGCTTGTGGGTTGGCAGAAGACTTCATGATTTTACTGTCTATGTCTGCATGCCTCAAGAGTTTCAGCGAGGTAGGGACCTATGACTGACAAACCCTTCTGGATCATGTCAATGGGGGCTAGCCCGCTTAGACGACGAGCCTTCTCGGATCGTGCCAATGGGGGCTGACCCACTTACATGGCAGAGCTTACCTGTATCATATCAATGGGGACTAGCCCTCTTACATGACAGAGCTTTAGGTTTCTCTTTACTGGAAGGAGCCTTGCACCTGATGGCGCCTGGCTGGCCTTCTATGAGCCTGGCTGGCTCCGTACACGCCTGTCTGGCTCTACAGCCTGCTGGCTACTAGAGCCTGGCTGGCGCCTCGCGCCTGGCTTGGCTCCTCCACACTTGCTGGAGCTTCGAGCTTGGAAGAGTCTCTAGCTGTCTGGCGATGTCCACATCGACACTCTTATATCTGTCCAAATTTGTTCGCCTCTGGCGAATTTGCGCCAGGTTTGGAGGCCCGCTCCTTCTCATATCCGGCCATGACAGAGTTCCTTGGAACTGTCCGACTTTGGCGTTTTTTTTCGCTGTATTGGCATTTTGGCGCTTGGGCTGGCGCTACATTTTGTCCGAGAGGTCCTGAACAACCACATAGTTTTATCAGGAGACTGGAGAAGGGTGGAAGAAATTCTTCCCCTTTGAGCTTTTGGCCCCTGGCAAGGGGCAGTGATTTTAGTCAGCTACACCCAGTAGACGACAGGATATCTAACAATACGAGAGAGAAGAGTCTTCCTCCGAGGAGGATCCTTCGTGAACACTTCTTTGCTAACGAGATCTCTTCTTACATGTTGATGAGGTTCCTCGTTGCAGAATCTTCCCTATCCTGCCCGAAGGAAGGGGGGAAGGAGTCTGGAAGTCGAAGGAGAGACTGAGCTGAAATTGGGCGGAACCCTGATTTCTAGCTCTTATTGTATTCTGAAATACCTTCTGGGAAGCATTTTGAGCCCTCATCGCACCCGAAGACTCTGTAGGCAAAACGTTTTAAACCATCTCTTCTTCTGTAGATGAAAAATGTAAGTACCCTGCCTGGGCAACTAAACTTCTATCTGAAAGCGTTGAGTCAGGAATAGAGGGATTTAGTTCTTTTGCCAGACATACTATGCTGGCAAGAACCCATTGCCGAGTCTCCATTGAATCTGATGCGAGATTCCAATGCACAAAAAATTCACTTGTCTTCTTGGTCGTTTAGGGCTAAGAGAAACAAAGAATTCCTTCATAAACTTCCTCAAAGAAGTTTGATGAGGAGCAGTTCCATTTTGTCGGAACACGGAATCTGTGGCCACAAAAAAAAAAAAAATTCCATTCGAAGTACATGATATCCTACTCTTGTTGTATTGCGGTATCGTATAGATCCCGAAGATCTTAATCCTCGTTTTATCTCTAATTCCCCTTGTGAGACAGAGTATAGCCTTTTAACTGCGTTCTTTGATGGCCAGATATATACATAGGTGATCTTCCCTCTGAAAGTGAAGAAAAAACCTCGCTATGTGGTTCACAGAGGTATCGGAAGAGGACAGTTTCCTCATTCCATCTAGCACGATCTGCAGCAATTCTATGTCTTAGCCATGACTATTGTCATTTACCTTGAAAAATCCTCTCATTCATGTCCACTCTGGTCAGTCTGCACGTGGAAAGACTCAGAGTGGAGAGGTTTTTCCAGGTCTATTTATAAATAGATTTGATAGAATACCAGATACTCTTGGAAAAGCCTTACGAAACATGCTGTGAGAAGAACGTGACTTCTGTGAATCCAACCTCTCGAAGGCCAAAATGAGGCATTCATCCTCTCTTCCTTGACTGCCATTTATCTTAATACTGCTAAGAATTTATAACTAGGGGAAAAAAGACTAAAGTTTATTCCCCCTTCTTAAATTAAAGATGTCGTATATTGCTACCTCTCTTGGTTCGAGGAAGGAAGCAGTCTATAGGAAGCTTGTTCGTCTTCTACCTTGCGAAGAGATCTATGAAGACTTTCCGCAGGTTCTCAAAACTCTTTTCAATAAATGTTAGACATACGTTAACAGTTATTATCTTCGATCGAGAAGGTTCTCACGGACATGCAAAATCTTGCATCGAACCTTTAAGGATCGTTACGTTTCCGTGTCTGTTCCCAAATAGGTTTCTCTTTTGTTAACGCGAACAGGGCGAAAAAAGAGATTCTCGATGCTCTTTGCGATATGAGAGAGTCGTGGAATTGGCCTAAGTGATTAAAAAAAAATCATTTCATCATTCCTTGTAAGCGACCCCTTTCCGATTAAATGGGTAACGAAATCAGGAACGAATCTTGCCGTTACCGGAGCCTCCGAGAGGCTACTGGTTTGTTTGTTTTGTATGGTGTTTTTACGTGACTTCCGAACCACGTCGAGAGTGAACTTCTATCACCAGAAATCCATCTCTCACTCCATCAATGGAATGGCCGAGAATCGAACCCGCGCGACCGAGGTGAGAAGCAAACACAAAACCAACCACTACTGGACTCTTAGGTTAATAACTCGCTCAAAACGAGAAAATATCTTGGATGGTACTTCTGGCGCATTGCACCAGGCTTGGCGCTTCTGGCGCAATTGCGCCAGGCTGGCGCTTCCTTCTAGTTCTTTTAAGGTTATGTGCCAGAACATCTGTGCCCTTATGGTACCCGACATCCTTCACGTGTTAATTCCGTTCTTAGTAGAAAAAACTTTTATATACGTAGTATAGTCCATTCAGGGAAACAACTTCTGCCACTAAGAGAATGTTTCCCATCCGACTCACCCATCTTCTCTTGAGCAATATCCGATTCTAAAAAGGTTGTGTGCGTTTCTCGAAAGGATGAAGAGAATTATATTATTTCGTGCTCTGCCGTGTTAGACTCCTTATAATACTGTCACATTGTGGTAAACAGCATTAATCTAGAAACCTTTGTAAGGATACTAGGAATTCTGTAGTTAACCTCGGTATGTGCATAAGACTTGACCATACCGTAGTCTTAAAGTGAATTCTCTTCTACTACATTCATTCTTCTCACTAAGCATGTACTCTAATAAGCCATGCTTTCGTAAGCATGAGAGCATCATATAATATAGAGTTTCCGCTGCGTTAGAATCCTTTAATAATGTTACCTACGGTAAAAACAGCATTGAAAGGTTGTAATATCTTTCTTATAGAAGCTTCTTAGCAAAAGGCAGACAATATTTTATTTTTATGTTTGCTTAACTATCCCCATCAATCCGAGGCTAAAACCGCGATTGTAGGGAGAGACACGGTTAGTTATTCCATCCCGCAGGAGAGAGACATGTAACCAACCACTCATGGACCGACACCTACATGTAACTTACTGCGTTGGTCTCTAAGCGCGATAGCAGTCTCCGTTAGCCGTCTGGCCTTACTCTTCCAGAGTTTGCCAGCTACTCCATTAAATAAAGAATCTTATAAAATTATCCGAACTTCAGGAAGTTCTTATTAATGCATATTTAAGCGAAACAAGACTTCGATAAATCTAGAAGCTAAGTAGGTGTTGTCTTAACAATCCCTTTAAGCGTAGTCCTTCCTAGGAAATTCCTGGAAGGATCTGATAATTGAGTTGCTCTACAAGAAGTAACTACGGTATGTGTGATTGCCGTATCGTATTCTCATACAGCAGATACTCAACTACCTTCTTTCCCTGCCGAGCAGATAAAGGAAAAATTTTTACTGTCTTCGTTCTTTTCGTTAATAGAATGATAGAAAAGAGTATATATATCTCCTTAAGGAAGGAAGTTAATCCAGGAACTCTTTAAATCTTCGTGATTTCCTCATAAATCGCGGAAGAGACAGAATTCCTGTTCGTCTGTAGGGTTTACGGAAGGAAGTAGATATTTTCCTATCCGCCATCATACCCAAACGTCGATGGAGATTCTTATAAGAAAAAACTCCCAAAGCGCTTGCCTCTTCATAACGAGGGAAGAGCATGAATGAAGGAGTGGTGTCCGCATTACTCAAAGAGGAGCCTCGCGACTGACCTCTCTCTCTTAATAAGATTTGGAATATTCTGGCGCCTGGCTCCTTGCGCCTAGCGCCTGGATAGTTCCGCGCGCCTGGAATGTTCCGCATGCTAGAAAGGAGACTCGCTCCTGGAACGTTCGCTTGTGTGGAAGGTCCCGTGCGCCCTGATAGTTCCGAGCGCCTACTAGACCCCTTTTAGAAAGAGCCTCTTGCCCGGAAACGTTCAATGGAAGGATCGTTCTGATTGCCACTGTACTATAAGGCTCCTTGCTCTAGCCGTCTGTTTTCTGTTGCAATTTGCGCCAGGCTGGCGCTTCGTCTCTTTGAAGGCGCCTTGCGCCAAGAAAAAATTTTCTAGAACGCGGCTCGCGTTTGGTTGTAGGAACGCGGCTCGCGCTAGCTGTTTTCTGGAACGCGGCTCGCTGCTGGCTGTTGGAACGTGGCTCACGCTAGCTTGCTGGAACGCGGCTTCCTAAGTTCCTGGCTGGCTCTTGCTCAGTGTTCTCTTAGTTTTCAGAGAACGTGCTAGATCATCAAAACATATACCTTCGTCTTTTCGGATGTAAGATGAAGAGACGCACTTTTTTAAGGATGCCTTTTCAATGGCTATCCTTGGCAGTCTGGGACGCTCTACAGAACCTGCCGAGGGGACGCCTGACCGGTGGGGATTCTCTTGAAACCCCCTTACGCTTTCGACATTCCTTCTCCCCCTGGGCTTGGGAGCTTGAAGAGGTCTAGGCCTGGGAGCGAGACAGAGCCGATCAGACGCACCCTCCACTTGCAATGGGGCAAAACCTAGTTAACTCACTTATCTTTACCTTTCCCAAATAGCCTCGCATTTTGAGCCACAATTCCTTGTCTTCAAACTTGCAATTCTGGAATTTGAAGTTTCTGCGAAGTAAGAAGGTGATGAAGGATGCAACACTACTAGTACTGTTAATACTCTAATTGCTCGTTAGTACGAGTTTCTAAAAAACTTTTAAAAGAAACTTATCTAGTTACATGCTTTACTGACTCCCTAAAGTAGGAAGTCAGTATATTTTCCTCAATCAATTCTAACACTTATTACACATATTAATGAATAAATATTAATATTTCCCTTTCTTGCAAACTATGTGAGTGTCTACCGAAAATTTCGGTAGTACACGTCATATAGTCTTCGAAATTTTCGAAGCCAAATCATTAAAAAGTTAATAAAAGCGTATGCCGAACCAAAGACCCAGTACTTCCCTGCAAAAGAGCCCAGAAGATCGATGGCGATGAAAAACGAAAATCAAGTCAGGAAGGTTAGCAACAACCATAGGTTGGTTAACACTACCGCGACAGAGAAAATCTGGTTCTAGAACGGGAACGGTTCCTATTCCTGCCACCCAGCGGACAGGGGGTAGATCACCTGACCTACCTGCAGCGTGTGCCGCGAAATTCGAATTTCTGTCGGACGTGCAGAGACATAAGCTAAGTATATATCTGCCGGGGAAGTTGCATGTACAAAAATGATATTTATGCATAAAAATAGACCAACATATCACAAATTCTATAGAAAACAAGAATATATAGAGATATGCCAAATCACCTTTCGGGTATATAAACAAAATGGCCACAATCCACACCAACGTCGACTGCCAAATCTGCCACCTGAACTATCTGTCTTGCAATAACAAAACAAATTGAATTTGCTATGGTGAACCTATTGCTCTTTTTTTGTAATTAATAATATATGAGGGAGTATAGCCATTATTGCAGTTAGGAAGCTTTGTCGTGAGATAATTCTCAGAAATGTTACTCTCTCTCTCTCTCTCTCTCTCTCTCTCTCTCTCTCTCTCTCTCTCTCTCTCTCTCTCTCTCTCTCCATACAGTGTGTCGAGGGTTTATTGACATAAGCTGATGTAATCTGTCACCAGATAAGGTACAGACCCACTATTCCCCTCCCACTGTCTTGCCCTCTCGTCTCTAGTCATTTCAAGGTCATCTGCTTCACCTCCAACCCTTTCTCGTACACTCAAGATTTTTACCATAGAGGTGTCAGCAACCTCTAAATTATCATCAACATCACTTTCTAATTCCATTAGAAGTAAGATGATGACATCCATGCCCAGAGAATACTGCCTGCTGGCC
This sequence comes from Macrobrachium nipponense, assembly GCF_015104395.2. Classification (NCBI taxonomy): domain Eukaryota; kingdom Metazoa; phylum Arthropoda; class Malacostraca; order Decapoda; family Palaemonidae; genus Macrobrachium; species Macrobrachium nipponense. The sequence continues at coordinate 138,931,811 of NC_087200.1, read as the reverse complement.
ACTGTTGATAAGAACTGAAAAAAAAAAATGCAAAAACTGAGAAATTGGCATTCGAAGGAAATTGGACCAAATGGCATCTCAGCCACAACCAATAGCATGCATATGGTACACACACCATCCACCCACAGCTTCCAACAATAAAATAACATTACCAGTATCAACAGTGATAGACAGGAAATCACTACTTAATAACAGTGCCTTTCAATCCTCCACACGTTAAAGGTGCGTGGGGGTCGAGCTCGACCCGAGCAATTCTCAGAAAAGGGGGAAGGACAAAGGCAAGGCAAATGCAGGTTCTGACATGATTGTAGTGTGTGTTCTGCTGGCCTCTTGCAGGTCGATCACACCCAGATTTGAGATAGACGATGATTTATGGGGAAAAAGTTTTTTTACAAGAATACAATCATCCCCACTCTAATCATGCTATGGACAAACTGGATAGAATGCTGAGAGTCCTAACCCAAAGAACCATACCCCTCTGGGATCCGTGGTCCAGCCACGAAGAATAGTTCTGCCCTGATATCTCTCAGGTCCAAACATTATCCAGCAGTTGATGGCCCTACCACAGTTCCCATTATTTACCTTTAGATATAAACCTAATCCCAGCTATATCTTTTCCTATTTTCAGTTTCAATAAATTTTACAAGGTGGGAAATTCTACAAAATTGGTCCAAAGAAATAAATAAGAAATGAATAATAATATATGAGACTCTTAGACTCAAACCCGGGAACAAATTCCTGGGGTTTAAGAGCCCCCCCACTACAAAAAGGTAGTCCCACACCGAAGGGGTCTTCCCAATTGGAAAGAAGATTGAGAGAGAGAGATGTGTGAGCACACTCTCAGCAGAGAAAGGAGGCTGGTTATTTCCCAATTGCCATTTGAAGCCTGAGACTTCATAGGGACTGAGGAAGAGCTGCAAGCACATACAAAGACCCTTTCTTGGCTACTGCCCAAAGGACAAGGCAGAAAACCTGGCAAGTTCCTTGACTACTGCAGTATCCACCTAAGGGTCGAGACAACTTCCGGACTTACAAAAACTGGCAATTTGAATTATGACAATGTCCTTTACTTAGCACCAGAATTGCCCACAGGTTCCTGACTGGTGCTGGGTAGGGAAGAAAAAACTGGGCCACCCCCCTTTTCCAGAAGGCAGATTCCTCTCCTGGAATGATCACATCAAAGAGACAAAGGAGTGAAGGATCACAGATCTCATAGAAGACTGCCTGGAAGGAAACCACAGCAGTATCCGCCAGGCTCGTGGTCTCTTGTTGTGAGATCGATTGATTGATATTATATTAATCCAACATCGTGACAACTAGGTCATAGATGCTGAACTATATATAAAAAGACCCTATAGATTTCAATAATAATAATTAAACGAGAATTTTTTTTTAAATGATAAAAGATACTGGTAATTATAAAATAATCTTGTTGTGAGAGGGGATAACCTTTGTGACAAAGAGAAACAGACTGAGACCCAAGTCCAGGTGAAGAAGAGAGAGGACAATCTGCAGTCAGCACAGAACCCCTCCGAGGTGGGGGGTGGGGGGGTGGAGGGGAAAGTCACTCGTCATGGCAGCATAGGGGAAGAGAGCTTGACTGAACATCTCAAAAACCCAGAATGAACGCCTTGTCTGGAAAAAAGGTATTCATCTATTCAAGAACGCCCTTACAAGCAATGAATGCAGTGCCTCCATGAAAACCTTTTTTTCTCCTGGAAGACCAAGGGCCCTGAGCAGTGAATATTATTCATAGGGTAAGCTACGGTCCTATTCCCGAGACCAATGTACTAACGATTTGGCACAAAGGTCTATGCTAAGTGAAAATCAAGGGTATTCATACCCCAAAGAAAAACCCTCAAGGTTTTCCAGGGCAGCAAACTCCCAATTTTCTCTCCTTGCAGGGAGACTCGACAGGACCAAAGGAAACTTTCCTAGATTACTAGAGTGTATGAGACAATCTAAGGATCGATCTCGAGATACCAACCCATAAAGCTGGATTTAAAAAAAAAAAAAAGGGACACTCATTGGAATTCTTTCTGTCCATTTTGCGCCTCTCGAAACAACCGAGAGGGAAAAGAGAACGGTAAGTAGAAAAGACAGTCCTACCTGTCCTGCTAGAAAAACCCACAAGAGGGGTAGAGCGAGGGCAGTCTTCAACCTGTGATGACGACAGCACGGGAAAGCAAGGTGCTTAGCCATGGCAAAGCACCAACTGGGGAAAGTGGAAATTTTACATAACCAGAGCCGAACACTCGATTTGGCTAATCCAAGAAGGTCAAGCCAAATCGAGTGAGCTGAGTAGATCACAAAAACACAATTTGGAACGAGGCAGTGAACAGGGTGAACGAGCCAATCACATGAAAGTGACCAGGGTCATGGCACAGCAAGTAAGCCGAGCCAAGACAAGCGAGCCGAGCCTAACCGAGCTGATGACGCAAATGTAACCAGCATCATGGTTCAGCGTGCAAATCAAGCCATGAATGCTCTAGTCTCCTTCGAGGCTGAAGCCCCTCAAGCAGAAAGCATAAAAGAGGGAATATGGTCTCTTTTATCCTGTGTGCTCGTACCCTAAGGTCCAAGGCACGAAGGATAGGACCTGACTGAGCAGAGCCTGCAGGTGGTGTCTAAACACCTGACATGTTTTGGCACTTAGTCTTCTTCTGTGCCTAAACCAGACCATACAGCAAACTCTCGCACTGGTCTGAAAGGCACCCAAGATGCTGCAGAATCCCTGGCACTCTAAAAACTCATCAGTCAAACTCTCATGATGTCAAGGAATCCCAGCATCTGGCAAAACTCCTGAATCCCTTGAAAATAAACGTCAGGAGCGGTCTCCTCTTGCCTACCTAAGAAACAAGGAACAAGCACAGCACCAGTCTTAAGCCAACTACTTCTAAAACTGGGACCAAGATAGCAGCCTCAAGAGGTCACGCCCTTGAGACTCCTGAAACGCGAGACTCGAAGAGAATGAAAATCAGCTCCCGCCCTACGAGCGGGAAGAGCCAAAGAGAGAACCCTACCTCAGCAAAGAGAGGCAATCCCTTAGAAGTCACGTAGGAGTTCTGAAGGGAATCTCCTCCCTGCCTCTCTGGGTGCTCGGTCGAGACCGAGACACCAGGTGCTTGGTGAGACACCAGGTGCTTGGTCAGACACTAAGGCTCCAGACCAGGCTCTGGCTGAATACTGGTTTAGTACTGGCAGGGAGAGGCGGGACACTTGCATGTCCTGACTTCCGTCTATCCCTGCGCCTGAACCGAGATGGCAAAAGGTCTCTCCGGTACAAGTTCAGGATGTCAGAGACTCCGTAGCAACTGTAGCAATCAAGTGTCTCGGCTATGCCAAGATCCTGACATAATAGCAGTCTTGGACCACTTCTTAGAACTGTTAACATCAGTCCAAACCGAAATCTGTGGGCCAGACAGCTCCCTAAAACACAAGGCCCTTTGAGTATGCAATTTGATTCCAGCTGACAAGAGAACCAACTGCCTCCTCAAAAAGATGCAGCTCCTTAGAAGCCCCATAAAGGGACTTCTTGCGGGAGGGGGGGGGGGACGGGGGGGGGGCCGTAAAACGCCACCCATAACAGCTTTATTCTTCCTTGACTGACAAGCCTTGGAAGAAGGGGAGAAAGCAGCGGAAGATGCAGATGAGGATAAGTTAGAAGGTGCTCATTACAAAGGATTTCTTCCTCAAATTCCTCTCCAAGGTTTTCTACAAATGAGAGTCAATAAGCACAAGTTGCCAGGACAGTTAGGGAAGGAAGCACAACAGGGAGCGGCCTGTGCGACACAAACGTCAAGAGTAACAACAGAAGCGACCAGAGCAGCTGCCGCAGAACATACAGGAGTGGCCCGCCCGGTAAAAGCTACAGAAGTGTCAGTAAATGCAACAGGAGCAATCAGGGCAGCTGGGGCAGGAGGCACAGCAGGAGCTGCCCAGTGACTGGTCGCCAGGGAAACAGGAACAATCAAGATAGAAGGCATAGCAGTAGATGGATCACAGGTACAACAAGGTAGTTTGTTTATTTGTTTGTTTGTATGGTGTTTTTCCTTTGTATGGAACCAGTGGTTATTCAGCAACGGGACAAACGGCTCTATGTGACTTCCGAACCACATCGAGAGTGAACTTCTATCATCAGAAATACACATCTCTAACCCCTAAGTGGAATGCCCAAGAATCGAGCTCGCGGCCACTGAGGTGGCAGGGCCAAGACCATACATATCACGCCACTGAGGCTCTTACAACAACACGCCAAAGGTAAGTCTTCATGTAAAGGACCAAGGGTTCGTATAGCGCATAGAAACAATTTCATTTTTGCACAAGCCACGAGAAACTGCTTAGTAGTTCTTTTCTCTCCCCTCAAGAGTATTATAAATATTGTATTTACCTGCTTCGTTCTTTCCTTCATATCTTAATTGCCTCTTCTCCTGTTGGTATTAGTGCTTTACTCATCACCCTTTCTATATGTGGGCGTGCTTTCCATCTGGCAAATGTTAATCATTACTATTCCCCAAAGGGAGCTTCAGCACCTCTATGCACACACTGTCATTCGTTGTTGTCTGCAACACTGCCTTCTGGTCAAGGTCAGGACATTTAGATGCTTGCTTTCTTCAACGTCTCCTACCATTTGTCGAGAGGGTCTGCCTTGTGCTTTCCTGTGTAAACTTGTCTGAGGGTTTTGCTTTTGCCCACCTGTGAGCAAGGTCCATCCCATTCATTTATGAGCGCTCTGCTGTATCCTCTGGGAATAGTCAGGAGGCCTCTTGAGGCTGGAGAAGGGGAGCATCCCCTTTAGTTTATTTTTACCCTTTTATGCCAGTGGCATCTCCCATTGGAGGATAATCACTAGACATTAAGAATTGGAGCCTTTGTGAACAGGACAGTTTTTGTTTAGGTTGAAGAATAAGAATTTATTTTGGCTCTTAGTAAAACTTTAGTGTTCATAACCATATGTATATATGCATGCGTACATACATACATATATCTATATATATATATATATATATATGTGTGTGTGTGTGTGTATGTGTGTGTGTGTGTGTGAGTGTGTGCGTGTGTGTGTGTACACATACATATATACATATGGTTGTGAACACTAAAGTTTTACTAAGAGCCAAAATAAATTCTTACACACACACACACATACACACACACACACACACACACACACACACATATATATATATATATATATATATATATATATATGTATATATATTTATATATATATATACTATATGATATATATATATAGATATATATATATATATATATATATCTATATCTTTATTTATATGTGTGGGTGTGTACAATATATGAATATTATTTCAGCATTGACCTTTTTATAAACAAGTCTTTTTATTTGCTTTGGGGGGGGGGGGGGGGATGGAGGGGAGAAACAGTCATTCAAAGAAGTAAGCACAAACCTTTCAAAAGAGCAATATAATGCGAAAACAGACTTCTTAAGGGAGAAAAAACATGATGTTAACTGTTATCGGTGAAATAGACATAGTGACTTTGAATTGGTTTAATTTCGGTACATATCATATTATGCAAATGGCTATTATCGGAATAAAAAAAAAATGTACAAGGGCATACTGAAAAACTCGACACTCTAAGACATGCACTGCTGATTATAAATAAATCAAAAGAAACTTGAACATAAAACTGCAATCAGGTTTGCTGTATATTAGAAACATTATCACATAACAATTACATTAACGTAGTATTATATTTTTCATGTGGAAGAATGCAAATTGAATATGTATATATATAAAAAACACTTTGTCAGGAGTGGGATTCGAACCCACGCCCTCAGAGAGGACCAGAAAGCCCACACGCCTCATCACCCCTCTACCGGAGGGGAAGAGTCTAACCTTGAGTCTGGCGCCTTAGACCACTCGGCCATCCTGACACACATGAACTGGTAATGTGGCGCATTTAAAAATGATATTATTGGAGCATCAATTATTCATAAGCCATATTTTATTCATGCATTTGTTTTAAAAATGATTTGCGTTGTATGAGGCGACTCTCTCGGTAACTGATGCATTACCGAGAACTTTCTAATAAACAGGTTTAACCAGTGGCCAGCTACAGAGGAGTTTTGTTACTTCCACCACATTCCACTTTTAACACTATTTTTAACTGATGTATCTCCTCTGCAAGAATAAGCAGGGAGGGTAAAGCTCCATGTGCTCCAGTCTGTGTACTCGCACATCTTTTGCAAGTAACTCTTCTGGCTTATTTCTTGTGCTTTCCAGTCCCAACGGTCTTACGCTGTCGTGGACACACGCTCTCGATTTTTTTTTTTTTTTTTCTTTTAATGTCGACTCTGTTATAACGCGTCGCTTACTTATTCCGTTCTCCCTTCGATTTTTCGATTCACTCTTGTCACCTCTAACTAGTTAGGGTGTTCAGGTTACTGCAAATACTTTGAAGAGTAACATAACTCACCTTGCTAAATCTATGCACAGAAGATAAAAAACACTTTTTTTTCAACCGAAAATTCGGTATTTACCCGTAAATTTTTGTCCTTATCTCATGAATAAAAGATTTAATTTGACCTTACCAGTCCCAGTCAAAATTTGCCTCCGGCCCATTTTCGGCGAGACTGAATCACACTCAAGGATTCTGGTTATACCTAATTCCAGTCTACCTTCTCTCGGTCGTTACTAGGGTTAATTCAATCTTTCTATAATGAAGAGCAATATGTATTCATCTTTATGTATTTATCTAACAGATAATGAACTTTACACTGGGCCTTGTCACCAAAGCCTGGGGCCATCCCCTCTCACTGCTATGTCACATTTAATTATACACATTAATTCTAGAATATTAAAAGCACAACTTGAAAGGAATGCATTATATTACCACGAGATATTTTATCCAACGTCTGCTGAAATGTTTTTATTGAATAATTCCACTGAAGTTAGAAGACATGCGAAAAAACTTTCGTTTATTTTCAACAAAACTAAAATATTTGTAATTTACAATTCAACAATACTTCAGCACATTTGCGTATATTAAGAAAATACAACATTGACATAACTGAACCATGCATGTGCAAGTACTTTAAAGTAGGAATTTCATATCATATATTACAAGTAACTTGGATATCTTCAAGATAAATCAAATGGAAGCATTCTTAAATTCCGAGTTACACTGGACATGTGCTAAATACTACCAAGGGTAGACAGATTATTAATATTATTATAAAAATCGCTTAACCAGACCACTGACCTGACTTTCAACTCTCATAGGGCTGCCCCGAAGAATTAGATAAAAATGCCAGGTCTAGGCCAAATGCCAAGAACTAGGACCAAATAGGTAATTCAATATAATAATGAATATATTTAAAATCAAATAAAAGGCTGCACTGAGGCAGAGGTTTTCATACTAGAACACACACATGCAATAAATACATTAACTCATGTTTCCATAAATACATACTAAAAAAGGTGTATTAAATTTAATAATAAGTTAAGAAACTTTTATAAATTTTATTTAAAATTCATCAATCGCTCTGAGGTTTTTATATTTTTATTATATATATTTATTTCTATATCTTATTAATTAAATCAAGAGTTCATAACAAACACCAAAAATCGGAACCACTGAAAATGTGAAAGATTCTGACAAAATTTCTTGTATTGGTTCATTTCAAAAAGTTGACAGTCGCTGCTGGCCATACTTTGTACTTTGGACACTCGCACAACACCTGTCGGACAGTTACCAACACTTTGCACTTTGAGCACTCTGGACCAAGGCCTCGTGGGCTGCTATCAAGTGCTCATGTGTCATATGTGTGGCTTATAAGAAGACGTGTCAGGATTACTTTCTCTCTCTCTCTCTCTCTCTCTCTCTCTCTCTCTCTCTCTCTCTCTCTCTCTCTCCATTTCGTAACGTCAGATTTTATTTGTTTTAGTTTATTACTTTCAGGTTCTTCACTCCATATATTTGCAATGATTGTTTTTATACAAGCTACATAGTCACTAATAGGGATGTTTACATATTTTGTTCGTTTGTATGGTGCTTTTACGTTGCATGGAGCCAGCGGTTATTCAGCAACGGGACCAACGGCTTTACGTGACTTCCAAACCACGTCGAGAGTGAAGTTCTATCACCAGAAATACACATCTCTCACTCCTCAATGGAATGGACGAGAATCGAACCCGCGACCACCAAGGTGGGACGCTAATACCATACCAACCACGCCGCTGAGGCGCTTGTTTACATATTTTGTTCTCATCATGTGGACTACTTCCTTGGCTGCTTTATAGCCCTCTTCGTTCCCTTTTATTCCGACATAGGCAGGGATCCAACTTATTTCAATATTTTCCCTTATTATATAATTTATGGAGTAAAAGCTTATCTGTTACTCTATTATTTTTTGTATTGTAACTTTTAATGCCTTCTATAGAGCTTCTCGAGTCGTTATAAATAAAAAATCATTAAACGAATGTTGTTTGATTATTTTTATGGCTGATGTTATTGCACATAACTTGGCTCTAAATACTATGACACTATTGGGAAGAGACTGATTGATTGATTTGATTATGGTATTTAGGGCATAGCCAAGCGCTGGGACCTGTAAAGGTCATTCAGCACTGCAGTGTTATGTCATAGAATGAAATGGACTAAATTAATAAATACGTTAATCAATTTAAATCTTTTATACACCTGATCAATTAAAACTGCAATTAAATATATTTAATGATACACAACAATTAAAACTACAATCATCTAATGTTACATAGCAAATAAAACTAAGACATTCACTCCCACTCAAAACCACTTACAGCATAATTCTTTTTAAATCACATAATTGAAATTCCGAACAATTTAAAAACTGACATGTATACATTCATTTTACACCACTTACCCTTAATTAAAAATAATAAATAAAAATTTTAAATAATAATTGGTTAATTGAAATGAGACTATTGAGAAAATAAATAAATAAAATAAAAATAAGTTAATATCTAACCATGCTACTAAATTTCATAAAAATTCTTAATACTTTTTAAAAAATCTCACTAGTGTAGGAATATCTGCTCTGTCTTCTTAAATATCGGCAAGATATTTTTTATCAAGGTGGAATCTCTGCCTCTGTTCTCTATAGTTTACACAATGCACCAGGATGTGCTCCATTGATAAGGTAGCATCAACCTAACACACACTGGTGCACTGCCACCATCTAAAATAACCTTATGGGTTGTTCGCGTATGACCAATGCGAAGTCGCCCCAAAACTGTTTCTGTTCTTCACTCTTTTTGGAAAGAGGAGGGCTATTTTTCTATGCTTTTCCTTATCCTCTTATATTTCTTATTTTTGGCTAACAGGGGGGAGGACCATCTCTCTTGCCACCTGAAGATGTACGAATTGATGGGTCTCTTCATATCAACATAAGGCACTTTGGTTACCTGATACAAATTACTCAGAGCCACTTCCTTTGCATATCAGTCTGCCTCCTCATTCCCGCAAATTCCGACAAGAGCTGGGGTCCAACAGAAACACACTGATTTTTTGAGCTTTTTGTACCAGAGGATGAATTGTATACAACTTCTTTAATGAATCTAATGCAATTCTTGAGTCACTATACATTACGCAATTTTTCTTATTCGAGTTACAAATAATTTCTAAAGCCTTAACTATAACTAAGATCTATGCAGTGTATATGGAATCGACTCCGGCAATTTTGCCCCGTAAATTTCTTTCCCATGCACAACTGCCATCCAATTCCATTATCAGATATTGATCCAGAAGTGTAAATCTTCACTTGCCCATCATGTTTACTGTCATGCTCTAAAAAATTAGTTCTTATATCTTCCTCAAACTTTTGCGTTTTGGTTATTTTCTTAGAGCATAAGGAAATCTTGGGAATAAGCAATGGGGGTACTGAGGATGGTTTTACTTCTTCAACTTTTTGGCGATCAACTACCATGTCAGTCAAACATCTTTCACCAAACTTTCTAGAATCACACACTTTTAAAATTTTCGTACAGGGTTCTCTCGAGAGATTTTAAGTTGCATGGTGTACCGCAACCCAAGCTCTTCTCTTTGCAGATTTAAAGGAAATTCATGAGTCAATGTAGGTACTCTCAACAGATGTCCTGAAAGCACCTGTACATATTCTTAACCCCATATTATGAACTATATCCAATTCTTTTAACCTCGACTTGCTGGCGGATGAGTGTACCTGACAGCTGAAGTCAAGTTTTGATTTACATAAAGTCATACAACTTCAGTATTAATTTAATTAAAGCAAGGAGTTTTACCAGTCCAATGAGTCAAACTTGACTCTCACAGGGCTGGCCGAAAAAAATCGGGGGATATAAATAAAAAAATTCTAAAAAAAAAAAAAAATAAAAAAAAAAAATAAATAAATAAATAAATAAATAAATAATATATATACATATATATCTATTTATCTTCAAATATGTACTAAATCTAAGTGAAAAAATGAATGAATAAATAAATATATATATGAATCTAAGCGATAAAAAGAATTAACTATATATTAAACTACGTAATTTAAAAAGAATTAGTAATAAAATAAAAATCTTAGGTAAAAACTTAAATTCTATCAATTAAACGTGTATTCCTTAGAAAAGTTAAAATTCTAAAACAGAAAAAAACTACTAGATTCAGTTAAATGTCATTGAAAACGTTTTCCGGCCAAAACATATCTCTCTTTCTCGCTTAAAAACCCGACAAACAGAAAATATATGTTAATAGATAAAAAAGTATCACTCACTGTGCACACATGGGAATAGTGCCGTGAGGTGTACACATTAAAATCCATTGGTCAATCTCGTATGGCCAATTCTTAATTGAGTCAATATTACCTCAGTTTTTTTTGTCGTATTGATTAGATGACTCCCATGGAGAAACAGTTGACTTTAATTGTCTTAATTTATTATTCTGAGATACGTTGCTCCACAATCTTTGCCACTTTTCCATTGTAAATGTTTTTAATAAAGTTATGTAATCTCTAACGGGGAGATTAATATTCCGTTGAGGCAGGTTGACGGCTGTTTTAGCAGCAGTATCCGCTCTTTCATTTCCAACAACTCCTACATGAGCTGGGACCCAACATAATTCAATATCTACCCCTTCAAGATAAAAATTGTTTAAAAGTTCTTTAATCTTTAATACCAACAGGTTCTTATGTGAATAGCTTTTGAGGGCTTCTATGGCACTTCGTGAATCCGAGTAGATGATAAATTTTAAATTTAGTCTTTCTTCATGTGCTTTAACAAATATTGATGGCTAGTAAATGGCATATAGCTCGGAGGTGAATACTGAATACTCTTTTGGCAATGATAACTGGCTCATTTTTCTTCAAAGACACTGCAGCGCTTCCTACACCCACTGAAGATTTAGAGCCATCAGTGTATATGGCGTAGTGAGGACCTTTCCTTTGAATATGCTCTATGCAATTTGTTGATGGTGACTCGGGGGTTATAGCTAAATTTCTTTGATAAATGAAAAAGATGAGAGCATATTCTTGTTTTTTTCATGATCCAAGGTGGGGGGAAAAGAGATGGTTGAATGATGTTCATTTTGATATTTGTTGACTGCAACAGCCTATTTGCTCTAATGGGGAATGGTGGCACATGATTATTTATAAAAATATCACTCTGAAAAAAGAGCTTTTTTGTAGGAGAACTTGTAGACAGAATATTCAATGCACTCCGCATTGTTACAAAATCCCGATGCAACGACAAAGGGGGTTCTCCAATTTCACATAAAACCGAGAGATTTGGGGATGATCTAAACGCTCCACTACAAATTCTCAGGCCTCGAGTATGTATTGGATCTAAAGACTTCAAAGTTGCTTCAGATCCTGATCCATATATTGGGCTTCCATAATCTATTCTTGATAAGACCAATGCCTTATATATCATCAGTAAAGTTGATCTCCTTGCACCCCATATTGTATGAGATAATTTCATCATTAAGTTAAGAGCACTATTACATTTAGATTTGATGTAAAATACATGTGCTTTCCAATTCAAATGAGTATCAAAGACCAGTCCCAAAAATTTTACTTTATCTTGGAAATGGATTTGTACATTGCCCAAAGTAAGATTTATATCTTGATTCTGTTTCATCTACTATTCCTATAAAACATTATTGCTTGAGTTTTTTCTGCCGAAAGTCTGAAACCAACAGACGCAGTCCAAGCTTGTATTTTTCGAATGCATTATTTAGAATTCTTTGCAAATGACGAAGATTGTTGGATGAATAGTAAATTGCAAAGTCGTCCACATAAAGACTACTTTGCACTCCCTGTGGCATTTGATCTACTATATCGTTAATTGCCAACGCAAAAAGCGTTCCACTTAAAACACTGCCTTGGGGTACACCACAGTCAAGCTTAAAAGATTCAGAGTAAATATTATCAATACGAGTTTGAAATGTTCTTCCATCTATAAAATTTCTGATAAAAATAGGAAGATGTCCTCGGAAACCGTTATGATGCAAGGATTTTAGTATCGAGTACCTCCATGTGTATCATATGCCTTCTGAATGTCAAAAAATAGGGCTATTGTGATCTGTTTTCGTTCAAAACCTCTACGTACATAATTTTCCAGGTGTGAAAGAGAGTCCAAGGTGGATCGCTCCGATTGTGAGCCAAATTGAGAATTTGATAAAAACATTATTACGACGCAAGCACCAATTCAATCTATAATTAACCATCTTTTCCAGTAATTTACAAACACAACTGGTTAGTGAAATTGGTCTGTAATTATCTGGATTACTAGGATCTTTTCCTGCCTTAGCTATTGGTATTACTATTGCATGTTTCCATGCCTTTGGAAATAGATGTTTGGTCCAAAGATGATTATAGAAATCCAATAGATAGGCCTTGGCTAAAGGGCTAGATTTCTCATCATATCGAAATTTACATTATCTTTTCCAGGGGCTGTTGAGCTACAGTTTGATAATGCAAATTCCAACTCTTCTTCAGTAAATCTTTTATTGTAGTAAATATCTTCTACAGTATCAAAATTCAATGGTATTGCTTCTTCCTCTTCTTTTAACGGGCTTCGGAAATGAGTGGGCATCTAAATTAATCAATACTGCTTATGTTTTTCAATATTACGACCGATAATATTAGAGATTGTCTGAGTATCATGTATTAATGAGCCATTATGCATTAATGCGTGTCTTGCTGGTCTGCTGTAAGAACCGTTAATCTTCCTAAATTTCTGCCACACCTTCTGCATAGAAGTATTATACTGATATGCTTGACACGTATTTTTGCCATGAAATTATCTTGCCTTTAATTACTTCCTTCCTAAAGTTTAGCAGAAATCTTATTGAAATATGGTTTCAATACACTAATTTCTATGGCTATGTCAACTAATTTGTTTATTGTATTCCCTAACATTAGGGGACCTGTACTCAAATGTTTGAATCTTTTATTTAGGGTTTCTAATTTTCTTCCAATTGCATGCTTTTCGTTTATCAGTTGGGTTAATGTGTCTGACCACCATGGGACCGAATGTTTCAACTGTCGATTGCCAGTCAGAGGCATCGATTTATCAGCCGCTTGTGTGATAAAATTCACAAAGTCGTCGTTTGTTTTATCATGGTCCTGGGAATAATCAAAGGCAGGCACTTGCCTAGTGTAAAACTTGAACTTATCCCAGTCAGCTTTATTTGTATTATACCGTTGGATCGGAGAAGTTGGTTGTATGTCCTAATATGGTAATCAAAATAGGAAAATGGTCCACTGTTAAACAGGTCATCTAGGACATTCCATTCAAACCTCATCAACAATACTATTGGAACAGAGTGTTAAATCAATTGACGAATAGGTGCCATGAGTTTTTGAGTAGTAAGTGCTACTCTCTGCCTCATTCACTATACAGAGGTTTTGTGAATCATTCATCATCTGTCGACCTTTGAACCATCTGTGCAACATCAACACAATTGGTATCCCAGATGGGATTGTGGGAGTTAAAGTCTCCTAATAATAGGAAATTCTCTTGCCTTTTGGGGAATACTTTAGTTAAATTTTGCAAATTATAGTTACAAGAGGGTTGATTGTACATATATAAATATTAAAGGAGTTATTATCTAAATGTAATCTATCTCCAGATAATTGAAATTCTGAGGTTCTAAAGGATAGCATCGTAAGTTACTCGTGTGGGAATATAGATGCAGTTCCTAATGTATTAGCAGAAGGAACTGAATGAGATGCTAAATTGTAATTTCCTATTGATTGAACGGTATCATTTGTATGCTGTAAGCATATTGCAATTGGATTACAAATATTTAATAGTCTTTGAATTTCCCCTTGATGTAAACGGGTTTTAAGACCATTAACATTCCATTGGATTACGTATGAATTGTACATTATGGTAGTGGAGGTGGAATATCACTAGGTAGAGTATTGTTTCTGCTTATTTTGCCGGGAATGGGTTTCTGTTTAAACTGCAGTAGCAGTATTTTTTGATTAGGTTTTGCTTCTTTAGCTATGGCTCCCTGTTGGTTACTTCGATTTTCGATTCGTTTCCTGAATTTCTTTTGGATTGTGATTAAATTTTTCTATAAATTTTTCAAGATGAAGGGTGCCTGTTGCACGCTTCTTTATTAGATGGTCAACACACATACAACCAGTGTTGTGGCCTTTCTAATTTACCATACGGTGGTTTTATTTTTGTTTCTTAGTAAAATTGTCTATTAGATTATTCATATTATGTATACTTATATTTTTAAGGTCATTGAATTCGTCTAAAAAAACAATCATTACAGCCCACAGGACATTTTGTGGGTTGTTTTATGCCCTGTTGGTGTTTTATGGGATATCATTGATTTACTAGTTTTGCCTAAAACTGGTGAGGGATTTATTTCTTCAAGGGTACATTGTTTAGTAAGGATTCCTTCCGCTTCTTGAGAACCGTGTGCATTTGCGTGTACTTCGGCCTTTATCACATGGTGGTAATATGATTGTCTGAAACATTAAGTTCAGATTCAGAGGTTGGGAGTTGAAGCAATGTTACTATTTCTGCTTCAATTGGGTTTGGTACATGGGAAAAAGCCCTTTCAGGTATGTATACTTGAAGAGTATCTTCTGCTGGTTTTGTTAAGCATATCTCATTATTCGATTTTTTTGATTTGGGAGGAGTTGTACTTTCAAGTACACGTTTTTTTCTTTCTGACTTTGCTTTTGGGATTTCTAGTTCCACCATCTCCACTTCAGAAAGTTCTTCCGTCTCTTTGGTGCTGTCATCAGTGGCAAGTATGTTGAATCTGTTCTGTACAGAAATCTGCTCTTCTTTTTTAGTTTGATTTTGGGTAGTAGAGTCATTCTTTTTTCCAATTATTCTATTTATATGCTGGCGTTTTGGTAATGATTTGGGAATACCAGCGTCAATGCAAGAATTGGATTCTGATCGACTTGATGAAGAAGTAGAGTTATCAGGAATCCTTGATTCTGCACCAGACAAGAAATGAGAAACTTGTATATCATCAGTTGAATGCTGATTCTTGGATGCTACTTTCGCATAAGTCGAATTATTACCTAAAATATGTTTTCTTGCAGCTTATAGGTGATATGTTCATTATTAGCAGTATCTATTATAGTCTGTTCTAATTTATACAGAGGACATTGTCTTGAGTTCGGAGAGTGAGCTCCCTCACAATGATAACAAAATCTTTCGGATACACAATCTTTGGAGTATCGTGGAATTCAGAAGCATTATGGAATTTTGGAGCAAATGAAGCATCTTTTTTTCATTGGTGCATTTCCCAATAACATGACCAAAATCATAACACTTGTAACACTGCATAGGTCGTGGGTGGAATTTCTTGACAGCAATGCTCAAGTGTCTGACTTTTATATAGTCTGGAAGATAGGGTGTGGTAAATATCAACAAGATGGCATTGTTATCTCCTGGTAGCTTTTTAACTTTATAAACAGAAGAGGGGCATCTCTTCAGTATGTCTTCATCAGAAAACTCATATAAATCTCTACAATATATTAATCCTTTTGACTGGTTGAAGGTGCTGTGAGGATAAACTTTCCCAATGCTATCTGAATCAGAAGGTTTAAAATTTCTCAATAATACTGCTTGGGATTCATTCCCAGCCTTAATTAATAGATTATATCCAAAACGCTTCAAATTTCCTTGAGGAATGGTACCAACTTTCTTCTCAAGGCATTCGTATCCCTTAATGATGTTGTTGCACCCTTCCTTGTACGAAGCAACATACCAATTTGGCTCAGGTAATACCCTTGGAGCAATTTTCTGGGCATCACACAAGTCAGAGTACTTTGGAATATAGTCAAATTCAGAATCCAAAACGTTTTGAATATTATGCAATTTTGCACAGCCAGAAAATCCGCAAATGTTGCCACTTTTGATATTGGAAAGGGCAACCATAGCTTTGGAAGGTGATCCTGAAAAGTTATATATGCTTCAAAATCTTTTTTGTCTTTTGAGAGTTTCAGCGTTCATCCTTTCAATCTCTCCGAATGGTTTAAAATGAGTGAACAATTTTCATAATTCATATCAAGTGCAATGCCCGTACAATACAAGGAACTCTACAATGTTCATTTGCACTGCCAGATTTTTTGAATTCCCCTGGCATCCTGGGGATGAAGGAATAAATGGTTCCAGTGTGTAAATACTGGAACTGGAGGAAAGGCCCTTTTTAGTTCCCTGGTCGTCAACCGGAGTTGTCATTACTTGAAGTCGCTAAAGTCGTCAACAGTGCCGGTGGAGAGTCAGCAAACTCCAG
This sequence comes from Macrobrachium nipponense, assembly GCF_015104395.2. Taxonomy (NCBI): domain Eukaryota; kingdom Metazoa; phylum Arthropoda; class Malacostraca; order Decapoda; family Palaemonidae; genus Macrobrachium; species Macrobrachium nipponense. The sequence goes on along the minus strand of NC_087200.1, from coordinate 138,915,047 downwards.
GGGAGGGGGGGTCATTAGCCGAATTATCCATAAGAAGGTTTTAGTTTGTTTGTTTAAATGTTTGTGTTTGTTTGTTTGTTTTACCTGTTTGAGAATATTAAGAAAGTATCATACGTTGTAAAGGGCATTTACATTCTCCACTATCGGCACAGTGAGAGCATACTTCCCAGATGATCCGCTCCATACCTACCCGTAGGATCGCATCATAACAGATACAGAGACAGGTGTAAGCTAACCCGCCTGTTGGGACTGAGACCATAAAAAATCATGGAATCATCCCCCTTGCATCTGTAAATGACGGGCTTCCGGCCATAAGCCGAGAGTCCTATTCCCAAAGATTGGATCCCCCTGGATTCGATAACCCAACCTCCGGGAACAGTTCCGCCAAAAGGTCCAAACCATCTTCGGGACGGCTGACGTCATCCTATACTCTCACATATAGCTTTGAATGAAAATCCCTCCCAACCGTGATCCCTTCTCCCATTCATCAAACCTGCATGATGTAACGAATGTGGAAATATCCACGCTATTTACTAGTAAAAAAAAAATTGAAATACCAAGAATATACTAATAGGGTTTGGACAGCAAGAAGAAAGTAGGATGCTAAAAATAGGAAGAGGTCGAAATAAAAAAAAAGAATTAGTGAAAAGACTAAAGAGAAGAAATTTAGATTCGAGACTTGGGGAAAATTTCCCCAAGTTCGAGAGCCCTCTTGCCCGTTTCAACGGCTTCACCAAGGAAGAAAAACATTCCAAGGTGAAGCCAAGAAACTTCGTCAAGGCATTCTCTCATTAAGAGGGCACAACTTCAGTAAACTTTTCTCATCAGCACCCGAGTCGAATCCCGATACAACCTTTAAAATATTAAGTGATTTTTTAACCTTTCCTTTTAGAGTCAATATGATTATGCCAAGTCAACTTGCTGTCAAATATCATGCCCAAAAACTTTGCCTTTTTCTAGTAAGGAATAAGACAATCCTTCAGTTTCAAATTATCAATAGTTTCAATGTGGGTACATCTGGTGAACCGAATAGCTAGTTTTAGATGAAGAAAACCGGAAACCATGTTCATCAGCCCATTTGCCGATGTCGTTTATTGTCTTTTGCAGAGAGTTGCAAGCTGATACAGCGTCGTATCTGGTGACGTAAATGCCCAAGTCATCCACAAACAGTGGAAGCTCTAACTGGAGCAGAAACAGATTTCACAATATTATCAATAGCAATGGCAAAGCAGGTGGTAACACTCAATACACTGCCTTGTGGGACACCTTCATTCTCATAAGAAGAAAACTTATTCCCAACTCTTACTCTAATATATCTGTCACTTAAAAATGAGTTGATAAAGTTTAAAACATTGCCACTGATTCCCATTTCATACAGCCCTTTAACAATGCCAAATCGCCATGTCATATCATAGGCCTTCTCCACGAAAAAAACCTACTGTCTGGCATTGATTGGAAAATCCCTGCTGAATCTGATTTGATAATCTCAATAAAGGGTCCAATGCAGAACGATTCTTCCTAAAGCCGAACTGAACAGAAGATAACAATCTGTTTTTCTCTAATGCCAAATTAGACAAGAGTTCACCATTTTCTCAAACAATAGGCACAGCTCAGCTCGTTAGTGAAATTGACCTGTAACTTGTAGGCTGATATGGATCTTTGTTTGGCTTTATGATTGGAACTACAATGGCTATCTTCCAAGATGCGGGATTGATGCCTGTTTCCCAGACCTTATTGAGTATTTTCATGAGATATATTTTGGCATGTTCCAGAAGATGTTTAATCATGTTGCTTGTAATGTTGTCTGCAACAGGGTCTGCTAACTCACAAGATGAGAGAGCTTCTCCTAGTTCCCTTAGTGAGAACAAGGCGTTACATGCTTCATTGTTTTGCGAGTTAAACCTAATTGACACCTTAGCATTTCGAATCTTATTGAACTGAGGCCAAGATTACTTTTTGGATTTTCAAATATACTTTCGTTGTTTGGCTAAGGCCCATTGATATGTAGTTTTAGTTGTAGTTTTAGTTGTTCCAGAGGGTTTTGCCTTAAAGTGTCTAACGTTTTCTCACTTTCTTCGCAGTCCGCCACAGGTCTGGTCCCACCAAGGAACAGTAGACCAGCTTAGTTTACCCTGTCTTTGGGATATATTTCTCAGCATTATCCAATGTAGTTGAGGTCCAGTAATCATAGACATCGAAGTGTGACTCAAACGACTCTACTTCCTGATATAATTGAAAGCTTTCTTCATACTCCACCTAATCCACTTCATTCTCCTTCCACTTTATAGGAGATTCAGAAGGTATATTTCTAGCATACTTTAAAAGCATGGGGAAGTGATCACTTCCGTGCAGAAATACATCTACAGACCAGTCGAAGTTCAAGTGGACTGCAGGTGAACAAATGCTTAAATCCATGGCCGAAAAGACATTAGTGTAGATAGTTATGAAACGTCATTGAACCATCATTGTAAAGAGAAAAATCCTCATTTAGGATAGAATCATCGATGTTCTACCTACGGGATCCAAGGTATCACCTTCCCATACACTATTATGGGTATTAAAATCCCCCAGTAGTAAGAAAGGAGGAGGTAGTCGATTAGCTAGCCCTTGAATGTCATTCAAAGAAATCGCTGACCTAGGTGGGAGGTAAATAGAGCAAATGGTAATCTCTCTTTCAAAGCATGCTTGAATGGTGACTGCTTGTAGGTTTGTGTTCAAAGGAACACTTGTATGTTGCAAAGTCTTTTTAACAATAATTGCAACACCCCCTATTAGCTCGATCACCATCTCTGGGGTTCATCATATACATTTTATAGCTTAGTCCTGGATTGCACAGCGAGTTGGCTAATTTAGTTTCTTGAACGCAAACCACATCAGGATCATGGTGGAATAATAATTTTAACTTCTCAGAACGAGTCCTAAGGCCTTCGCAATTACATTGCAAGATATTAAATTGGAATTTCAATGATTCTTGTGCCCAGCCAAGTCTTAAATCTGGTGCCTGGGAGACTTTCATTTTTATTAGGTGATAGGGAGTTTGAACATTTTTCCTGCACATCCTGTTGGTTCAATTTGAGACTAGATTCATCTAAACTTTCAGCCATATTTAAAGAATCAGTATGTTTTTCCTTTACTTCACAAGTAACTGTTTCTGAATATGATTGAGGGGATTGGGAGAGATCAGTCATACTTTAATCTGAGCAGAATTGAGACATCTTTTCCAATGGCTGTGAGGTTGATAATGGCTTAAAGTGGTCATCTGGTACACTGAATCTGTTGGAAATTTGTGATTTAAACTCTATACGAGAGGATGTTCTACATTTTTTTTTTTTTTGCTACGGAGGCGACTGAAAACTGTCATAAGGTTTGTTAAGAGTTCCTTTAGATTTTGTTCTCTTTGGGCTTAACAGTTAAGCTCAAATCTGGAACAGCATTTGCTTTCAAATCAGGTAGTGGTTCATTAATCACAGCTTGTACTGCTTCAGTTCGAAGTTCATTACTTACTAGGGAAACTGAAATATATCGAGAGGGTGTGTTATTTTTAATGATGGGTTTAGCAGGCTGATGAAATGCATTATTTCACTTAATCAGTGGAAGCAAATGAGGATCCAGCATTTTTGTTAGCCCCACAAACCAAGCGTCTAGCTTCTCCTATGCTGATAAAAGTTATTATGAGCAGTGTTAACAACTTCTTGCTGGAAAATATACTGGGCACAGCCCCTCCAATTGGGGGAATGACTGCAGCACAGTGGAGACCAATATTTATTAGCCTTGCCATTGTCCTTTACATGTTCACCAGAGCATACTAAACTTTCCTGGTTTTATACAAGAGTTTAATACATGGCCATATTCGAAGCATTTATAACACTGGGTTGGTCAATATCTAAATGGCTTAAACAAACCCGAGAGTGGTCTATATCAAATTCCGGTAAATAGTTGCATGTGAAAGTCAGTACAATGGCATAAGGTGTGCCTTTTAATTTTCTAACTTTAACAACATATGTAGGACACATGTTTAATATTTCCTCCTCTTTAAATTCATATAGATCTCTGCTACATACTAAACCCCCTTTGATAGTAAATGATCGATGAGGGGATACATCTAAAATATTTCCATCTTCAGTTGGTTGGAATTTTGAAAGCATCTTAATTTGAATGGCATTGTTTGCTTTGATCAAGACTTCTTTACCATATCTTTTTATATTACCTTTAGGAATGGCATCAATCTTCCTCTGTAGATATTTGCACGCTTATAGGAAATTTTCTTTGCCCTGTTTGTTGTTGGCAACATGCCAAACCAATTTTGGGTCATTTTATCTACCTTCCCAAACTGTTTCATGTGATTATGCATTATGTCAAAATCGACTTGATCACCTATGTTACTACAATACAAAACTTGTAGGTTTTCATTTATACCACCAGTTTTTACACCCTGGTGTCCCAGTGTTTGGTCAAGTAGAAGGCTAGAGGTGGAATTCATAATCAAGCAAGTCATCAACAGAGGGGGAAAGAACAAAATCCATGTAACTATGGTAGGACCATTCATCCAGGTTGGCCTCATACCCACCATTGAGCCACAATTAGAGGGTAATAGAGCACCACAGGAGTCCAACCCAGATATACACACCACACCTTGGGGGTCGTAATAATAATAATAATAACTCTGCACTGAGTGCAAGTATAACATAAACGTTCCTCTTGCTCGAACACGCCAGGTACTCTTGTTCTACGGATGAGGAGGAATGCCATCCAACCACACCCTCCATCAAATCAGAACTGTCAAAGCTTGGTCAGGTCCATTCCAAAAGTCGTCGACAAAAGTAGTCCAAAAAACAGAATAGAAATTTAGAGTTGGACAGAATGGTTCAGGAAAAAGTAGAGAAAGTAGAAGAGAGAAGGATTAAATGTGAGAGAGAAAGGGTTGTTGGATGTTCTGTCAGGACCTGGGGCACCTATGAGAGTGCTATTAAACTCCCACAGAAGCCAGGACCCCTTATTCCCTTACCACTGGAAGGAGTCCTACTTGAAGGGCATTGGGAAGAGAAAACTGGTATGTTTTGTCCTAGGACACTGCAGCATATCCCACTCCGTATTCTGATTTGGATCCATCTACATATATTGCATAATGTGGACCTTTCCGGCTTATGTGCTCTATTGTAGGTTGTCTACAGTGTTCTGAGGCATATGAGTACTTTTATGATAAATATTTTGAGTTAGTGCAAATTTTTATCTTATTCATACTCCACAGAAGAGGAAATTTACTACTGAAGGTAGCTGTACATGTATATTAAGCGACTCAAACAAACTTCTAGCTCTTATTGGGAAAGGTGGTAAATGATTGTTAATTAATATATCGCTTAAGTCAAATAAGCTTTTTGTTGGTGAACCACTAGACTGAATTCTCAGGGCACTCTTCATTGTTACTAACTCACTATGGAGGGAGAGACATAGTTCACCACATTCAACTTGTATAGAAGAGTTTGGTGATGATCTAAATGCTCCTGAGCATATTCTAAGGCCTTCATTGTGAACAGGGTCTAATAATTTAAGTGCTTTGTCTGAAGCTGAGCAGTATATTTTGCTTCCACAATCAATGACAGACAGTACTGTTGCTTTATACAGCACTTGATAATTTTCTAATTAGATTTAAAGGTCTGTTACATTTTGATCTCACATATGTTATGTGGGCTTTCAAGTTTAAGCGAGTTTCAAGAACTAATCCTAAAAGTTTTGCAGTTTGGCCAACTGGTATACTCTGATTTCTGATTTTTAAATCTATTTCTTTGTTTTTCATCCAACTTTTATTTTTATAAAACACGCCAGCTTGGGTCTTATATATGGCTGATTTAAATCCTACAGATGATGTCCATTTATCTATTTCTATAATAGTTTTGTTAATAATGCGCTCTGCATGTTTAATGCGAGATGCTTAATATATGGCAAAATCATCCATATAAAGGTTGCTTTTAATTCCAGTAGGTAAAGTTTTATTTATATCATTAATTGCTAATGTGTGCCACTAAGGACAAGTCCCTGTAGAATACCATTTTCAAGTGGAAATGTTCTGGCAATACATCATTAATTATAAACCTAGGTAAATATCCATGGATGTTGTTCTTCTGTAAATCCTCTATGTATATTGTCTTCTGTTAGAGAGCGATTCTAACGTAGAAAGCTACATTTTGACCCGAACTGAGAGGGAGTCAAAATTTTATTTTCTCGAATGTGCCATGTAAAACGAGCATTTGCCATTTTTTCTAGTAATTTGCACAAGTAACTAGTCAAGAGAAATTGGTCTGTAATCATTTACACTACTTGGATCCTTTCCAGGTTTGGGGACAGGAATTATTATAGCTTTATGCCATTCATCCGGAAACAATTTTTGAAACCATAAATGATTGTAAAATTGTAATAAGTATAACTTTGCCAAAGGTGCTAAGTGGCAGATCATCTCAAAACAAACATTATCACCTCCAGGAGCAGATTTATTGCTGTCCAAGAAAGCTTATTCCAATTCTTCCATCATGAATTTTTTATTATAATGTTATGCTGGAGAGAGTTGTGTATTCTCATACCTGCTTATATTTCTATCTTAGTCTATGATCAGGTTCTATGTTTCTTGTCTTTATTATTCTTCTTAATTGGTAGTTCTGGATTAGTAAGATCAAGTCTCTCAGGAGTGTTTAAGTGAGATGAACAGCAGAGTTATCTTTCTTTACTAATGCAAAGAAATACAAGTATAAAGTTACACAAGTTACAACTTAAGATTTAAAAATCTACGTAATCTGGTTAGGACCACTAATTGGTCTCGAAAGGTGTTGCTTCTTTATTGTATGACGGCGTGTGGTCCTCTCTGCTCTGGTTCTGCTGCTCTGCAATCAGCTACCCCTGTATCAGTTTGGCTCAACACCTTGAGGCAGTGTATGTTCCAGGTCCTCACCCAAACAGGGTCAGGATTAGTGGAGCTGACTCTCTTATCTTACCCCATCCCCTTTTTGGTGGGGTTAACATGTTAATTCCTCCTCTTGAAGGTGGAGCTTGCTAAATTAACATGTTAATACCTCCTCTTGGAGGTGTCTTTTAATATGACATGCCTAGGTAGTTTAATATAGGTACCATTTATTTTCCTGAATTTTCCCATATCTTTTGTATGGAAGTATTATTTGAGATATCAGATAAGTATTTCCTTCAAAAAATTATTCTTCCTTGAACTGCTTCCTTTCTAAATTTTGCAGATATTTTGTTGTATACAGGTTTTAATGTACCAATTTCTAGTAATAGTATAGTGTGACCTTCAATGTTGGTGTCTAATTTTCTGTGGATACTTTTTTTTTTTTTTTTGGGGGGGGGGTGCCTTTCTGGTCTCCTATATGTAAATGTTACCTAGATCATTCTGATTTGCATTATTTCAACTTTTTCACTCTCACTTTGTACTTAAATATTTTGTACACATGTATAAATATAATCATATAAATACAGTACACTGATATATACATACATACACACTTACACACACATACTATATATATATATATATATATATATATATATTATATATATATATATATATATAGATCATGATAAATACAGTACACGATATTATAACATATATACAACTCACACACACATACTATAAAATATATATATATATATATATATATATAATATATATATATATATATATATATATATATATATATATATATATATATATATATATATATATATATATATTTACATATAAATGTAGACATATACAGTACGTATACATTAATGCCACCAAGAAGTTAGGACGTCATGATTAACCGATTGATTTACTAAAGATATCTGGCGTCGAACTACTAATGGTTATTGACGCCACTACAATGGAATATATAAGCATATATACTATGTATACCCATATGCACAAAAAAGACAAAATTAGGAACTTGAAATAAATGCATCAAAAACTCATTTAAATCTAATAAAATTAAATTAATAAAGTAAAGTCCCCATAAAAAAAATCAACAGATAATTGTAAACCCTATTAAACTTGAAATATTAAGAGTAAAAGTTAAATCTTATTTAAAATACCGCTGGTATTAATAAAATCATACAGGCCACTTTCATTAAAATCTGCTTCTAAAATCTTGACAAGGGAAAACAACCTTTAGTTCCCCTAAACCTTGGAGGAATGTACCTCTCTCTCTCTCACCTGACAGTCTGGGGCATTCAGTTACCAGGTGTCTGACTGCCAGTGGTACCACGCAATCTTTACAATAAGGCTGATGATCCCCACTCATTACAAAGGCATGTCACTTTTGTATGACCCATTCTAAGCCGACGTCATGAACTTCAGTTGGGGGTTCTAGGACTACCTGATAGGAAACAGCGCCAAACCCTCTAATACAGAAGGTGTAAGATTAGATATCCATACATACATATATATTTGGTTTTAAATTACGAAGAAATATAAAAAAAACGTGATGATTATACGAACAAAGTTAAAGCCACGAAGGAAAATTGAAACAATGGAGATGCTAAGTAATAAGACTAGAGTACTTAACATCTCCAGTGCTTCAATTTTCCCTCGTGGCTGTAAACTTTGTTCGCATAATCATCACGCTTTTTTTCCTGTGATTTAAAATCAAACATTATGAGGGCCACGTCCTCTTTTGCGATCCTGTATCCTATACTGATGACCTATGTAACTTCCCTCTCCAAGTCCTTGAACAGTGCTTACTCTTCAAGAGTTCACCAAAAGTTTCTCAAGCAGTGTCCAAAAGAACAAGTCCTCCCGAAATCCCTGTTGCCAGCACGTCTAGGGAAAAATAAAGATCACCCTTTTATTGAATTCAGCCGGACAAATTTGAAGAAGAACATCGAAACAACCAGGAGAGAAGAAAAGTAATTTTTCAAGGAAGTTTCTATAGCGAAAAGAAGTTTCCATAGTGCTATTCCAAGTGATTGGAAATATTCCCTGCTGGGTGAAATATACGAGAACCTCAGACAGAAAACGGACCAGCTCCAATGCAAATTAACCAATAAGTTGAAAACTGATCAAGGAAAGTGATTGGACAAAAAAAAAATGTGTACTGAATTTATCAAGAAAAATTATTAGTGAAGATGTTATATGCGCTTAGGCTATGGGCTATCATTTGTAATTTCAACCAAGTCAACTGCATTATCTATAGCGTTATTTATTAATGCCTTTGAAAAATTCAGTAACCTTTGCCAACAACAGTACGACATAATAAAAGTTATCATATATTCAGCAATGAAATTTCCATATAAAATGAACTTCCCGGCACGTTATAAAAATGCCTTGGCCAAGTTGAAAAAGAATAAACTATACATATAACTAAGGCGGATAAATCCAACACCGTAGTAATTATGAATAAAGAACTGTATATATAAAAATGGAAGAACTGTTAAATGACAATGATACTTACTTAAAACTAAACAAGAACCCGTTAGAAGCAGCAATTAAATCTTTCAATAGTAAATTAAAAAGTATCCTGAAAAACAACAAAAGCCTCATAAAACAGTTTTCAGCGAACTCGCTTTCTTTGCCTCATCTACATGGGCTAGTGAAAACACAGAGAAAATAACCCTATAAGACCAATAATTAATTCTGTTGGTTCCATAACTTACAAGCTTTAAAAATATCTAACAAAATTATTGTCACCATTGTTAGGAACTATTTCTGGTACCCATTTTATTAATTCTTTAGATTTGACTGACAGAATCAACGGCATTACAATCAATCCAGATTCACGGTTAATAAGTTTTGATGTATGTTCCTTATTCACTGAAGTTCCCATTGACTCTGTATTGGAATACCTTAACGATGAATTGCATAAACTTGATTTGCCACTAACAATTAGCCAGGTCATATAGAATTAAGATTGCGCATATGTGACAGTACATTTATTTTCAATAGGGAATATTTTAAACAGACTTTTGGTATGACAATGGGAAACCCACTTTCGCCTGTTCTTTCAAATTTATATATGGAATTTTTTGAACACCTGTAAATTCCCAGATGATATTTTAGCCATCATACTCAAAGATTTGGATGTAAATACACTGACTCAACTAAATGATCAAGTCCCTTCTATTGAATCTACACTTGAGTTAAAGAAATATGATTGTTTACCTTTTTTGGACATTTATATTAAAAGGGAACCTTTTAATTGTATATTTAGTATTTATAGGAAAAAGACAAATAATTTGACATATGTACACTATTATTCAGGACATCATATAAATATGAAAGTTTTTCATCAATGTTTCTTCGAGCCTTACGAATAGTCAGTCCAGAGTTTTTAGATCAAGAATTCAAAAACGTCAGAAAGATAGGAAGAGATTTGTGCTATCCATCCCAAATCATGGATATTTACAATAAAAATATGCAGAATCGGAAAGAAAAAAGAAGTGCCCTCAAACACCCTCTGTTTGCCGTGTTTTATTGGATTTGAGGCTGTTAAAATCTTCTTTAAAAAATGATTGATACAAATGTATCTTTCACAAAAAATAACGTAAAAACATGCTTATAACAAATAGCTCCCTAAAACACAGCCATACTGTATACAAAATTCCACGCATGGATTGAGATTTACTTTTGATGGGGTGTCCAAATTTAAAACGCTGTAGTGCTTTTGGATGAAAAGCTCTAACTCGCACGCTTTCATTTTCTATTATTATATGAGATAGTACATTACTATCTTCAAACGTAAAAATCATCCTACTACCATTTGGGACCTTTTTTACTTCCCATACATTTGGTGGGATCATATCTAAAATTTCTGCTTCGGTAAACTCGTAAGTCTTTATAAAAAACAACACCTCTTTCATACCTAAAATTATTAGCATCTGTGACTGAGTTTTAGATTTTGCATGAATTAGCAAAGAGCTCTTACCAAATGTAGTAATATCACCACTCATTGTGCCACCTACTTTTTGCTGAAGGTATCTACTAAACTTACAATAGTTGAAATTCTCCTCCTTGGCTTTTACTATCAGCCATTTGGAAAGTTTGATGATTCTTATTTTGCCAGTGGTACTACTATCAGGGTCTATTGGATTCCATTCTGCTGGTTTATAAATATCTAGGTTTCTTGGAGGTTTATGTGTCAAGGTTCATTTAACTAATGAGTTGCATATCTTCAAAGTACCTAATTACAAGTTGCTTTAAAAGCATCTTCATGTTTATCAAATGTTACTCAAGCTTCCCATTTTCCTTCTGTATCATGAAAGTTCTTTCGAATCTCAGCTATACTATCAAACATATTCAAAGAGGTCGAGATATCCTCATAGTTACACTGTAGTGGAATATTTTCCTTATGTATAACTTTCAAATGCTTTACTCTACTATAATTGGCATCTCTGGGGTTTAGAGAATGGTTTTTGTTCAAGCTAGAAGTCATCAACGTTCCCATAGAGTCCAGCTTCCCACACACATATATTCATACATACATAGTACATACATATAGACTCATGCACACACAGTTGTGCATACATACAAGTATTACTGCTTGGTTATATCAAGAAAGTATCGTGAGTCACTTAGGTATTCACATTCTTCACCAATGGCTACCCTTTCAGGATAGCACTAATAAGTTTGTGGTGGCCCAGGTATAAGCCAATCTGCCTGCTGAGAGTTCTGCCCCCACTAATGGCAATTCTGTGGAAATTGTCTTTAAAAATAAAGTTATTACTTAAATTTCAATATCTTTGCTTTTTTCCATATAAATTTACACATTTTTGTAAAATGACCTAGTCACTGTTGAAAAACAGTAAGGTCTGAACAACTTCTAACGAGTGGTAATTTTTCATAAAACTATTATTTTACGGCCATGGAACTTTTGATTACCGTATGTTGTTCAAGTCACAAATCTCTAACACGTGTACCAAGTTTTAGCTAATTATTTCACTAAACCCCTATATTTTTCCCTAACGCTCCTGGGGCAATTTAGCTAGTGATCGAGTCCACAGAAGGCTGAACGAAAACTATAATCTTTGTAAATATTTCCGCAAATATATTTCGTCTGGATAAACAAGAATATTGCTGTGGATCCTTCTACTGATTACTTAGAAGCACGATACGGTGTTTTTATTTTGCATATATTTTATTTAATATATATATATATATATATGATATATAGATATATATATAATATATATATATATATATATATATATATATATATATATTATAGAGAGATAGATGGAGACGATCGAGAGAGAGAGAGAGAAGAGAGAGAGAGAGAGAGAGAGAGAGAGAGAGAATCATACTGGATGAATGAAAGAAAAAGTGTCATAAAGGACGCCCCAATAGAACTGCAACGATAAAATCTATTTTAATTTTCTTTTATTTTTATCAATGACAAATCAGCCACATGACCTTTGATTCAACAAATTTCCTGGCAACCATTTTACTGTTCCGCATTGGAAGGCTGTGATAGCTTTGCAGCATAAAATAAAATACAAGTATTCAAGACGTTGCAGGTGTTCTTTCTGAAGCCACATTAATCCTAATGAATTCTTGTCCACACCTGTGGTATATGAATTTTGCACTTGACTAACTGAGCCTTTCATTTACAGGTCTTAGCGGGGCTTGAAACTTCCACAACTTCGGTTTTCATAAAATCTACATTAATATTTTTTAATATTAATGTTGATTTTATTAGAAGCTCCACAGTAAAGAATCGTATCAATATTGATACAAAGATGGTGCAAATTGGAGTGAGAAGGCACAATCTACAACTACCAGGAAGACAATACAAACATTCTATTTTAGAGAGACGCCTAAAGGGACGGCCACGTGAGTGCACTTTTCTAGTTAAGATTCGGATAAGGACAGGGACGCAGAAGTATGAAGATTTAACCATGAAGAAAGCGACAGACCTTTCTGCCTCTCAAAGGATGAGACGTGGGAAGTCAGGATCACCTAATTTCAGAATATTAATAGCGCATTACTATCTACGGTAGTAGATAAGCAATGCGAATGCTTGAGTTATCGCTTGTAACAATCAAACGATATCAGTTATCATTCAATACGTAACAATATTATGTTAGAACTCCTTGAACTATATACCACCAGACGTCTGCAGTAGACATTAATGCAATTTAAGCTCACAATTCACTTGTGTCCCAGACGGGACATATTGACTGTCAACTTTGTTATGGGTTTCTGTTTTTAGATAACAATCGACTACCTCCAATTCTGGTGTTCTGCTCTTCAATTCTAGTTTTAAGAGCGGATATAAAACTGTTCTAGTTTTAAGTCCTGATATTAACAGCAAGATCTGTCCCGATATATTGCGGAAGTGAGCATTCAAACACTTTTATGTCATGCCTATTTCTCTTTCCGCCCAAACGAAGACTGATACCTAACACTATCATACCAGATGTTATGGTCCATAACCCTCCCCCAAACGCCCACCGCCCCTCCTCTCTCTCTCCTTAAATATATGCTGCAATGTGTTGCAGTTAACATTTACTCTCACCAAATAATAAAACATAATGATATACAAACCATGAGTATTTGTGACAAAGCACTGTACTTTAGCACGTAGTTTACAGCGACAGAGCCTATCTTCAATTTACCCGAATAGTTAATTTATGGCACGATCACTAAAAGTTCTACATATCAATCAAAAGGTATGTTGAAATGACGTAGCTACACACTTGCATCAAAATGACCCTCGGTAGAGCATATCATACTTTAGTCAACCTAGGCCTCAGGAAGATGCATTTCTCAATACTGAATATACTGATAACGATACATAATTATTATCACTAATTAAATATATTTTCATTATTATTCAGAAGATAAACCCATATTCATGAGGAACAAACCTTCTAGGGACATTGCTTTGCAATTCAAGATTCCAAAGAGTATAATCAACCTAGGCTTCAGGAAGATGCATTTCTCAATACTAAATACACTGATAACGATACACAATTCAATTAAATATATTATCAATACTATTCAGACGATAAACCCATACTTATGAGGAAGAAACCTACTGGGGACATTGCCTTGCAATTCAAGATTCCAAATAGAATGGTATTCAATTAAAGCATTATTACAGAAAATAACTACATATGTAAAAAGGAGATTAGTTACTTGTAGTAAAAGAAAAACAGAGAATTATAAATTAAAAAATAAAGATAAAAAATTTATATTTATAAACTAGAAGTATTCCTACAGTATGGTAACGATCTGGCTTCTGATCCATTAAAACTTTTCTTACCGTTACAAGATAGTAAAATGCAGGAAAACATGTATCACATGCCTTCAGGGAGGATCGAACTCCCGGCCTCTGGTTTACTAGACCAGCGCTCTAGCCACTGAGCTATGAAGGCTGTAGGTTACCTGAAACGACAGGCAGGAAGACAGACATGAGACATTTATATAACAAAGTCTATAAGACATTGGCATTCGACCATACAACAAAAATCACGTTATATCTCTAGATCAACTTCCAGTATTGTGGTTTATTACACAAATGGTGCCAAAGAACAACTATGAACCCTGACATTAAATCAAGTTATGCCCGCCCAACGGAGAGAAAGTTACCGTCCCGAGAGAGAGAGAGAGAGAGAGAGAGAGAGAGAGTGTGGGGGGGGGGGGAGGAGAGAGAGAGAGAGAGAGAGAGAGAGACTTACACCGAGTATTCTCCCAACCTCACCCAAGTAAATAATTATTCATATTTTCTCCACACAAAAATCTGTTGTTTTAAAAACAGTACACAATGATGTCTCCTAGAACAGTTAAACATTCCGTTTCAGGTTATCAGACCAGTAACTTGAAAAATGGCTTTAATAACTGGAGGTAGATGTGAACAAGGCTAAATACTACCAAACGCCAGGCAAACACACGTACTAAGAATAATATACTGCAAGGGACTCTCAAATCGTTGTTAACAATTTCTATTACAAGAAAAAAAAAATATAACCATAAATTTTAAGAAGCCCCCTAATGTACAATCATATTACGCCTCGTTAAATCATCACTATGACAGTAACGAACACATCCAACTGGACCACACCACTATGACAAAGTTTATATTCTTGCAATTGATTATGCTACAGCAATGCCATTCCTACATAGCCACTTCAGTGCTGGCATAATAGTCAACGTCTGAAAAAAAAAAAAAAAAAAAAATACTGCACAAAATCCCAATATTTCATCGGCTGCATGGCTTCAGAGATGTTCGAACTTCACACAATGATGCACTGTTATGATATACTTTGATGAAGATAATACCTTGATTGATGAAGATAATACCTTTGACGAAAGGAGACAATCACGGAGACACGAAGGGATAGAAGAGTAGACTTGGAGCAGTTTACAGACATTAGATAAATAATCTAACTTTCTGGGTACCAAACCAGTAAATTTTGTTCAATAATAAAATGTCCCTGCTGATGAGCAGCTGATTTTAATAAACAGGAAAGGAGTGCACTGTGAAATAGAAACACATCATGAATGACTTGCATCCTTCCTTACGGTCAATACAGCAAGATTCATTATAAAATTACATAAAAATATCTCGACGAGTATAGACAATCAAGTGTATGTAAAGAACTAGAACTAGGTTGTTAATTATTTTGAAATGATTGCAAATTAGTCATGTACACATATTAATTACTTAGCAAAAGAATTGATAAGCTTTTCTTGTAAGATTTATCCAAAAATTAGTAATGTTGGTCTTTGAATTCACGTCAATTCTAATTCTTTCATGTAACTGATGTCCCAGATGTGAACGAAAAATCGCAAATTAACACCTGATCAACTGATTATGATAAAATATTCACAAATCTATACATACCATAATTGGTTTAGCAATTTATACAAGACTTAACGGACGTTATTAGACAACTAATAACCCACAGGCGCCGAAGCCACCTTATGCTCGCATGCACTGAAAGTGATTGTTTAAAAACCAAGGGTTGTCCATAAAATATTAGCGCAATTTATATACCTCAATCCACTACCTACTAGTTGACATAAATGCAATGTTCAAACTTTTCCATTCTGACTTCACTGACCTCGCTTCATAATGTGGGGATGGGTTTTACCCTGCGTTTTCATTTCTATGCATATTTCATCCCAAAAGCCTAAGCCAGCTCGAAACAAAATGGATAAAGCAAGCCTAAGCCCGCTCCAAAAAAAGATGGCTAAAGCAAGCCAAAGACCGCTCCAAGTAAGATGGCTAAATCAAGCCTAAGCCCTCTCCAAATAAAGATGGAAAAAGCAAGCCAAAGCCCTTTCCAAAAAAAGATGGCTAAAGCAAGCCAAAGCCCCTTCCAAAAAAAGATTGCTAAAGCAAGCCAGAGCCCTCTCCAAATAAAGATGGATAAAGCAAGCCAGAGCCCTCTCCAAACAAGATGGCTAAAGCAAGCCTAAGCCCTCTCCAAATAAAGATGGATAAAGCAAGCCTAAGCCCCCTCCATATAAAGATGGATAAAGCAAGCCTAAGCCCCCTCCATATAAAGATGGATAAAGCAAGCCAAAGCCCTCTCCAAATAATGATGGATAAAGCAAGCCAAAGCCCTCTCCAAACAAGATGGCTAAAGCAAGCCAAAGCCCTCTCCAAATAAAGATGGATAAAGCAAGCCAAAGCCCTCTCCAAATAAAGATGGATAAAGCAAGCCAAAGCCCCCTCCAAACAAGATGGCTAAAGCAAGCCAAAGCCCTCTCCAAATAAGGATGGATAAAGCAAGCCAAAGCCCCCTCCAAACAAGATGGCTAAAGCAAGCCTAAGCCCTCTCCAAATAAAGATGGATAAAGCAAGACAAAGCCCCCTCCAAACAAGATGGCTAATGCAAGCCTAAGCCCTCTCCAAATAAAGATGGATAAAGCAAGCCAAAGCCATCTCCAAACAAGATGGCTAAAGCAAGCCAAAACCCTCTCGAAATAAGGATGGATAAAGCAAGCCAAAGCCCCCTCCAAACAAGATGGCTAAAGCAAGCCAAAGCCCTCTCCAAAAAAGATGGCTAAAGCAAGCCAAGCCCCCATTCAACAAGATGGCTAAAGCAAGCCAAAGCCCCTCCAAATAAAAATGGATAAGCAAGCCAAAGCCCCCTCCAAAAACAAGATGGCTAAAGCAAGCCAAAGCCCTCCCTCCAAATAAAAAATAAAAATGGAAAAGCAAGCCAAAGCCCCCTCCAAACAAGATGGCTAAAGCAAGCCAAAGCCCTCTCCAAATAAAAATGGATAAAGCAAGCCAAAGCCCCCTCCAAACAAGATGGCTAAAGCAAGCCAAAGCCCTCTCCAAATAAAAATGGATAAAGCAATCCAAAGCCCCCTCCAAACAAGATGGCTAAAGCAAGCCAAAGCCCTCTCCAAATAAAAATGGATAAAGCAAGCCAAAGCCCCTTCCAAACAAGATGGCTAAAGCAAGCCTAAGCCCTCTCCAAATAAAAATGGATAAAGCAAGCCAAAGCCCCCTCCAAATAAAGATGGCTAAATCAAGCCAAAGCCCTCTCCAAATAAAGATGAATAAAGCAAGCCAAAGCCCCTCCAAACAAGATGGCTAAATCAAGCCAAAGCCCTCTCCAAATAAAGATGGATAAAGCAAGCCAAAGCCCCTCCAATCAAGATGGCTAAATCAAGCCAAAGCCCTCTCCAAATAAAGATGGATAAAGCAAGCCAAAGCCCCATCCAAACAAGATGGCTAAAGCAAGCCTAAACCCTCTCCAAATAAGATGAATAAAGCAAGCCAAAGCCCCCTCCAAACAAGATGGCTAAAGCAAGCCAAAGCCCTCTCCAAATAAAGATGGATAAAGCAAGCCAAAGCCCCCTCCAAACAAGATGGCTAAAGCAAGCCTAAGCCCCACCAAACAAAGATGGCTAAAGCAAGCCTAAGCCCCACCAAACAAAGATGGCTAAAGCAAGCCTAAGCCCCACCAAACAAAGATGGCTAAGCAAGCCTAAGCCCCACCAAAAAAAGATGGCTATATCAAGCCCAAAGCCCCACCAAACAAAAGATGGCTAAAGCAAGCCCAAGCCCCACCAAACAAAGATGGCTATATCAAGCCAAAGCCCCCACCAAACAAAGAATGGCTAAAGCAAGGCCTAAGCCCACCAAACAAAGATGGCTAAAGCAAGCCTAAGCCCCACCAAACAAAGATGGCTAAATCAAGCCAAAGCCCCACCAAACAAAGATGGCTAAAGCAAGCCTAAGCCCCACCAAACAAAGATGGCTAAATCAAGCCAAAGCCCCACCAAACAAAGATGGCTAAAGCAAGCCTAAACCCCCTCCAAACAAGATGGCTAAAGCAAGCCAAAGCCCCCTCCAAACAAGATGGCTAAAGCAAGCCTAAGCCCCTCCAAACAAAGATGGCTAAAGCAAGCCTAAGCCCCTCCAAACAAAGATGGCTAAATCAAGCCAAAGCCCCACCAAACAAAGATGGCTAAATCAAGCCAAAGCCCCACCAAACAAAGATGGCTAAAGCAAGCCTAAGCCCCTCCAAACAAAGATGGCTAAATCAAGCCAAAGCCCCACCAAACAAAGATGGCTAAAGCAAGCCTAAGCCCCTCCAAACAAAGATGGCTAAATCAAGCCAAAGCCCCACCAAACAAAGATGGCTAAATCAAGCCTAAGCCCCTCCAAACAAAGATGGCTAAATCAAGCCTAAGCCCCTCCAAACAAAGATGGCTAAATCAAGCCTAAGCCCCTCCACAAGCCTAAGCCCCTCCAAACAAAGATGTCTAAATCAAGCCTAAGCCCCTCCAAACAAAGATGGCTAAATCAAGCCTAAGCCCCACCAAACAAAGATGGCTAAATCAAGCCTAAGCCCCTCCAAACAAACATGGCTAAATCAAGCCTAAGCCCCACCAAACAAAGATGGCTAAATCAAGCCTAAGCCCCTCCAAACAAACATGGCTAAATCAAGCCTAAGCTCCTTCAAACAAAGATGGCTAAAGCAAGCCTAAGCCCCTCCAAACAAAGATGGCTAAATCAAGCCTAAGGCCCTTCAAACAAAGATGGCTAAAGCAAGCCTAAGCCCCTCCAAACAAAGATGGCTAAATCAAGCCTAAGCCCCACCAAACAAAGATGGCTAAAGCAAGCCTGAGCCCCTCCAAACAAGCCCCTCCAAACAATGGCTAAAGCAAGACTAAGCCCCTTCCAAACAAAGATGGCTAAAGCAAGCCTAAGCCCCTCCAAACAAAGATGGCTAAAGCAAACCTAAGCCCCTTCCAAACAAAGATGGCTAAAGCAAACCTAAGCCCCTCCTAACAAAGATGGCTAAAGCAAGCCTAAGCCCCTTCCAAACAAAGATGGCTAAAGCAAACCTAAGCCCCTCCAAACAAAGATGGCTAAAGCAAACCTAAGCCCCTCCAAACAAAGATGGCTAAAGCAAACCTAAGCCCCTCCAAACAAAGATGGATAAAGCAAGCCAAAGCCCCCTCCAAATAAAGATGGCTAAAGCAAGCCAAAGCCCCTTCCAAACAAAGATGGCTAAAGCAAACCTAAGACCCTCCAAACAAAGATGGATAAAGCAAGCCAAAGCCCCCTCCAAACAAAGATGGATAAAGCAAGCCAAAGCCCCTTCTAAACAAAGATGGCTAAAGCAAGCCAAACCCCTCTCCAAATAAAGATGGATAAAGCAAGCCAAAGCCCCCTCGAAACAAAGATGGCTAAAGCAAGCCGAAGACCCTTCCAAACAAAGATGGATAAAGCAAGCCAAAGCCCCTTCCAAACAAAGATGGATAAAGCAAGCCAAAGCCCCCTCCAAACAAAGATGGATAAAGCAAGCCAAAGCCCCTTCAAACAAAGATGGCTAAAGCAAGCCAAACCCTCTCCAAATAAAGATGGATAAAGCAAGCCAAAGCCCCCTCGAAACAAAAGATGGCTAAAAAGCAAGCCAAAGCCCCCTCCAAACAAGATTGGCTAAAGCAAGCCCTAAGCCCCTCCAAACAAAGATGGCTAAAAGCAAGCCAAAGCCCCTCCAAACAAAAAAATGGCTAAAGCAAGCCAAAGCCCCTCCAAAATAAAGATGGCTAAAGCAAGCCAAAAGTCCCCTCCAAACAAAGAAGGCTGAAGCAAACCAAAGCCCTTCCAAACAAAAATGGCTAAAGCAAAGCCAAAGCCCCTCCAAACAAAGAAGGGGATAAAGCAAGCCTAAGCCCCCCTCCAAACAAAGATGGCTAAAGCCTAAGTCCCTCCAAACAAAGATGGTTAAAGCAAGCCAAAGCCCCTCCAAACAAAGAAGGATAAAGCAAGCCTAAGCCCCCTCCAAACAAAGATGGCTAAAGCCAAAGGCCCCTCCAAACAAAGATGGCCCCTAAAGCAAGCCAAAGCCCCTCAAACAAAGAAGGCTAAAGCAAGCCTAAGCCCCTCCAAACAAAGATGGCTAAAGCAAGCCAAAGCCCCTTCCAAACAAAGATGGCTAAAGCAAGCCAAAGCCCCCCTTCCAAACAAAGATGGCTAAAGCAGCCAAAAGCCCCTCCAAACAAAGATGGCTAAAGCAAGCCAAAACCCCCAAACAAAGATGGCTAAAGCAAGCTTAAAGCCCTTCCAAACAAAGATGGATAAAGCAAGCCAAAGCCCTCCAAACAAATATGGCTAAAGCAAGCCAAAACCCCCCAAACAAAGATGGCTAAATCAAGCCTCAGCCCCCTCCAAAGATAGCTAAAATAAGCCTAAGCCCCCTCCAAACAAAGATGGCTAAATCAAGACTATGCCCCTCCAAAAACGATGGCAAAAACAAGCCTAAGCCCCCTGGTAAAACAAAGATGGCTAAAGCAAGCAAAAGCCCCTACAAACAAAGATGGCTAAAATCAGGACTAAGCCCGCCAAACCAAATCCAATGGTGTGCCTAAAGGCCAGCCATAAGCCGCAACCTCCAAAACAACAGAGATGGCTCTAAAGCAATCCCAAAGCCACCTAAAGAACAAGATTTGGGTAAATATTAATCTATAAGACCACTTCCGAAACAAAGAAATATGGCTAACAATCCGAAGTCCCTCCAAACAAAGATGGTATAAAGCAACGGAAAAAGCCCGCTCCAAAGAAAAAGATGGGGTAAAAGCCAAGCCTAAGGAACCCTCCGAAAGAAATGATGGCTAAAAAAAGCAAGCCAAAGCCTCTCCGTCCTAAATAAAAATGGATTAAAAAGCAAGCCAACCAAGCCCCCCTCCTAAACAAGACATGGCTAAAGCAAGCCAAAGCCCTCCCTCCAAATAAGGATGGTATAAAGCAAGCCAAAGCCCCCTCCAAACAGATTGGCTAAAGCAAGCCTAAGCCCCACCCCAAACCAAACAAGATGGCTAAAGCAATCCCTAAGCCCCACCAAACAAACAGTGATGGCTAAAGCAAGGCCCTAAGCCCCCACCGCAAACAAAGGATGGCGTAAAGTCAAGCCTAAGCCCCACCCAAAACAAAGGAGATGGCTAAAGCAAACGCCTAAGCCCCACCAAACTAAAGATGGGCTTATATCAAGCCTAAAGCCCCTCCCACCGCAAACCAAAGATGGTCCTTAAAGCAAAGCCTAAGCCCCCCCAACAAACCAAACAAGATGGACTAAATCAAGAATCCAAAGCCCCTCCAAACAAAGATAGGCTTAAACTCAAGACCTAAGCCCCTCCACAATCCTAATCCCCCCTCCAAACAAAGATTTCCTAAATCAAGCCGCTAAGCCCCTCCTCCCAAACAAAGATGGCTAAATCAAGCCTAAGCCCACCAAACAAAGATGGGCTGAAATGGCTAAATCAAGCCTAACAGCCCCTCCAAAACAAACATGGGCTAAATCAAGCCTAAGCCCCACCAAACAAAGATGGCTAAATCAAGCCTAACGCCCCTCCAAAGAACAAACATGGGCCTAAATCAAGCCTAAGCTCCGCTTCAAACAAAGGATGGGCTAAAGCCAAGCCTAAGCCCCTCCAAACCCAAAGATGGCTAAATGCAAGCCTAAGGCCCTTCAAACAAAGGATGGCTGAAAGCAAAAGCCTAAGCCCCCTCCAAACAAAGATGGCTAAAGCAAGCCTAATATGGGCCCCACCAAACAAAGATGGCTAAAGCAAGCCTGGAGCCCCATCCAAAACAAGGCCCCTCCCAAACAATGGCTTAAAGCAAGACTAAGCCCCTTCCAAACAAAGATTGGCTAAAGCAAAGCCTAAGCCCGCCTCCAAACAAAGAATGGCTAAAGCAAACCGCTAAGCCCCTTCCAAACAAAGATGGCTAATCTTAAACCTAAGCCCCTCCTAACAAAGATGGCTAAAGCAAGCCTAAGCCCCTTCCAAACAAAGATGGCTAAAGCAAACCTAAGCCCCTCCAAACAAAGATGGCTAAAGCAAACCTAAGCCCCTCCAAACAAAGATGGCTAAAGCAAACCTAAGCCCCTCCAAACAAAGATGGATAAAGCAAGCCCCAAAGCCCCCCCCTCCAAATAAAGTTATGGCTCAAGCAAGCCCAAAGCCCCTTTCCAAACAAAGATGGTCTAAAGCAAACCTAAGACCCTCCAAACAAAGATGGATAAAGCAGCCAAAGCCCCCAAAGCCCCCTCAGAAACAAAGATGGGATATAAAGCAAGCCAAAGCCCCTTCTAAACAAAAGATGGCTAAAGCAAGCCAAACCCCTCCTCTCCAAATAAAGATGGTATCCAAAGCAAGCAAAGCCCCACCCCCTCGAAACAAAGATGGCTAAAGCAAGCCGAAGACCCTTCCAAACAAAGATGGATAAAGCAAGCCAAAGCCCCTTCCAAACAAAGATGGATAAAGCAAGCCAAAGCCCCCTCGAAACAAAGATGGCTAAAGCAAGCCAAAGCCCCTTCCAACAAAGATGGCTAAAGCAAGCCAAACCCCTCTCCAAATAAAGATGGATAAAGCAAGCCAAAGCCCCCTCGAAACAAGATGGCTAAAGCAAGCCAAAGCCCCCTCCAAACAAGATGGCTAAAGCAAGCCTAAGCCCCTCCAAACAAAGATGGCTAAAGCAAGCCAAAGCCCCTCCAAACAAAAATGGCTAAAGCAAGCCAAAGCCCCTCCAAATAAAGATGGCTAAAGCAAGCCAAAGTCCCCTCCAAACAAAGAAGGCTGAAGCAAGCCAAAGCCCCTTCCAAACAAAAATGGCTAAAGCAAGCCAAAGCCCCTCCAAACAAAGAAGGATAAAGCAAGCCTAAGCCCCCTCCAAACAAAGATGGCTAAAGCCAAAGCCCCTCCAAACAAAGATGGTTAAAGCAAGCCAAAGCCCCTCCAAACAAAGAAGGATAAAGCAAGCCTAAGCCCCCTCCAAACAAAGATGGCTAAAGCCAAAGCCCCTCCAAACAAAGATGGATAAAGCAAGCCAAAGCCCCTCCAAACAAAGAAGGCTAAAGCAAGCCAAAGCCCCTTCCAAACAAAGATGGCTAAAGCAAGCCAAAGCCCCTCCAAACAAAGATGGCTAAAGCAAGCCAAAGCCCCCTCCAAACAAAGATGGCTAAAGCAAGCCAAAACCCCCCAAACAAAGATGGCTAAAGCAAGCCAAAGCCCTTCCAAACAAAGATGGATAAAGCAAGCCAAAGCCCCTCCAAACAAAATATGGCTAAAGCAAGCCAAAACCCCCCAAACAAAGATGGCTAAATCAAGCCTCAGCCCCCTCCAAAGATAGCTAAAATAAGCCTAAGCCCCCTCCAAACAAAGATGGCTAAATCAAGACTATGCCCCTCCAAAAAACGATGGCAAAAACAAGCCTAAGCCCCCTGTAAAACAAAGATGGCTAAAGCAAGCAAAAGCCCCCTACAAACAAAGATGGCTAAAGCAGGACTAAGCCCCACCAAACAATATGGCTAAAGCCAGCCTAAGCCACCTCCAAAAAAAGATGGCTAAAGCAAGCCAAAGCCACCTAGAAACAAGATGGGTAAAGTAAGCATAAGACCACTCCAAACAAAGATGGCTAACAAGCGAAAGCCCTCCAAACAAAGATGGATAAAGCAAGGAAAAGCCCGCTCCAAACAAGATGGATAAAGCAAGGAAAAGCCCGCTCCAAACAAGATGGGTAAAGCAAGCCTAAGACCCTCCAAAGAAAGATGGCTAAAGCAAGCCTAAGCCCACTCCAAACAAGGATGAATAAAGCAAGCCAAAGCCCCTAAAAAAAAAAGATGGCTAAAGCAAGCCTAAGCCCACTCCAAACGAGATGGCTAAAGCAAGCCTTAGCCCACCCCAAACAAGATAAATAAAGAAAGCCTAAGCCCCACTCCAAACAAGATGAGTAAAGGAAACTTTAGCCCACCCCAAAAAAGATAAATAAAAAAAGCCTAAGCTCCCTTCAAAGAAGAATGGGTAAAGCAAGCCTAAGCCAACTCCATACAAGATAGCTGAAGCAAGCCTTAACCCACTCCAAACAAAATAAATAAAGCAAGCCTAAGCCCCTTCCAAACAAGATGGCTAAAGCAAGACTTAGCCCACTCCAAACAAAATAAAGGAAGCCTAAGCCCCCTCCAAACAAGATGGCTAAGGCAAGCCTAAGACCACTCGAAACAAGATGGCTAAAGCAAGCCTAACCCCACTCCAAACAAGGATAGGTAGAGCAAGCCTAAGCCCCCTTCAAACAAGATAGCTAAAGCAAGCCTAAGCCCCTCCAAACAAGATAGCTAAAGCAAGCCTAAGCCCCCTCCAAACAAGATAGCTAAAGCAAGCCTAAGCCCCTCCAAACAAGGATGGATAAAGCAAGCATAAGCACAATCCAAACAAGATGGCTAAAGCAAGCCTTAGCCCCCTCCAAACAAGATGGCTAAAGCAAGCCTTAGCCCCCTCCAAACAAGATGGGTGAAGCAAGCCTAAGCCCCCTCCAAACAAGATGGCTAAAGCAAGCCTAAGCATCCTGCAAAAAAGATGGCCAAAGCAAGCAAAACCCCCCTCCAAACAAGATGGCTGAAGCAAGCTTAAGCCCACTTCGAACAAGATGGCTAAAGCCAGCCTATACCCCTCCAAACAAGGATGCATAGAGCAAGCCTGAACCACCTCCAAACAAGGCGGCTAAAGCAACCTGAGCCCCCTTCAAACAAGGATGGCTAAAGCAAGCGGAAGGCCACTCCGAACAAGATGTTTAAAGGAAGCCTAAACCCTCTCCAAACCAGGATGGCTAAAGCACGACTAAGCCCCTCCAAACAATCCGCCACTCCGAACAAGATGTTTAAAGGAAGCCTAAACCCTCTCCAAACCAGGATGGCTAAAGCACGACTAAGCCCCTCCAAACAAGCATGGCTAAAGAAAGCCAAAGCCCCATCCAAACAAGGATAGGTAAAGCAAGCCAAAGCTCCCTCCAAACAAGATAGCTAAAGCAAGCTTAAGCCCCCTCCAAACAAAGATGGCTAAAGCAAGGCTAAGCCCCCTCCAAACAAGATGTCTAAAGCAAGACTAAGCCCACTCCAAACAAGGATAGCTAAAGCAAGCCTACACCCCCTCCAAACAAGATGGCTGAAGCAAACCTAAACCCCTTCCAAACAAGGATGGGCAAAGCAAACCTAAGCCCCATCCAAACAAGATGGCTAAAGCAAGCCTAAGCTCCTCCAAACAAGATGGATAAAGCAAGCGTAAGCCCCCTATGAACAAGGATGTGTAATGCAAGCCAAAGCACCCTCCAAACAAGATTGCTAAAGCAAGACTAAGCCGCCTCCAAACAAGACGGCTAAAGCTAGCCTAAGCTCATCCAAACAAGATGGCTAAAGGAAGCCTATGCCCCCTCCAAACAAGATGGCTAAAGCTAGCCTAAGCTCCTCCAAACAAGATGGCTAAAGCTAGCCTAAGCTCATCCAAACAAGATGGCTAAAGCTAGCCTAAGCTCATCCAAACAAGATGGCTAAAGATAGCCTAAGCCCCCTCCAAACAAGATAGCTAAAGCTAGCCTAAGCTCATCCAAACAAGATGGCTAAAGATAGCCTAAGCTCCTCCAAACAAGATGGCTAAAGAAGATGCCCCTACAAACAAAGATGGCTTAAGCAAGCCTAAGCCCCATCTAAACATTGATGGCGATAGCAAGGCTAAGCCTCCTCCAAACAAGATGGCTAAAGCAAGCCTTAGCCCCCTCCAAACAAGGATGGCTAAAGCAAGCATAAGCCCCCTCAAAACAAGACGGCAAAGCCCCTCCAAAAAAGGAGGGGTGAAGCAAGCCTAGGCCCCCTACAAATAAGAATGGCTAAAGCAAGCCTAAGCCCCGTCCAAACAAGATGGCTAAAGCAAGCTTAAGCCCCCTCCTAACAAGGATGGGTAAAGCAAGCCTAAGTCCACTCCAAACAAGGATGGCTAAAGTAAGCCTAAGCCCACTCCAAACAAGGATGAGTAAAGGAAGACTAAGGCCACTCCAAACAATGATGGGTAAAGTAAACCTAAGCACACTCCAAACAAGGATAGGTAAAGAAAGCCCAAGCCCACTCCAAACAAGGATGGCTAAACCATGCCCAAGCCCACTCCAAACAAGGATGGCTAAAGCATGCTAAGCCCACTCCAAACAAGGATGGCTAAAGCATGCCCAGGCCCACTCCAAACAATGATGGCTAAAGCAAGCCAAAGCCCACTCCAAACAAGGATGGCTAAAGCAAGCCTAAGCCCATTCCAAACAAGGATGGCTAAAGCAAGCCAAGCCCCACTCCAAGCAGGAATGGCTCCAAAGCAATAAGGCCCCAATCCAAACGGAATAGCTAAAGCAAGCCCTAAGCCCAACTCCAAACAATGGATGGCTAAAGCATGCCCAAGCCCACTCCAAACAAGGATGGCTAAAGCAAGCCCAATCCCATTTTCAAACTAAACAGGATGGGCATTATAGCATGCCCAAGCCCACTTCCAAAACAAGGATGGCTAAAGCAAAGCCCAAGTCCCACGTTCAAACAAGGATGGGCTAAAGCAAGCCCAAGGCCCACTTCCAAACAAGGATGGCTAAAAGAAAAGCCTAAGGCCCACTCCAAACAAGGATGGTTTAAAGCAAGCCCAAAGCCGCCAAGCCCCAAAACAAGGATGGCCTTAAAGCAAAGGACTAAGGCCCACTCCAAAAGCAAGGAACTGGCTAAAGCCCAGACTAAGCCCAAATTCCAAATAAGGGATTGGTTAAAAGCAGACCAAGCCCCCGCCTCCAAACAAGGATGGCTTGGCTAAAGCAAGACTAAGCCCACTTTCCAAAACAAGGATTGGTTGTAAAGCAAGAACTTAAGCCCACTCCAAACAAGGATGGGTAAATTAAAGCAAGGACTAAGGCCCACTCCAAACAAGTGCATGGGCTTAAAGCAAGACTAAAGCCCACCATCCAAACAAGGATGGCTAAAGCAAGACTGAAGCCCACTGCCAAACAAGTATGGTTAAAAGCAAAACTAAAACCCACTTCCAAAACAACAGGATGACTAAAAGCAAGACTAAGCCCACTCCAAACAAGGATGGTTAAAAGCAAGCCAAAGCCCGCCACTCCAAAACAAAGGATGGCTTAAAGCAAGCCTAAGACCCACTCCAAACCAAGGGATGGTTAAAGCAAAAAGCCCAATAAGCCCACTCCAAAACAAGGATGGCTAAATTTTTGAAGCAAGAACTAATTCCCACTCCAAACCTAAGGAGATGGCTAAAGCAAGCCCAAGCCCACTTCCAAAACAACAGGAGTGGCCTTTAGAAGCAAAGACTAAGCCCACTCCAAACAT
>NC_087200.1:138834689-138886956 GCF_015104395.2 Macrobrachium nipponense | reverse complement strand
TCACGCCTAAGCCCACTCCTAACAGGATGGGTAAAGCAAAACTAAGCCACTCCAAACAAGGATGGCTAAAGTAAGCCTAAGCCCCCTCTAAACAAGATGGGTAAAGCAAGCTTAAGGCCCTCCAAACAAGATGGGTAAAGCAAGCTTAAGCCCCCTCTAAACAAACTATGGCTAAATCAAGACTAAGCCCACTCCTAACAAGGATGGCTAAAGCAAAACTAAGCCCACTCCAAACAAGGATGGCTAAAG
Source organism: Macrobrachium nipponense (assembly GCF_015104395.2). Classification (NCBI taxonomy): domain Eukaryota; kingdom Metazoa; phylum Arthropoda; class Malacostraca; order Decapoda; family Palaemonidae; genus Macrobrachium; species Macrobrachium nipponense. Next base: position 138,886,707 of record NC_087200.1, on the reverse strand, counting down.
TAAGCCTAAGCCCCCTCTAAACAAGATGGGTAAAGCAAGCTTAAGCCCCTCCAAACAAGATGGGTAAAGCAAGCTTAAACCCCCTCTAAACAAAGATGGCTAAATCACGCCTAAGCCCACTCCTAACAAGGATGGGGGAAGCAAGCTTAAGCCCCCTCCAAACAAGGATGGGTAAAGCATGTTTAAGCCCCCTCCAAACAAGGATGAGTAAAGCAAGCTCAAGCCCCCTACAAACAAGAATGAGTAAAGCAAGCTCAAGCCCCCTACAAACAAGAATGAGTAAAGCAAGCTTAAAGCCCCCCAAACAAGGATGGCTAAAGAAAGCCTAAGACCCCTCCAAACAAGATGGGTAAAGCAAGCTTAAGCCCCCTCCAAACAAGGATGAGTAAAGCAAGCTTAAGCCTCCTCCAAATAAGGATGGCATAAGCCCACTCCAAACAAGGATGGATACAGCAAGCCTAAGCCCACTACAAACAAGGATGGGTAAAGCAAGCCTAAGCCCCATCCAAACAAGGATGGCTAAAGTAAGCCTAAGCCCCCTTCAAACAAAGATTAGTAAAGCAAGCCTAAGCCCCTCCAAACCAGATGGCTAAAGCAAGCATAAACCCCTCCAAACAAGGATGGCTAAAGCAAGCCTGACACCACTACAAACAAGGATATGTAAATCAATCCTAAGCCCACTCCAAACAAGGGTGTGTAAAGCAGGCCTAAGCCCACTCCAAACAAGGGTGTGTAAAGCAGGCCTAAGGCCCACTCCAAACAAGGATGGCTAAAGAAAGCCTAAGCCCACTCCAAACAAGGATGGGTAAAGCAAGCCTAAGCCCCATCCAAACAAGGATGGCTAAAGTAAGCCTAAGCCCCCTTCAAACAAGGATTAGTAAAGCAAGCCTAAGCCCCTCCAAACAAGATGGCTAAAGCAAGCTTAAACCCCTCCAAACAATGATGGCTAAAGCAAGCCTAACACCACTACAAACAAGGATATGTAAATCAATCCTAAGCCCACTCCAAACAAGGGTGTGTAAAGCAGGCCTAAGCCCACTCCAAACAAGGATGGTTAAAGCAAGCCTAATCCCCCTCCAAACAAGGATGAATAAAGCAAGCCTAAGCCCCCTCCAAACAAGATAGCTAAAGCAAGCCTAATCCACCTCCAAAAAAGGATGGGTAAAGGAAGCCTAAGCCCCTCCAAACGAGGATGGGTAAAGAAAGCCTAAGCCCCCTCCAAACAAGATGGCTAAAGCAAGCCTAAGCCCCTCCGAACAAGATGGCTAAAGCAAGCTTAAGCCTCCTCTAAACAAGGACGGGCAAAGCAAGCTTAAGCCTCCTCTAAACAAGGACGGGCAAAGCAAGCATAAGGCCACTCCAAACAAGGATGGCTAAAAGAAGCCTAAGCCCACATCAAACAAGGATGGCTAAATCAAGCCCAAGCCCACTCCTAACAAGGATGGGTAAGGCAAGCCCAAGCCCACTCCAAACAAGGATGGCTAAAGCAAGCCCAAGCTCACTCCAAACAAGGATGGCTAAATCAAGCCCAAGCCCACTCCTAACAAGGATGGGTAAGGCAAGCCCAAGCCCACTCAAAAGAAGGATGGCTAAATCAAGCCCAAGCCCACTCCAAACAAGGATGGCTAAAGCAAGCCTAAGCTCACTCCAAACAAGGATGGCTAAAGCAAGCCCAAGCTCACTCCAAACAAGGATGGCTAAAGCAAGCCCAAGCGCACTCCAAACAAGGATGGCCAAAGCACGCCCAAGCCCACTCCAAACAAGGATGGCTAAAGCAAGCCCAAGCCCACTCCAAACAAGGATGGCTAAAGCAAGCCTAAGCCCACTCCAAACAAGGATGGCTAAAGCAAGAACAAGCCCACTCCAAACAAGGATGGCTAAAGCAAGCCTAAGCCAACTCAAAGCAAGAATGGCTTAAAGCAAGCCCAAGCCCACTCCAAAAGCAAGCCCAAGCCCACTCCAAACAAGGATGGGTAAAGCAAGCCTAAGCCCACTCCAAACAAGGATGACTAAAGCAAGCCCAAGCCCACTCCAAACAAGGGCTAAAGCAAGAACAAGCCCACTCCAAACAAGGATGGCTAAAGCAAGCCTAAGCCCAATCAAAACAAGAATGGCTTAAAGCAAGCCCAAGCCCACTCCAAAAGCAAGCCCAAGCCCACTCCAAACAAGGATGGCTAAAGCAAGCCTAAGCCCACTCCAAACAAGGATGGCTAAAGCAAGCCTAAGCCCACTCCAAACAAGGATGGCTAAAGCAAGCCTAAGCCCACTCCAAACAAGGATGGCTAAAGCAAGCCTAAGCCCACTCCAAACAAGGACGGCTAAAGCAAGAACAAGCCCACTCCAAATAAGGATGGCTAAAGCAAGTCTAAGCCCACTCCAAACAAGGACGACTAAAGCAAGAACAAGCCCACTCCAAACAAGGATGGCTAAAGCAAGCCTAAGCCCACTCCAAAAAAGGATGGCTAAAGCAAGCCTAAGCCCACTCTAAACGAGGATAGCTAAAGCAAGTCTAAGCCCACTCCAAACAAGGATGGCTAAAGAAAACCTAAGCCCACTCCAAACAAGGATGGCTAAAGCAAGCCTAAGCCCACTCCAAACAAGGATGGCTAAAGCAAGCCCAAGCCCACTCCAAACAAGGATGGCTAAAGCAAGCCCAAGCCCACTCCAAACAAGGATGGCTAAAGCAAGCCCAAGCTCACTCAAAACAAAGATGGCTAAAGCAAGCCCAAGCGCACTCCAAACAAGGATGGCTAAAGCAAGCCCAAGCGCACTCCAAACAAGGATGGCTAAAGCAAGCCTAAGCCCACTCCAAACATGGATGGCTAAAGAAAGCCTAAGCTCACTCCAAACAAGGATGGCTAAAGCAAGCCCAAGCTCACTCCAAACAAAGATGGCTAAAGCAAGCCCAAGCCCACTCCAAACAAGAATGGCTAAAGCAAGCCTAAGCCTACTCCAAACAAGGATGGCTAAAGCAAGAACAAGCCCACTCCAAACAAGGATGGTTAAAGATAGGCCTAAGCCCACTCAAAACAAGAATGGCTTAAAGCAAGCACAAGCCCACTCCAGAAGCAAGCCCACTCCAAACAAGGATGGATAAAGCAAGCCCAAGCCCACTCCAAACAAGGATGGCTAAAGCAAGCCTAAGCCCACTCCAAACAAGGATGGCTAAAGCAAGCCTAAGCCCACTCCAAACAAGGACGGCTAAAGCAAGCCTAAGCCCACTCTAAACAAGGATAGCTAAAGCAAGAACAAGCCCACTCCAAATAGGGATGGCTAAAGCAAGTCTAACCCCACTCCAAACAAGGATGGCTAAAGATAGCCTAAGCCCACTCGAAACAAGGATAGCTAAAGCAAGCCTAAGCCCACTCCAAACAAGGATGGCTAAAGCTAGCCCAAGCCCACTCCAAACAAGGATGGCTATAGCAAGCCTAAGCCCCTCCAAACAAGGATGGGTAAAGAAAGCCTAAGCCCCCCCAAAACAAGGATGGGTAAAGCAAGCCTAAGCCCCTCCAAACAAGGATGGGTAAAGGAATATAAGCCTCTCCACCCGGATGGGTAAAGCTCCAAACAAAGGATGTTGGAAAAGGAAGCGTAAGCCCCTCCAAACAAGGATGGGTAAAGGAAGCGTAAGCCCCTCCAAACAAGGATGGGTAGGAAGCCTAAGCCCCGTCCAAACAAGGATGGGTAAAGGAAAGCCTAAGCAACCCCTCCAAACAAAGGATGGGTAAAGGAAGCCTATGCCCCTCCAAAACAAGGATGGGTAAAGGAAGCATAAGCCCTCCAAACAAAGGGAAATGGGTAAAGGAAGCATAAGCCCCCCTCCAAAACAAGGATGGTAAAGGAAGACTAAGCCCCTTCAAACAAGGTGGCTAAAGCAAGCCTAAGCCCCTCCAAAAAAGGATGGGTAAAGAATGCCTAAGCCACTCCAAACAAGGATGGGTAAAGGAAGCATAAGCCCCTACAAACAAGGATGGGTAAAGGAAGCATAAGCCCCCTACAAACAAGATGGGTAAGAAGCCTAAGCCCCCTCCAAACAAGGATGGGTAAAGGAATCGAATAAGCCCCTACAAAAAAGGATGGGGTAAAGGAAGCCTAAGCCCCTCCAAACAAGGATGGGTAAAGGAAGCCTAAGCCCCTCCAAACAAGGATGGGTAAAGGAAGCCTAAGCCCCTCCAAACAAGGATGGGTAAAGGAAGCCTAAGCCCCTCCAAACAAGGATGGGTAAAAGGAAAAGGCCTAAGCCCCTAACCTCCCCCAAACAAGGATGGGGTTTAAAGGAAGCCTAAGCCCCCTCCCATAAAACAAGGATGGGGTAAAAAGGAGGCCTAAGCCCCTCCAAACAAGGATGGGTAAGGAAGCCTAAGCCCCTCCAAAACAAGGAGGTGGAAAGGAAGCCTAAGCCCCTCCAAAACAAGGGATGGCTAAAGCAAGCTAAGCCCCCCTCAAACAAGGATGGGTAAAGGAAGCCTAAGCCCCTCCAAAAAAACAAAGATGGGTAAAGGAAGCCCTAAGCCCTCCAAACAAGGATGGGTAAAGGAAGCCTAAGCCCCTCCAAACAAGATGGCTAAAGCAAGCCTAAGCCCCTCCAAACAAGGATGGGTAAAGGAAGCCTAAGCCGCTCCAAACAAGGATGGGTAAAGGAAGCCTAAGCCCCTCCAAACAAGGATGGGTAAAGGAAGCCTAAGCCCCTCCAAAAAAGGATGGGTGGGTAAAGGAAGCCTAAGCCGCTCCAAACAAGGATGGGTAAAGGAAGCCTAAGCCCCTCCAAACAAGGATGGGTAAAGGAAGCCTAAGCCCCCTCCAAACATGGATGGCTAAACGAAGCATAAGCCCCTCCAAACAAAGATGGGAAAAGGAAGCCTAAGCACATCCAAACAAGGATAGGTAAAGAAAGCCTAAGCCCCCTCCAAACAAGTTGGGGTAAAGGGAGCCTAAGCCCCTCCAAACAAGGATGGGTAAAGGAAGCCTAAGCCCCTCCAAACAAGGATGGGTAAAGCAAGCCTAAGCATCTCCAAACAAGGTGGTTAAAGCAAGCCTAAGCCCCTCCAAACAAGGATAGGTAAAGCAAGCCTAAGCCCCCTCAAAACAAGGTGGCTAAAACAAGCCTAAGCCCCTCCAAACAAGGATGGGTAAAGCAAGCCTAAGCCCCTCAAAACAAGGTGTCTAAAGCAAGCCTAAGCCCCTCCAAACAAGTATGGGTAAAGCAAGCCTAAGCCTTTCCAAACAAGGTGTCTAAAGCAAGCATAAACCCCTCCAAACAAGGATGGGTAAAGGAAGCCTAAGCCCCTCCAAACAAGGATGGCTAAAGGAAGCCTAAGCCCCTCCAAACAAGGATGGCTAAAGCAAGCCTAAGCCCCTCCAAAAAAGGGTGGGTAAAGGAAGCCTAAGCCCCTCCAAACAAGGATGGTAAAGGAATGCCTAAGCCCTCCAAACAAGGATGGTAAAGGTAAGCCTAAGTCCCTCCAAACAAGGATGGTAAAAGCAAGCCTAACCGCCCCTCTAAACAAGGATGGGCAAAGGAAGCATAAGCCTCTCCAAACAAGGATGGGTAAAGGAAGCGTAAGCCCCTCCGAACAAAGATGGGTAAAGGAAGCCTAAGCCCCTCCAAAAGAAGATGGGTAAAGGAAGCCTAAGCCCCTCCAAAAGAAGATGGGTAAAGGAAGCCTAAGCCCCTCCAAACAAGGATGGGTAAAGGAAGCCTAAGCCCCTCCAAACAAGGTTGGGTAAAGGAAGCCTATGCCCCTCCAAACAAGGATGGGTAAAGGAAGCATAAGCCCCTCCAAACAAGGATGGGTAAAGGAAGACATAAGCCCCTCCAAACAAGGATGGGTAAAGGAAGACTAAGCCCCTTCAAACAAGGTGGCTAAAGCAAGCCTAAGCCCCTCCAAAAAAGGATGGGTAAAGGAAGCATAAGCCCCTACAACAAGGATGGGTAAAGGAAACCTGAAACCTAAGCCCCTCCAAACAAGGATGGGTTAAAGGAAGCCTAAGCCCCCTCCAAACAAAGGATGGGTAAAGGAAGCCTAAGCCCCTCCAAACAAGGATGGGTAAAGGAAGCCTAAGCCCCTCCAAACAAGGATGGGTAAAGGAAGCCTAAGCCCCTCCAAACAAGGATGGGTAAAGGAAGCCTAAGCCCCTCCAAACAAGGATGGGTAAAGGAAGCCTAAGCCCCTCCTACAAGGATGGGTAAAGGAAGAACCCTAAGCCCCATAAAAAACAAGGATGGGTAAAGGAAGCCTAAGCCCCTCCAAACAAGGATGGGTAAAGGAAGCCTAAGCCCCTCCAAACAAGGATGGGTAAAGGAAGCCTAAGCCCCTCTAAACAAGGATGGGTAAAGGAAGCCTAAGCCCTCTAAACAAGGATGGGTAAAGGAAGCCTAAGCCCCTCCAAACAAAGATGGGTAAAGGAAGCCTAAGCCCTCTCCAAACAAGGTGGCTAAAGCAAGCCCAAGCCCCTCCAAAGAATGATGGCTGAAGCAAGCCTAAGCCCCCTCCTAACAAGGATGGCTAAAGCAAGCCTAAGCCCCTCTAAACAAGGATGGGTAAAGGAAGCCTAAGCCCCCTCCAAAAAAGGATGGATAAAGGAAGCCTAAGCCCCTCCAAACAAGGATGGGTAAAGGAAGCCTAAGCCCCTCCAAACAAAGGATGGGTAAAGGGAAAAAAGGCCCTAAAGCCCCTTCAAACAAGGATGGGTAAAGGCAAGCCTAAGCCCCTCCCCAACAAGGATGGGTTTAAAGGCCAAGCCTCCAAAGCCCCTCCCCAACAAGGATGGGTAAGAAAGGCCTAAAGCTCCAAACCAAGAAATGGGTAAATAAAGGCCAAGCCCTAAGCCTCCAAAGGAAGGAATGGCTAAACGGAGGCCTAAGGGCCCCCTCCAAACAAGGATGGCTAAGGAAGGGCCTAAGCCCCTCCAAACAACCAAAGGATGGCCTAAAGGAAGCCTAAGCCCCCTCCAAACAAGGCGGAGGGTAAAGGAAGGGAAACTAAGCCTTCCAAAAAACCAAAGAAATGGGTAAATAAGCCAAAGCCTAAGCCCCCACCAAAAACAAGTGGGAAATGGGCCCCAAAGGAAAGGAGGCTAAGGAAAGCCTAAGCCCCTCCAAACAAGGATGGCTAAAGGAAGCCAAAGCCCTCCAAAAAAAAAAAAAACAAGGATGCTAAAGGAAGCCTAAGCCTCCTCCAACAAGGAGGGGTAAAGGGAAGCCTTAAGCCCCTTCCAAACAAGGAGGGTTTTATAAGAAAGCTAAGCCCACCAAACAAGGATGGGTATAGCAAGCCTAAGCCCCACCAAAAAAACAAGGATGGGTAAAGCAAGCCTAAGCCCCTCACTAAGCCCCAAACAAGGATGGGTAAAGGAAGCCTAAGCCCCTCCAAACAAGGTGGCTAAAGCAAGCCTAAGCCCCTCAAAACAAGGTGGCTAAATGAAGCCTAAGCCCCCTCCAAACAAGGATGGCTAAAGCAAGCCAAGCCCCTCTAAACAAGGATGGGTAAAGCAAGCCTAAGCCCCCTCCAAACAAGGATGGGTAAAGCAAGCCTAAGCCCCCTCTAAACAAGGATGGGTAAAGCAAGCCTAAGCCCCCTCCAAACAAGGATGGGTAAAGGAAGCCTAAGCCCCCTCCTCCAAACATGGTGGCTGAAGCAAGCCTAAGCCCCCTCCTCCAAACAAGGATGGGTAAAGGAATCCTAAGCCCCCTCCAAACAAGGTGGCTAAAGCAAGACCAAGCCCCTCCAAACAAGGATGGGTAAGGGAAGCCTAAGCCCCTCCAAAAAAGATGGGTAAGGGAAGCCTAAGCCCCCTCCAAAAAAGGTGGATAAAGAAAGCCTAAGCCCCTCCAAAAGAGGATGGCTAAAGCAAGCCTAAGCCCCCGCCATACAAGGTGGCTAAAGCAAGCCTAAGCCCCCTCCATAGGTGGCTAAAGCAGCCTAAGCCCCCTCCATACAAGGTGGCTAAAGCAAGCCTAAGCCCTTCCAAACAAGGATGGGTAAAGGAAGCCTAAGCCCCTCCAAACGAGGATGGGTAAAGGAAGCCTAAGCCCCTCCAAACAAGGATGGCTAAATCAAGACTAAGCCCCCTCCAAACAAGGATGGCTAAAGGCAAAGCTAAGCCCCTCCAAACAAGGATGGGTAAAGCAAGCCTAACCCCCTCCAAAAAAGGATGGGTAAAACAAGCCTAAGCCCCTCCAAACAAGCTGGCTAAGCAAGCTTAAGCCCGCTACCAAACAAAAGTATGGGTAAAGGAAGCCTAAGCCCCTCCCAAACAAGGATGGGAAAGGAAGCTAAGCCCCTCAAAACAAGAAAAAATGGGTCAAACAAGCCTAAGCCCTTCCAAACAAGAATGGGTAAAAAAAAGGGGGGGCCCTAAGCCCTTCCAAACAAAGGATGGGTAAAACAAGCCTAAGCCACTCCAAACAAGGGCTAAAGAAAGGCCCTAAGGACCCCTCCAAAACAAGGTGGCTAAAGCAAAAGCCAAGCCCCTCCAAACGAGGATGGGAAAGCAAAAGCCTAAAAACAACACAAAAGTGGGGGGGGCTTTAAAGGCAAGGTTAAGCAGCTCCAAAACAAGTATGGGTAAAGGAAAGCCTAAAGCCCCTCCAAACAAGGATGGGTAAAAGGGAAGCTAAGCCCCTCCAAAACAAGAAGGGTAAAAACAAGCCCTAAGCCCTTCCCAAACAAGGATGGGTAAAACAAGCCTAAGGCCCCTCCAAAACAAGCTGGCAAAAAGCAAAGCCCAAGACCCCTCCAAACAAGGTGGCTAAAGCAAGCTAAGCCCCTCCCAAACGAGGATGGGTAAAGCAAGCCTAAAACCCCTCCAAACAAGGTGGCTAAAGCAAGCCTAAGCCCCTCCCAAAACAAGGGGGAAAGGGAAACCCGGAAGCCCCTCCACAACAAGGATGGGTAAAAGAAAAGCTAAGCCCCTCAAACAAGGATGGGTTAAAGCAAGCCTAAGCCCCTCCAAAACAAGATGGCTAAAGCAAGCCTAAGCCCCTCAAACAAGGATGGGTAAAAGGAAGCCTAAGGCCCCTCCAAACAAGGATGGGTAAAAGGAAGCCTAAGCCCCTCCAAACAAGGATGGGTAAAGGAAGCCTAAGCCCCTCCAAACAAGGATGGGTATATTATTTATTATTATAAAAGTAGTTTTACCAGACCACTGAGCTGATTTTCAGCTCTCCTAGGGCTGGCCCGGAAAGGATTAGATAAAAATGCCAGGTCTAGCCCTTAGGCCAGAACTGGGACCAAATTGGTCATTCAGGATAAATAAAAAAAAAAATGCACAAAGGCGAACGCTTTCATACTAGAACAAACACACAATAAATACATTTTGTACTCATGTTCCCTTACATACATACTAAACGGTATATTAAAATTCGGAATTAAGTTTTAAATTTTTGAAATTTTGTTTTAAAATTCACTAAAAAAAACTTATTTTATCTTTTATCAATTAAATTGCAGTTCCTCAGAAAAGTCAAAATTGGAACTACTGAAAATGTAAAAGATTCTGTCAAAATTTCTTTTATTGTTTTATTTCCAAAAGTTGACAGTCTCTGCTGGTCATACTTTGGACACTCGCACAAGACATGTCTGACTGTTACCAACTCCTTGCACTCTGAACACTCTGGAGCAGGGTCGCGTGGGTTGCTCATCAGGTGCCCGTGTGTCAGACGAGTGGCGCCTTATACGGAGGCGTGTCAGGATTACTTGAGCATGTCTCTCTCTTTGATATGCTGAACTCCATTTGTTAACATCCTGTTTTATTTGTTTTAATTTATTATTTTCAGGCTCTTCAGCCCATACGTTTTGCCATTTACTTACAATTATTGTTTTTATATATCTTATATAATCACTGGTGGGGATGTTTACATTTGACTTTTATCATTTGGACTGCTTCTTTAGCTGCTTTATCAGCCTCTTCATTTCCTCTTATCCCCACATGAGCAGGTATCCAACATATTTCAATATTTTTGCCCATTTTTATATAATTTGTGGAGTTCAAATTGAATTTGCTGTACAAAATTATTTTTTGGATTGTAATTCTGAAGAGCTTCTATGGCACTTTCTCGAGTCACTAAAAATCACAAAATTATTAATTGAAGTTTGCTTTATAATTTTGATAGCTACTTTAATTGCACACAACTCTGCTGTGAAGACTGAGGCATGATTGGGTAGAGAAAATTGATATGTTTTGTTCTGCGATATAGCTGCATATCCTACACCATGTTGCGATTTGGACCCGTCGGTATATATTGCATAATGAGAACTTTTCTGTCTTATATGTTCTATGGTTTTTGTTTATGGTGTTCTGGGGTATATACGAACTTTTTGATAAATATTTCAAGCGAGGTGCAAGTCTTTACTTTAATCATAGTCCAATGGGGTGGTAACTTTACTATTGGAGGTACTTGTATATTTATATTTAATGACTCAAACAGTCTATTAGCTCTAATTGGGAAAGGTGGTGAATGATTGTTTATAAAGACATCCCTTAACTCAAATAGACTTTTAGTTGGTGAATCACTTGCCTTGATTCTTAATGCACTTTTCAAGGTTATGAATTCTCTATGGAGGGATAGTGGCAGTTCGCCACATTCAACTTGTACAGAGGAGACTGGTGAGGATCTAAATGCTCCTGTGCATATTCTTAGGCCTTCGTTGTGAATTGGGTCTAATATTTTCAGTGCTGCTTCTGAAGCTGACCCGTATATTTCACTTCCATAATCAATAATGATAGCACTGTTGCTTTATAAAGTATAGTAAGAGTATGTCTATCAGCTCCCCAATTTGTGTGAAGAAATTTTTTTAATTATTGGTTTAATGCTCTTTTGCATTTCGATTTTATGTAAGTTATATGGGCTTTCCAGTTGAGGTGTGCATCAAATATTAAACCTAAAAATTTTGCAGTTTGGGCTAATTGGTGGTATATTATGTTTCTCATTTTTAATTTCTGCTTCTTCACCTTTTTTCCAATTTTACTTTATAAAAAAACAAAATGACCGCTTGGGTTTTTTCTATGGAAAATCTAAATCCTACTGATGAGGCCCATTCATCTATTTTATTATAGTTTTATTAATAATTCTTTCTGCAGTTTTGTGCGTGATGCTGTAATATATTGCAAAATCATCCATATACAAATTACTCTTAATTTCCAACCGGTAGCATTTTGGTTACTGATGTTGTTAATTGCCAATGTGAACAAAGTACCACTAAGGACGCTACCTTGTGGTACTCCATTTTCAAGTGGAAATATTTTGGAAAAAACATTATCTATTCTCACCTGAAAAGTGCGGTCAGTCATAAAGTTTTTAATAAATTTAAATTTAGGAAGATGGCCGCGGATGTTATTATTATGTAAAGATTTTAATATTGCATACCTCCAAGTAGTGTCGTATGCCTTTTGAATGTCAAAAAAGACAGCTATTGTAATTTGTTTTCCTTTCAAATCCTCTACGTATAGGTCTTCCAACTACACAGAGAATCTAATGTAGACCTATTACGTTGTGAACCAAACTGTGTAGGACTTAAAATTTTATTTTCACGAATGTGGCCATGTAAGTCGTGCATTTACCATTTTCTCCAATAACTTGCATATACAACTTGTTAGTGAGATAGGTCTATAATTATTCACATTACTAGCATCTTTTCCTGGTTTGGGTATAGGAATTATTATTGCATTTCGCCATTTGTCTGGAAACAAGTTTTGGAGCCATAAATGATTGTAAAATTTTAATAAGTATGATTTTGCCAAAGGTGCTAGTGGCAAATCATCTCAAAGCAAACATCATCTCCTCCAGGGGCAGATTTATTACTGTTTCAAGAGAGCATATTCTAACTCTTCCATATTGAACTTTTTATTATAATATATATCTTCCTTTGTCTCAAAATTAAGTATAATAGACTCTGCTTTGTTTTTTACTTTTTGAAAATGTTTGTCTAGATTTTTCGTCACTACTAGTTTTATTTTGGCAAAACTTGCCCCAAGTATGTTACTTATTTCGAAGGGATCTAAAATTTTATTTCCATTATCTAATATAGCTTGTCTGGGTGGTCTAATGTTTGTTCCATTTATTTTTCTGAATTTTCCCATACTTTTTGAATGGATGTTTCGCTTGTTATTTCTGACCACATAGGACCTCAAGATATTATTTTTACCTTTTATTACTTCTTTTCTAAATTTGGCTGATATTTATTATTATAAAAGTTTTAATAAACATCTATTTCTAATAGTATTGTCATTTTTAATATATTTTCTTCTGTGAATGGTTTTGATTTATTAACTTTATTGAATCTTCTGTTTAGAGTATCTAACCTTCTTCCTAGAGAGTGTTTTTCTCGTACTAATTCAGTTAGATCATCTGACCACCAGGGGACTTTAAGTTTTTTATTATGGGGTTTTGAATGAGGAATACTTTGTCTGCTGCCTTTTTATGAAGGACACAATGAAATCGTTCGTCTCATTGTGATTCTCAAATAATCATAGGGCGGTATTTTATCGTATGAAAGTAAAAATGTCCCAATCTGCTTTTTGCATGTTGTAATGTGGAGAATATGGTTTTGGTTCATTATTTAATAAGGATATTATTATGGGAAAATGGTCACTTGAGTAGGAGTCATCACATATATTCCAATCTAGTCTGTCAACTATATTTGTTGAACAAAGGGTGACATCTACTGTGGAAAATGTCATGGGTTCTGGAATAATATGTATTTACTTCACTGTCATTCAGACAACAAAGATTATTAGCGTTCAGTAAGTTTTCTATTTTTTGCTCCATCTTTATCTGGAGTAATGTTGTTTATAGTCCCATATTGAGTTATGCCGCATTGAAATCTCCTACAATTAATATTGGATTCTTAAACTCTTTTATTATTTTCTGTAATTTGTTTAAATCATACTTTTTAGTTATTGGCTGATTGTATAAGTTAATTATATAAAACAAACATTATTATTTTCTATTTTCACTGTTATTGCTGAAATTTGCAATTCAGTGTAATCTATATACTAATTTGTCGTATAATTTTATTATGGACATATATTGCTGTTCCTAAATTATTTCATTTTCCTGTGATGATGTAGCTAATAGATATTTACCTATTTTTTTTGGAACACGTTTTCCTATGTGTGTATATATAATCATTGGTTCATATTCGCTAATAAGTCGTTGGACTTCCCCTAAGTGCATTCTCGTTAATAATCCATTTATATTCCATTGAATTATATAACGATTGAATGGTGTAATATAATGGTCAAATTACCTAGAGTATTAAAGCTGATATTTTCTTGAAATTTTTTATGTTAATTTGTATTTTTGTAGGTCTTGATTTCATTTTTTGTTGTAGTTTGAATCTTACTTTCGTTAACCGTTACTTTTTTACTATCTTGATTTGATTTTTCCATTTTGATTTTCTTTAGAATATTATCTACAACACTGATGTGTTTCTCTTTGTAATATTCTAAGTGTTCAATACACATACAACCTTCTTCATGAGATTTGATGTTTGTTTTTTCCTTACTCCTATTCCTCGATGAAATTTCTTAGGTGTTGTTGGTTAGGCTGTCTTTAGTTATAGTCTTATTTTTTGTGGCACATTGCTATAAAAGCATTTACTGCAGCCGCATGTATCTTCATGTTTCTCAGTTTGTTGTTTTTCCTTGTTTTTTCCTGTGGCGCCTATAATTGGTGATGGGTGAATTTCTTCGTTTTCACTGTAGTGACCTGTAGTTTTGGTTTTCCATTTCATCTGAATTTGTGATTCGGTTCCTAGAGGTACTATTGTTTACTATGGGAGACAGTGGAATATTAGTGTTTTGTTTCTGAACTTTAGCTTTCGGTGAGATTGGTGGGTTATTTATCTTTTTTACAGACTTGTTTGGTGGAATTAGGTGGGGTCTTATCCAGTTGCCTCTTTCGAGTAGTATTATCTGTTTTTTCACATTCTTGTGATTTTAATTCTTCTTTGTTTTCCTCTATGTCATTATCTATTTCAATTTCCGATAAAGAGCTAAATCGATTTTCCCAGTCGTAATATTATGTATGTTTTGAAGAGTTCTTTCATGTGATTTTTTGTGGTGGTATTTCTTTATTTCTATTATTATCATTTGTCTCAGTTCTGGTATTGCTTGACTTTGAGGTGTCTGCATACCCTAAATTGCTTAGCTGGGTCATTTAATCCTCTCACTTTCAGTTCTAACTTTGCTTCTCTTATCGTCATTCCAGTTCGTTGCTTCTCTTATCGTCATTCCAGTTCGTTCTTGTAGTAATTTAAGTTCTGTATTGTAGATATAGAACGCACACAATTTAGATCTGGCATGATGTTCTAATCCACAATTTACGCATTTGGGTTGGCCACAGTCCCAGCGTGTTTTATGGTCCTGCGAGCTGCAAAAGGCCACATCTATAAATATTCCTGCCACTTAATTGCTGTATGACCAATATTTGCAACAGTTCTTGCATTGCATAGGTTTAGGAACATAAGGTCTTAGTTCCCTATTTAATCCTAGCATTTTAATATTTAAGGGTAAGGTCTGGCCACTGAACTTTATCTTGGCTATTTTGATAGTTTGACTTTTGTCTTTCCTGCTTGGGACCTCATATACTTCGCAGTCTTCAACATTATTGTACCTTTTTCTTAATGAATCTAAAAGTATTAATCTATCTAATGTTTCATCCTCAAGATTTGGTACTACTACTGTGCCTTGCACACTGTTCATTGTTATCATGCCTTGTAACTTTTATATTTATGTTATCGATATTTTTTTATACATTGATAATTTTCCGATTGGTTTTTGGTTGTTGTTTCAACCAACCATTCCCTTTTTTTAATTTGTCTTATGCTCATCTCTTGCGATGGGCATCGATTCAATAGGTAATTTTCTAATTTTAATAAAGATATATCTTTGTCAGCTTCTAAGTTCAAAAACCTTGACCAGTTTGACTCCCCAAAGAGAGAATCAAGTGAATCAAGGTTGGGTCCTGGCGATATCTATTTCTTTTGGGTTTATTGTATGGTAATAATGTCTTAATACCACTCTGATTTTCATTATTTGAGTTATCCTGAGAACAGTCCATTGCCATGCCATAAGTCGTTGTGAGGTTAATTTATTCTCCATCTATAGTATTAAAAAAATTTCATCCAGGATGAGGTCCCTCTCACGAAGGAGGCCCAACCGGGGGAGGGGCAATGCCGTTACACACACTGGTAACTGCCCTGGGTCCCTCACCTGGATATACGCCATACCCACAGTGCCTTAAGGGTCGTCAGTCCCATGAGATCGGACCCAGCACTGTGGGCATGGCTTGACTTAAAAATTTCCCCTCGCTCAACCACGTCAGGTACTCTAGTTTTACGGGTGGAGAGGCATGCCATCCAACTCCACCCTCCATCAAGTTAAAAGAGCTGTCAATTCAATAGTCCAAAACCATGCCAGGGTCGTCAACGAAAGAAGAAGAAGGGAAAAGGGGAAAATTTATAAGGAGGAGGAGTAATGGAGTTAAAGGTCCCAATGTTCAGTTGAATTCACAGCAGAGAGAGTAGGCGTAAAGGGGCATACTCTCTCTGCAGTGGATCCCTAAGCCCCCCACCTCGTCAAGGAGTTGGGATCAGGGAGACAAGGATGGGTAAAGGAAGCCTAAGCCCCCTCCAAACAAGGATGGCTAAAGGAAGCATAAGCCCCTCCAGACAAAGATGGGAAAAGGAAGCCTAAGCACATCCAAACAAGGATAGGTAAAGAAAGCCTAAGCCCCCTCCAAACAAGGATGGGTAAAGGGAGCCTAAGCCCCTCCAAACAAGGATGGGTAAAGCAAGCCTAAGCCCCTCCAAACAAGGATGGCTAAAGGAAGCCTAAGCCCCTCCAAAACAAGGATGGCTAAAGCAAGCCTAAGCCCCTCCAAACAAGGATGGGTAAAGCAAGCCTAAGCCCCTCCAAACAAGGATGGGTAAAGCAAGCCTAAGACCCCTCCAAACAAGGATGGGTAAAGCAAGCCTAAGCCCCTCCAAACAAGGATGGGTAAAGCAAGCCTAAGCCCCCTCCAAACAAGGATGGGTAAAGGAAGCAAAAGCCTCTCCAAACAAGGATGGGTAAAGAAGCGTACGCCCCTCCAAAGAAAGATGGGTGGGAAAGAAGCCTAAGCGGCCCCTCCAAACAAGGGATGGGTAAAGGAAGCCTAAGCCCCACCTCCAAACAAGGATGGATAAAGGAAGCCTAAGCCCTCCAAACAAGAATGGGTTAAAGGAAGCCTAAAGCCCCCTCCAAACAAGGTGGGTAAAGGAATCGTAATCCCCTCCAAACCAAGGGGATGGGTAAAGGAAGCCTAAGCCCCTCCAAACAAAGGGTGGCTAAAGCAACCCTAAAGCCCCTCCAAAAAAGGATGTAAAAGAATGCCTAAGCCACTCCAAAACAAGGATGGGGTAAAGGAAGCATAAGCCCTACAAACAAGGATGGGTAAAGGAAGCTAACCCCCTCCAAACAAGGATGGGTTAAAGGAAGCCTAAGCCCCTCCAAACAAGGAGGGGGTAAAGAAGGCCTAAGCCACTCCAAACAAGGATGGGGGTTTTAAAAAAAAAAAGGAAGCCTAATCCCCTCCAAACAAGGATGGGTAAAGGAAGCCTAAGCCCCTCCAAACAAGGATGGGTAAAGAAGCCTAAGGCCCCTCCAAACCAACGATGGGGTAAAGGAAAGCCTAAGCCCCTAAAAACAAAGGATGGTAGAAGGCCCTAAGCCCCTCCAAACCAAGGATAGGTAAAGGAAGCCCCCCCCCCTAAGCCCCCTCTAAACAAGGATGGGTAAAGGAAGCCCTAAGCCCTCTAAACAAGGAATGGGTAAAGCAAGCCTAAGCCCCTCCAAACAAGGATGGGTAAAGGAATCCTAAGCCTCTCCAAACCAAGGTGGCTTAAAGCAAGCACAAGCCCCTCCAAAGGAAGGATGGGCTGAAGCAACCTAAGCCCCCTCCTTACAAGGAATGGCTAAAGCAAGCCTAAGCCCCTCTAAACAAGGTTGGGTAAAGGAAGCCTAAGGCCCCCTCCAAAAAAGGATGGATTAAAGGAATCCTAAGGCCCCTCCAAACAAGGATGGGTAAAGGAAGCCTAAGCCCCTCCAAACAGGATGGGTAAGGAAGGCCTAAGCCCCTCCAAACAACCAAGGAAATGGGTAAAGGAAGCCTAACCCCTCCAAACAAGGATGGGGTTTTTTTTGTTTTTTTTTGTTTTTTTTTTTTTAAAGGAAGGGTAAAGCCCTCCAAGTTAAAGAAGGATGGGTAAAGGAAGCCTAACCCCTCCAAACAAGGATGGGTAAAGGAACCCTAAGCCCCTCCAAAGAAGGATGGCTAAAGGAAGCCTAAGCCCCCTCCAAACAAGGATGGCTAAAGGAACCCTAAGCCCCTCCAAACAAGGATGGCTAAAGGAAGCCTAAGCCCCCTCCAAACAAGGATGGGTAAAGGAAGCCTAAGCCCCTTCCAAACAAGGATGGGTATAGCAAGCCTAAGCCCCTCCAAACAAGGATGGGTATAGCAAGCCTAAGCCCCTCCAAACAAGGATGGGTAAAGGAAGCCTAAGCCCCTCCAAACAAGGTGGCTAAAGCAAGCCTAAGCCCCTCAAAACAAGGTGGCTAAATGAAGTCTAAGCCCCCTCCAAACAAGGATGGCTAAAGCAAGCCTAGCCCCTCTAAACAAGGATGGGTAAAGCAAGCCTAAGCCCCCTCAAAAAAAGAATAGGTAAAGGAAGCCTAAGCCCCCTCCTCCAAACATGGTGGCTGAAGCAAGCCTAAGCCCCCTCCTCCAAACAAAAGGATGGGTTAAAGGAAGCCTAACCCCCGCCCTTCCAAAAGGTGGGGCTAAAGCAAGCCCAAGCCCCTCCAAACAAAAAGGATGGGTAAGGGAAGCCTAACGCCCCCTCCAAAACAAGGTGGAAAAGGCTAAAGGCAAGCCTAAGCACTCAAAACAAAAGAGGATGGCTAAAGCAAGCCTAAGCCCCGCCATACAAGGTGGCTAAAGCAAGCCTAAGCCCCGCCATACAAGGTGGCTAAAGCAAGCCTAAGCCCCCTCCATACAAGGTGGCTAAAGCAAGCCTAAGCCCCTTCAAACAAGGATGGCTAAAGCAAGCCTAAGCCCCTCCAAACAAGGATGGGTAAAGGAAGCCTAAGCCCCTCCAAACAAGGATGGCTAAATCAAGACTAAGCCCCCTCCAAACAAGGATGGCTAAATCAAGACTAAGCCCCTCCAAACAAGGATGGGTAAAGCAAGCCTAACCCCCTCCAAAAAAGGATGGGTAAAACAAGCCTAAGCCCCTCCAAACAAGCTGGCTAAAGCAAGCTTAAGCCCGCTCCAAACAAGTATGGGTGAAGAAAGCCTAAGCCCCTCCAAACAAGGATGGGTAAAGGAAGCCTAAGCCCCTCCAAACAAGGATGGGTAAAACAAGCCTAAGCCCCTCCAAACAAGGATGGGTAAAACAAGCCTAAGCCCTTCCAAACAAGGATGGGTAAAACAAGCCTAAGCCCCTCCAAACAAGCGCTGGCTAAAGCGAAGCTAAGACCCCTCAAACAAGGTGGCTAAAGCAAGCCTAAGCCCCTCCAAACGAGGATGGGTAAAGCAAGCCTAAACCCTCCAAACAAGGTGGCTAAAGCAAGCCTAAGCCCCTTCAAACGAGGAATGGTAAAGCAAGCCCAAGCCCCTCAAATCAAGCTGGCTAAAGCAAGCCTAATACCCCTCCAAACAAGGATGGGTAAAACAAGCCCAAGCCCCTCCAAACAAGTATGGGTAAAATAAGCCTAAGCCCCCTCCAAACAAGCTGGCTAAAGCAAGCCCAAGCCCCTCCAAACAAGGATGGCTAAAGCAAGCCCAAGCCCCTCCAAACGAGGATGGGTAAAGCAATCCTAAGCCCCATCCAAACAAGGATAGGTAAAGGAAGCCTAAGCCTCTCCAAACAAGGATAGGTAAGGAAGCCTAAGCCCCCTCCAAACAAGGTGGCTAAAGCAATCCGAAGCCCCCTCCAAACAATGATGGGTAAAGGAAGCCTAAGCCCCTCCAAACAAGGTGGCTAAAGCAAGCCTAAGCCCCTCCAAAAAAGGATGGCTAAAGGAAGCCTAAGCCCCCTCCAAACAAGGATGGCTAAAGCAAGCCTAGCCCCTCTAAACAAGGATGGGTAAAGGAAGCCTAAGCCCCTCCAAACGAGGATGGGTAAAGCAAGCCTAAGCCGCTCCAAACAAGGATGGGCAAAGGAAGCCCAAGCCCCCTCCAAACAAGCTGGCTAAATCAAGCCTAATCCCCCTTCAAACAAGGATGGGTAAAACAAGCCCAAGCCCCTCCAAACAAGCTGGCTAAAGCAAGCCTAAGCCCCTCCAAACGAGGATGGGTAAAGGAAGCCTAAGCCCCTCCAAACAAGGATGGCTAAGGCAAGCCTAAGCCCCTCCAAACAAGGATGGCTAAAGCAAACCTAAGCCCCTCCAAACAAGGATGGGTAAAGCAAGCCTAAGCCCCTCCAAAAACAAGGATGGGTAAAGCAAGCCTAAGCCCCTCCAAACAAGGATGGGTAAAGCAAGCCTAAGCCCCTCCAAACAAGATGGCTAAAGCAAGCCTAAGCCCCTCCAAACAAGGATGGCTAAAGCAAGCCTAAGCCCTCCAAACAAGGATGGCTAAAGCAAGCCTAAGCCCCCTCCAAACAAGGATGGCTAAAGGAAGCATAAGCCCCTCCAAACAAAGATGGGAAAAGGAAGCCTAAGCCCATCCAAACAAGGATAGGTAAAGAAAGCCTAAGCCCCCTCCAAACAAGGATGGGTAAAGGGAGCCTACGCCCCTCCAAACAAGGATGGGTAAAGGAAGCCTAAGCCCCTCCAAACAAGGATGGGTAAAGCAAGCCTAAGCATCTCCAAACAAGGTGGTTAAAGCAAGCCTAAGCCCCTCAAAACAAGGATAGGTAAAGCAAGCCTAAGCCCCCTCAAAACAAGGTGGCTAAAACAAGCCTAAGCCCCTCCAAACAAGGATGGGTAAAGCAAGCCTAAGCCCTCAAAACAAGGTGTCTAAAGCAAGCCTAAGCCCCTCCAAACAAGTATGGGTAAAGCAAGCCTAAGCCTTTACAAACAAGGTGTCTAAAGCAAGCCTAAGCCCCTCCAAACAAGGATGGCTAAAGCAAGCCTAAGCCCCTCCAAACAAGGATGGGTAAAGGAAGCCTAAGCCCCTCCAAACAAGGATGGCTAAAGCAAGCCTAAGCCCCTCCAAACAAGGATGGGTAAAGCAAGCCTAAGCCCCTCTAAACAAGGATGGGTAAAGGAAGCATAAGCCTCTCCAAACAAGGATGGGTAAAGGAAGCGTAAGCCCCTCCAAACAAGGATGGGTAAAGGAAGCCTAAGCCCCTCCAAACAAGGATGGGTAAAGGAAGCCTAAGCCCCTCCAAACAAGGATGGGTAAAGGAAGCCTAAGCCCCTCCAAACAAGGATGGCTAAAGCAAGCATAAGCCCCTCCAAACAAGGATGGGTAAAGGAAGCCTAAGCCCCTCCAAACAAGGTGGCTAAAGCAAGCCTAAGCCCCTCCAAACAAGGTGGCTAAAGCAAGCCTAAGCCCCTCCAAAAAAGGATGGGTAAAGAAAGCCTAAGCCACTCCAAACTAGGATGGGTAAAGAAAGCCTAAGCCACTCCAAACTAGGATGGGTACAGGAAGCATAAGCCCCTACAAACAAGGATGGGTAAAGGAAGCCTAAGCCCCTACAAACAAGGATGGGTAAAGGAAGCCTAAGCCCCTCCAAACAAGGATGGGTAAAGGAAGCCTAAGCCCCTCCAAACAAGGATGGGTAAAGGAAGCCTAAGCCCCTAAAAACAAGGATGGGTAAAGGAAGCCTAAGCCCCTCCAAACAAGGATGGGTAAAGGAAGCCGAAGCCCCTTCAAATAAGGATGGGTAAAGGAAGCCTAAGCCCCTCCAAACAAGGATGGGTAAAGGAAGCCTAAGCCCCTCTAAACAAGGATGGGTAAAGGAAGCCTAAGCCCTCTAAACAAGGATGGGTAAAGGAAGCCTAAGCCCCTCCAAACAAGGATGGGTAAAGGAAGCCTGAGCCCCTCCAAACAAGGTGGCTAAAGCAAGCCCAAGCCCCTCCAAAGTAGGATAGCTGAAGCAAGCCTAAGCCCCCTCCAAACAAGGATGGCTAAAGCAAGCCTAAGCCCCCTCCAAACAAGGATGGGTAAAGGAAGCCTAAGCCCCCTCCAAAAAAGGATGGGTAAAGGAAGCCTAAGCCCCCTCCAAAAAAGGATGGGTAAAGGAAGCCTAAGCCCCTCCAAACAAGGATGGGTAAAGGAAGCCTAAGCCCCTCCAAACAAGGATGGGTAAAGGAAGCATAAGCCCCTCCAAACAAGGATGGGTAAAGGAAGCCTAAGCCCCTCCAAACAAGGATGGGTAAAGGAAGCCTAAGCCCCTCCAAAAAAGGATGGGTAAAGAAAGCCTAAGCCCCTCCAAAAAAGGATGGGTAAAGAAAGCCTAAGCTCCTCCAAACAAGGATGGGTAAAGGAAGCCTAAGCCCCTCCAAACAAGGATGGGTGAAGGAAGCCTAAGCCCCTCTAAACAAGGATGGGTAAAGGAAGCCTAAGCCCCTCTAAACAAGGATGGGTAAAGGAAGCCTAAGCCCTCTAAACAAGGATGGGTAAAGGAAGCCTAAGCCCCTCCAAACAAGGATGGGTAAAGGAAGCCTAAGCCCC
Source organism: Macrobrachium nipponense (assembly GCF_015104395.2). Lineage (NCBI taxonomy): Eukaryota > Metazoa > Arthropoda > Malacostraca > Decapoda > Palaemonidae > Macrobrachium > Macrobrachium nipponense. Next base: position 138,865,043 of record NC_087200.1, on the reverse strand, counting down.
CTCCAAACAAGGTGGCTAAAGCAAGCCCAAGCCCCTCCAAAGAAGGATAGCTGAAGCAAGCCTAAGCCCCCTCCAAACAAGGATGGGTAAAGGAAGCCTAAGCCCCCTCCAAAAAAGGATGGATAAAGGAAGCCTAAGCCCCTCCAAACAAGGATGGGTAAAGGAAGCCTAAGCCCCTCCAAACAAGGATGGGTAAAGGAAGCCTAAGCCCCTCCAAACAAGGATGGGTAAAGGAAGCCTAAGCCCCTCCAAACAAGGATGGGTAAAGCCAGCCTAAGCCCCTCCAAAGAAGGATGGCTAAAGGAAGCCTAAGCTCTCCAACAGGATGGCTAAAGGAAGAAGCCAAAGCCCCTCCACCCCTAACAAGGATGGCTAAAGGAAGGCCAAAGCCCCTCCAAACAAGGATGGCTAAAGGAAGCCTAAGCCCCTCTAAACAAGGATGGGTAAAGGAAGCCTAAGCCCCCTCCAAACAAGGATGGGTAAAGGAAGCCTAAGCCCCTTCCAAACAAGGATGGGTATAGCAAGCCTAAGCCCCTCCAAACAAGGATGGGTAAAGGAAGCCAAAGCCCCTCCAAACAAGGATGGGTAAAGGAAGCCTAAGCCCCTCCAAACAAGGTGGCTAAAGCAAGCCTAAGGCCCTCCAAACAAGGATGGCTAAATGAAGCCTAAGCCCCCTCCAAACAAGGATGACTAAAGCAAGCCTAGCCCCTCTAAACAAGGATGGGTAAAGGAAGCCTAAGCCCCCTCCAAACAAGGATGGGTAAAGGAAGCCTAAGCCCCCTCCTCCAAACATGGTGGCTAAAGCAAGCCTAAGCCCCTCCAAACAAGGATGGGTAAAGGAAGCCTAAGCCCCCTCCAAACAAGGTGGCTAAAGCAAGCCCAAGCCCCTCCAAACAAGGATGGGTAAGGGAAGCCTAAGCCCCCTCCAAACAAGGTGGCTAAAGCAAGCCTAAGCCCCTCCAAACAAGGATGGCTAAAGCAAGCCTAAGCCCCCGCCATACAAGGTGGCTAAAGCAAGCCTAAGCCCCCATCCATACAAGGTGGCTAAAGCAAGCCTAAGCCCCTTCAAACAAGGATGGCTAAAGCAAGCCTAAGCCCCTCCAAACAAGGATGGGTAAAGGAAGCCTAAGCCCCTCCAAACAAGGATGGCTAAATCAAGACTAAGCCCCCTCCAAACAAGGATGGCTAAATCAAGACTAAGCCCCCTCCAAACAAGGATGGCTAAATCAAGACTAAGCCCCTCCAAACAAGGATGGGTAAAGCAAGCCTAACCCCCTCCAAAAAAGGATGGGTAAAACAAGCCTAAGCCCCTCCAAACAAGCTGGCTAAAGCAAGCTTAAGTCCGCTCCAAACAAGTATGGGTAAAGGAAGCCTAAGCCCCTCCAAACAAGGATGGGTAAAGGAAGCCTAAGCCCCTCCAAACAAGAATGGGTAAAACAAGCCTAAGCCCTTCCAAACAAGGATGGGTAAAACAAGCCTAAGCCCCTCCAAACAAGCTGGCTAAAGCAAGCCTAAGCCCCTCCAAACAAGGTGGCTAAAGCAAGCCTAAGCCCCTCCAAACGAGGATGGGTAAAGCAAGCCTAAACCCTCCAAACAAGGTGGCTAAAGCAAGCCTAAGCCCCTCCAAACGAGGAAGGGTAAAGCAAGCCCAAGCCCCTCCAATCAAGCTGGCTAAAGCAAGCCTAATCCCCCTCCAAACAAGGATGGGTAAAACAAGCCTAAGCCCCTCCAAATAGTATGGGTAAAACAAGCCTAAGCCCCTCCAAAACTAGTATGGGTTAAACAAAGCCCCTAAGCCCCTCCAAACTAGTATGGGTAAATAAGTCTAAGCCCCACCTCCAAACTAGCTAGCTAAAGCAAGCCCAAGACCCCTCCAAACAAGGATGGCTAAAGCAAGCCCCAAGCCCCTCCAAAACGAGGATGGGTAAAGCAAGCCTAAGCCCCCTCCAAACAAGGATAGGTAAAGGAAGCCTAAGCCCCTCCAAACAAGGATAGGTAAGGAAGCCTAAGCCCCCTCCAAACAAGGTGGCTAAAGCAAGCCCAAGCCCCCTCCAAACAATGATGGGTAAAGGAAGCCTAAGCCCCTCCAAACAAGGTGGCTAAAGGAAGCCTAAGCCCCTCCAAACAAGGTGGCTAAAGCAAGCCTAAGCCCCTCCAAAGAAGGAAGGCTAAAGGAAGCCTAAGCCCCCTCCAAAAAAAGGATGGCTAAAGCAAAAGCCTAGCCCTCTAAACAGGATGGGTAAAGGAAGCCTAAGCCCCCTCAAACAATGATGGGTAAAGGAAGCCTAAGCCCCCTCCAAACAAGGAGGCTTAAAAGCAAGCCTAAGCCCCTCAAAACATGGATGGGTAAAAGCAAAGCAAGCCCCTCCAAATAAACAAGGATGGCTAAAGCAAGCCTAAGCCCTCTAAATAAGGATGGGTAAGGAAGCTAATTGCCCCACCTCCAAACAAGGTGGCTTTAAAGCAAGCTAAGCCCCTCTAAAACAAGGCATGGGTAAACAAGCAAGCTAAGCCCCCTCCAAAACAAGGATGGCTAAAAGAAAGCCTAAGCCCCTCCAAACCAAGGATGCTAAAGCAAGCTTAAGCCCCTCCAAACAAGATGGGCTAAAGCAATCCTAATCCCCGCCAAACAAGATGGCTAAAGCAAGCCTAAGCCCACCAAACAAGATGGCTAAACAAGCAATCAATCCCCTCCAAACAAGATGGCTAAAGCAATCCTAATCCCCCTCCAAACATTATGGCTAATGCAAGCCTAAGCCCCTCCAAACAAGGATGGCTAAAGCAAGCCTAAGACCCTCCAAACAAGATGGCTGAAGCAAGCCTAAGCGCCCTCCAAACACGGATGGCTAAAGCAAGCCTAATCCCCCTCCAAACAAGGATGGATAAAGGAACCGCCAAAGCCCCTTCCAAACAAGATGGCTAAAGCAATCCCAATCCCCTCCAAACAAGGATGGCTGAAGCAAGCCTAAGCCCCCCTCCAAAAAACAAGGATGGGTAAGGAAGCCTAAGCCTTTCCAAACAAGGGTGTCTAAAGCAAGCCTAAGCCCCACCACAAACAAGATGGCTAAAGCAATCCTAATCCCCCTCCAAACAAGATGGCTAAAGCAAGCTTAAGCCCCTCCAAACAAGATGGCTAAAGCAAGCGTAATCCCCCTCCAAACAAGGATGGCTAAAGCAAGCCTATTTCCCCTCCAAACAAGGATGGGTAAAGCGAGCCTAAGCCCCCCTCCAAACAAGGATGGCTAAAGCAAGCCTAATCCCCTCCAAACAAGGATGGCTAAAGCAAGCCTAAGCCCCCTCCAAACAAGATGGCTAAAGCAAAGCCTAATCACCCCTCCAAACAAGGGTGGCTAAAGCAAACCTAATGGCCCCTTCCAAACGAGGATTGCTAAAGCAAGCCTAAGCCCCTTCGAAAACTAAGGATGGGGAAAGGAAGCCTAAGCCCCTTCCAAACAAGGATGGGTAAAGGAAGCAATAAGGCCCACTCCCAAAACAAGGATGGCTAAAGGAAGCCCTAAGCCCCTCCAAACAATTATGGGCGTAAAGGAAGCCTAAGCCCCTCCAAACAAGGGATGGCCTTAAAGCAAGACCTAAGCCCCTCCAAACAAGGAATGGGTAAAGGAAGCCTAAGCCCCTCCAAAAACAAGGATGGCTTTGAATAAAGCAAGCCTGAAAAGCCCCTCCAAACAAGGATGGGTAAAGGAAGCCTAAGGACCCCTCCAAAAACAAGGATGGGTAAAGGAAGCCTAGCCTCTCCAAAACAAAGGATGGGTAAAGGAAGCCTAAGGCCCCTCCAAAAAACAAGGATTGGGTAAAGGGAACGCCTAAGCCCCTCCAAACAAGGATGGGTGTTAAAAGGAAGGCCTCTAAGCCCTCCAAAAACGGATGGGTAAATGGAAGCCTAAAGCCCCTCCAAACAAGGGATGGCTAAAGGTGAAGGCCTAATGCCCCTTCCTAAAACAAGGTATGGGTCAAAGGAAGCCTAAGGCCCCTCCAAAACGAGGACTGATGGTAAAGGGAAGCCTAAAGCCCCCCTCCAAACGAGGATGGTAAAGGAATCCTAAGCCCCTCCAAACGAGGTATGGGTTAAAGGAACGCCTAAGCCCCTCCAAAACGAGGATGGGTAAAGGGAAGGCCTAAGCCCCCTCCAAAACGGGAGGGATGGGTAAAGGGAAGCCACTAAAGCCCCTCCAAACGAGGATGGGTAAAGGAAGCCTAAGCCCCTCCCCAAAACGAAGGATGGGTAAAGGAAGCCTAAGACCCTCCAAAAACAAGGATGGGTAAAGGAAAGCCTAAAGCCCCTCCCAAACAAGGATGGGTAAAGGAAGCCCTAAGGCCCCTCCAAACAAGGATGGGTAAAAAGGAAAAGCCATAAGCCCTCCCCCAAACAAGGTGGGTTAAAGGAAGCCTAAGGGCCCTCCAAACAAGGGGGTTAAAGTAAGCCTAAGGCCTCCAAACAAGGATGGGGTTAAAGGAACAAGCCAAGCCCCTCCAAACAACGGATGGGTAAACAAGGGAAGCCCAAGCCCTCCCAAACACGGATGGGTCAAGGGAAGCCTAAGCCCCCTCCAAACAAGGATGGTAAAGGAAGCCTAAGCCCCCTCCAAACCAAGGATTGGGTAAAGGAAGCCCTAAGCCCCCTTGCCAAAACAAGGTGGCTAAAAGCAAGCCCCCCCAAGCCCACTCCAAACAAAGGATGGGTAAAGGAAGCCTAAGCCCCTCCAAACAAGGCGGCTAAAGCAAGCCTAAGCCCCTCCAAAGAAGGATGGCTAAAGGAAGCCTAAGCCCCCTCCAAACAAGGATGGCTAAAGCAAGCCTAAGCCCCTCTAAACAAGGATGGGTAAAGAAAGTCTAAGCCCCCTCCAAACCAGGATGGGTAAAGGAAGCCTAAGCCCCCTCCAAACAAGGTGGCTAAAGCAAGCCTAAGCCCCTCTAAACAAGGATGGGTAAAGTAAGCCTAAGCCCCCTCCAAACAAGGATGGCTAAAGCAAGCCTAAGCCCCTCTAAACAAGGATGGGTAAAGGAAGCCTAAGCCCTCTAAACAAGGATGGGTAAAGGAAGCCTAAGCCCCTCCAAACAAGGATGGGTAAAGGAAGCCTAAGCCCCTCCAAACAAGGATGGGTAAAGGAAGCCTAAGCCCCCTCCAAACAAGGTGGCTAAAGCAAGCCCAAGCCCCTCCAAAGAAGGATAGCTGAAGCAAGCCTAAGCCCCCTCCAAACAAAGATGGGTAAAGGAAGCCTAAGCCCCCTCCAAAAAAGGATGGATAAAGGAAGCCTAAGCCCCTCCAAACAACGATGGGTAAAGGAAGCCTAAGCCCCTCCAAACAAGGTGGCTAAAGCAAGCCTAAGCCCCTCCAAACAAGGATGGGTAAAGGAAGCCTAAGCCCCTCCAAACAAGGATGGGTAAAGCCAGCCTAAGCCCCTCCAAAGAAGGATGGCTAAAGGAAGCCTAAGCCCTCCAAACAAGGATGGCTAAAGGAAGCCTAAGCCCCTCTAAACAAGGATGGGTAAAGGAAGCCTAAGCCCCCTCCAAACAAGGATGGGTAAAGGAAGCCTAAGCCCCTTCCAAACAAGGATGGGTATAGCAATCCTAAGCTCCTCAAAACAAGGATGGGTAAAGGAAGCCAAAGCCCCTCCAAACAAGGATGGGTAAAGGAAGCCTAAGCCCTTTAAAAAAGGTGGCTAAAGCAAGCCTAAGGCCCTCCAAACAAGGATGGCTAAATGAAGCCTAAGCCCCCTCCAAACAAGGATGACTAAAGCAAGCCTAGCCCCTCTAAACAAGGATGGGATAGGACCCTAAGCCCCCTCCAAACAAGGATGGGTAAAGGAAGCCTAGCCCCCTCCTCCAAACATGGTTGGCTAAAGCAAGCTTAAGCCCCTCCAAAAACAAGGATGGGTAAAGGAAGCCTAAGCCCGTCCAAACAAAGGTGGCTAAAGCAAGCCCAAGCCCCTCCAAACAAGGATGGGTAAGGGAAGCCTAAGCCCCCTCCAAACAAGGTGGCTAAAGCAAGCCTAAGCCCCTCCAAACAAGGATGGCCTAAAGCAAGCCTAAGCACCCGCCATACAAGGTGGCTAAAGCAAGCCTAAGCCCCCTCATACAAGGTGGCTAAAGCAAGCCTAAGCCCTTCAAACAAGGATGGCTAAGCAAGCCTAAGCCCCTCCAAACAAGGATGGCTAAAGCAAGCCTAAGCCCCTCCAAACAAGGATGGCTAAATCAAGACTAAGCCCCCTCCAAACAAGGATGGCTAAATCAAGACTAAGCCCCCTCCAAACAAGGATGGGTAAGCAAGCCTAACCCCCTCCAAAAAAGGATGGGTAAAACAAGCCTAAGCCCCTCCAAACAAGCTGGCTAAAGCAAGCTTAAGTCCGCTCCAAACAAGTATGGGTAAAGGAAGCCTAAGCCCTCCCAAAACAAGGATTGGGTAAAGGAAGCCTAAGCCCCTCTCAAACAAGAATGGGTAAAACAAGCCTAAGCCCTTCCAACAAGGATGGGTAAAAACAAGCTAAGCCCCTCCAAAACAAGCTGGCTAAAGAAAGCTTAAAGCCCCCACCCCTCCAAAAACAAAGGTGGGCTAAAAGCAAGCCCTAAGCCCCTCCAAACGAGGATGGTTAAAGCAAGCCCTAAAACCCTCCCAAAACAAAAAGGTGGCTCAAGCAAGCCTAAGCCCCTCCAAACGAGGAAGGGTAAAGCAAGCCCAAGCCCTCCAATCAAGCTGGCTAAAGCAAGCCTAATCCCCCTCCAAACAAGGATGGGTAAAACAAGCCTAAGCCCCTCCAAACTAGTATGGGTAAAATAAGTCTAAGCCCCCTCCAAACAAGCTGGCTAAAGCAAGCCCAAGACCCCTCCAAACAAGGATGGCTAAAGCAAGCCCAAGCCCCTCCAAACGAGGATGGGTAAAGCAAGCCTAAGCCCCCTCCAAACAAGGATAGGTAAAGGAAGCCTAAGCCCCTCCAAACAAGGATAGGTAAGGAAGCCTAAGCCCCCTCCAAACAAGGTGGCTAAAGCAAGCCCAAGCCCCCTCCAAACAATGATGGGTAAAGGAAGCCTAAGCCCCTCCAAACAAGGTGGCTAAAGCAAGCCTAAGCCCCTCCAAAGAAGGAAGGCTAAAGGAAGCCTAAGCCCCCTCCAAACAAGGATGGCTAAAGCAAACCTAGCCCCTCTAAACAAGGATGGGTAAAGGAAGCCTAAGCCCCCTCCAAACAATGATGGGTAAAGGAAGCCTAAGCCCCCTCCAAACAAGGAGGCTAAAGCAAGCCTAAGCCCCTCTAAACATGGATGGGTAAAGCAAGCCCAAGCCCCTCCAAACAAGGATGGCTAAAAGCCCAAGCCCTAAAGCCCCTCCAAACCAAGAAATGGCTAAAGCAAAAACGCCTAAGCCCTCCCCTAAACAAGGATGGGTAAAGGCAAGCCCTAAGCCCCTCCAAACAAGGTGGCTAAACAGGTGGCTAAGCAAGCCTAAGCCCCTCCAAACAAGGATGGGTAAAGCAAGCCTAAGCCCCTCCAAACAAGGATGACTAAAGCAAGCCTAAGCCCCCTCCAAACAAGGATGGCTAAAGCAAGCCTAAGCCCCTCCAAACAAGGATGGCTAAAGCAAGCCTAAGCCCCCTCCAAACAAGATGGCTAAAGCAATCCTAATCCCCCGCCAAACAAGATGGCTAAAGCAAGCCTAAGCCCACCAAACAAGATGGCTAAAGCAATTCTAATCCCCTTCCAAACAAGATGGCTAAAGCAATCCTAATCCCCCTCCAAACAAGATGGCTAATGCAAGCCTAAGCCCCTCCAAACAAGGATGGCTAAAGCAAGCTAAGCCCCTCCAAACAAGGATGGCTAAAGCAAGCCTAAGCCCCCTCCAAACAAGGATGGCTAAAGCAAGCCTAATCCCCCTCCAAACAAGGATGGATAAAGGAAGCCTAAGCCCCTCCAAACAAGATGGCTAAAGCAATCCAAATCCCCCTCCAAACAAGGATGGCTAAAGCAAGCCTAAGCCCCTCCAAACAAGGTGTCTAAAGCAAGCCTAAGCCCCTCCAAACAAGGATGGGTAAAGGAAGCCTAAGCCTTTCCAAACAAGGTGTCTAAAGCAAGCCTAAGCCCCACCAAACAAGATGGCTAAAGCAATCCTAATCCCCCTCCAAACAAGATGGCTAAAGCAAGCTTAAGCCCCTCCAAACAAGATGGCTAAAGCAAGCGTAATCCCCCTCCAAACAAGGATGGCTAAAGCAAGCCTAATTCCCCTCCAAACAAGGATGGGTAAAGCAAGCCTAAGCCCCCTCCAAACAAGGATGGCTAAAGCAAGCCTAAGCCCCCTCCAAACAAGGATGGGTAAAGCAAGCCTAAGCCCCCTCCAAACAAGATGGCTAAAGCAAGCCTAATCACCCTCCAAACAAGGTGGCTAAAGCAAACCTAAGCCCCTCCAAACGAGGATTGCTAAAGCAAGCCTAAGCCCCTCCAAACAAGGATGGGGAAAGGAAGCCTAAGCCCCTCCAAACAAGGATGGGTAAAGGAAGCATAAGCCCCTCCAAACAAGGATGGCTAAAGGAAGCCTAAGCCCCTCCAAACAAGGATGGCTAAAGCAAGCCTAAGCCCCTCCAAACAAGGATGGCTAAAGCAAGCCTAAGCCCCTCCAAACAAGGATGGGTAAAGTAAGCCTAAGCCCCTCCAAACAAGGATGGGTAAAGGAAGCCTAAGCCCCTCCAAACAAGGATGGGTAAAGGAAGCCTAGACCCCTCCAAACAGGGATGGGTAAAGGAAGCCTAAGCCTCTCCAAACAAGGATGGGTAAAGGAAGCCTAAGCTCCAACAAGGAGGGTAAGGAAGCCTAAAGCCTAAACAAGGATGGTAAAGGAATGCCTAAGGACCCTACAAACAAGGATGGGCTAAAGGAAGCCTAAGCCCTCCAAAAAACAAGGAGGCTAAAGGAAGCCTAAGCCCCTCCAAACGAGGATGGGTAAAGGAAGCCTAAGCCCCTCCAAACGAGGATGGGTAAAGGAAGCCTAAGCCCCTCCAAACGAGGATGGGTAAAGGAAGCCTAAGCCCCTCCAAACGAGGATGGGTAAAGGAAGCCTAAGCCCCTCCAAACGAGGATGGGTAAAGGAAGCCTAAGCCCCTCCAAACGAGGATGGGTAAAGGAAGCCTAAGCCCTCCAAACAAGGATGGGTAAAGGAAGCCTAAGCCCTCCAAACAAGGATGGGTAAAGGAAGCCTAAGCCCCTCCAAACAAGGATGGGTAAAGGAAGCCTAAGCCCCTCCAAACAAGGATGGGTAAAGGAAGCCTAAGCCCCTCCAAACAAGGATGGGTAAAGGAAGCCTAAGCCCCTCCAAACAAGGATGGGTAAAGTAAGCCTAAGCCCTCCAAACAAGGATGGGTAAAGGAAGCCTAAGCCCCTCCAAACAAGGATGGGTAAAGGAAGCCCAAGCCCTCCAAACAAGGATGGGTAAAGGAAGCCTAAGCCCCCTCCAAACAAGGATGGGTAAAGGAAGCCTAAGCCCCCTCCAAACAAGGTGGCTAAAGCAAGCCCAAGCCCACTCCAAACAAGGATGGGTAAAGGAAGCCTAAGCCCCTCCAAACAAGGCGGCTAATGCAAGCCTAAGCCCCTCCAAAGAAGGATGGCTAAAGGAAGCCTAAGCCCCCTCCAAACAAGGATGGCTAAAGCAAGCCTAAGCCCCTCTAAACAAGGATGGGTAAAGGAAGCCTAAGCCCCCTCCAAACCAGGATGGGTAAAGGAAGCCTAAGCCCCCTCCAAACAAGGTGGCTAAAGCAAGCCTAAGCCCCTCTAAACAAGGATGGGTAAAGGAAGCCTAAGCCCCCTCCAAACAAGGATGGCTAAAGCAAGCCTAAGCCCCTCTAAACAAGGATGGGTAAAGGAAGCCCAAGCCCACTCCAAACAAGGATGACTAAAGCAAGCCCAAGCCCCCTCCAAACAAGGATGGCTAAAGCAAGCCTAAGCCCCTCCAAACAAGGATGGCTAAAGCAACCCCTCCAAACAAGATGGCTAAAGCAATCCTAATCCCCCTCCAAACAAGATGGCTAAAGCAATCCTAATCCACTTCCAAACAAGGATGGCTAAAGCAAGCCTAAGCCCCACCAAACAAGATGGCTAAAGCAAGCCTAAGCCCCTCCAAACAAGATGGCTAAAGCAAGCCTTAGCCCCTCCAAACAAGGATGGCTAAAGCAAGCCTAAGCCCCTCCAAACAAGATGGCTAAAGCAAGCCTAAGCCCCCTCCAAACAAGGATGGCTAAAGCAAGCCTAATCCCCCTCCAAACAAGGATGGGTAAAGGAAGCCTAAGCCCCTCCAAACAAGATGGCTAAAGCAATCCTAATCCCCCTCCAAACAAGGATGGATAAAGCAATCCTAAGCCCCTCCAAACAAGATGGCTAAAGCAATCCTAATCCATCTCCAAACAAGGATGGCTAAAGCAAGCCTAAGCCCCTCCAAACAAGATGGCTAAAGCAATCCTAATCCATCTCCAAACAAGGATGGCTAAAGCAAGCCTAAGCCCCCTCCAACAAGATGGCTAAAGCAAGCCTAAGCCCCCTCCAAACAAGGATGGCTAAAGCAAGCCTAAGCCCCTCCAATCAAGGATGGGTAAAGCAAGCCTAAGCCCTCCAAACAAGATGGCTAAAGCAATCCTAATCCATCTCCAAACAAGGATGGCTAAAGCAAGCTTAAGCCCCTCCAAACAAGATGGCTAAAGCAATCCTAATCCATCTCCAAACAAGGATGGCTAAAGCAAGCCTAAGCCCCCTCCAACAAGATAGCTAAAGCAAGCCTAAGCCCCCTCCAAACAAGATGGCTAAAGCAAGCCTAAGCCCACCTCCAATCAAGGAATGGTTAGCAAGCCTAAGCCCTCCAAACAAAGATGGCTAAAGCCAAGCCTAAGCCCCTCCAAAGAAGGAATGGCTAAAAGGCCAAGCTAAGGCCCACCCCTCCAAACAAACCGGAAATGGCTAAGCAAGCCTAAGGAACCCTCCAAACAAGGATGGGCTAAAGGCCCCAGTCCTTTTTTTAAAGCTCCAAACAAGGATGGGGAAAGGAAGGCCTAAGCCCCTCCAAACAAGGATGGGTAAAGGAAAGCCCAATAAAGACTTCAAACAAAGATGGGTAAAGGAAGCTAAAGCCCTCCAAACCCCCAAGATGGGTAAAGAAAGGCCTAATTGCCCTCCACCCCAAGGAGGCTAAAGCCAAGCCTAAGCCCCTCCAAACAAGGATGGTTAAAGGAATAGCAAAGCCCCTCCCAAACAAAAAGGATGGGTAAAGGAAGCCTAAGCCCCTAAAACAAACCAAGGAAATGGGTAAAGAAGCCTAAGCCCCTACCAAACAAGGATGGGTAAAGGAAAGCCTAAAAGCCCCTCCTCCAAACCCGGGAGGGCCCTGGGTTAAAGGAAGCCTAAGCCCCCTCCAAACAAGGATGGGAAAGGAAGCCTAAGCCCCTCCAAACAAGGATGGGTAAAGGAAGCCTAAGCCCCTCCAAACAAGGATGGGTAAAGGAAGCCTAAGCCCCTCCAAACAAGGATGGGTAAAGGAAGCCTAAGCCCCTCCAAACAAGGATGGGCTAAAGCAAGCCTAAGCCCCTCCAAACAAGGATGGGTAAAGGAAGCCTAAAGCCCCTCCAAACAAGGATGGGTAAAGGAAGCCTAACCCCTACAAACAAGGATGGGTAAAAGGAAGCCTAACCCCTTAAACAAAAAGGATGGGTAAAGAAGCCTAAGCCTCTTCCAAACGAAGGATGGGTAAAGGAAGCCTAAGACCCTCCAAACAGGATGGGTAAAGGAAGCCTAAGCCCCTCAAACGAAGGATGAGTAAAGGAAGCTAAGCCCCTCCAAACGAGGATGGGTAAAAGGAAAGCCTAAGCCCCCTCCAAACGAGGGGGTAAAGGAAACCTAAGGCCCCCCCTCCAAACAAGGAGGTAGCAAGCCTAGCCCCCCCAAAGAGGATGGTTAAAGGGAAAGCCTAACTCCAAACGAGGAATGGGTAAAGGAAAGCCTAAGGCCCTTCCAAAACAAGGATGGGTAAAGGAAGCCTAAAGCCCTCCAAACAAAGGATTTGGGTAAAGGGAAGCCTAAGCCCTCCAAACAAGGATGGGTAAAGGAAGCCTAAGCCCACCTCCAAACAAGGAGGGAAAGGAAACCTAAGCCCCTCCAAACAGGATGGGTAAAGGAGCCTAAGCCCCTCCAAACAAGGATTGGGTAAGGAAGCTAATCCCTCCAAACAAGATGGGTAAAGGGGAAAGCCTAAGCCCCTCCAAACAAGGCTTTGGGTAAAGGAAGCCCTAAGCCCCTCCAAACAAGGATGGGTAAGGAAAGCCCCAAGCCCCTCCAAACAATGAATGGGTAAAAGGAAGCCTAAGCTAAACAAGGATGGGGTTAAAGGTAGGCCTAAGCCCTCCAAACAAGGATGGGTAAAGAAAGCCTAAAGCCCCTCCCAAACAAGATGGGGTAAAGGAAGCCCCAAGCCCTCCAAACAAGATGGGTAAAGGAAGGCCTAAGCCTCCAAACAAGGATGGGTAAAGGAAGGCTAAGCCCCCATTCCAAACAATGGTGGCTAAAGCAACCCAAGGCCCACTCCAAAACAAGGGGATGGGTAAAGGAAGCCTAAGCCCCCCTCCAAACAAGGCGGCTAAAGCAAGCCTAAGCCCCTTCCACCGCCCCGGGTAAAGCAAGCTGTGGGGGGGGGAAATTGGTTGGGGCGGGAATAAGCCCCCCAAAAAGGATGGCTAAAGGGAAGTATAAGGCCCCCTCCAAACAAGTATGCTAAGCAAGCTAAGCCAAACCTCCAACCAAAGGTGGGTAGGAAGCCTAAGCTCCCAAACCAAGGATGGGTTAAAGAAGCTTAATCCCATCCAAAAAAAGTCCGTCCGGCAAAGCAAGCCTCCCCTCTAAAACAAGGTGGGTAAAGGAAGCCTAAAGCAACTCCAAAACAAAGGATGGGCTAAAGGAAGCCAAGCCCCCACCTCTTAAACAAGGTGGGTACCGGAAAAGCAAGGCCACCTCCCCAAACCAAAGGATGACTAAAGCAAGTCTAAGCCCCCTCCAAACAAGATGGTAGGCAAGCCTAAGCCCCTCCAACAAGGATGGGAAAGCAGCCTAAGCCCTTCCCCCCCAAACAAGGATGGCTAAAGCAAGCCTAAGCCCCTCCAAACAAGGATGGTACTAAAGAAAGTAAATCGCCCCCTCCCCAACAAACAAGATGGCTATAGGAAGCCTAAGACCCCTCCAAACAAGGATGGGTAAAGCAAGCCTAAGCCCCTCCAAACAAGGATGACTAAAGAAAGTCTAAGCCCCCTCCAAACAAGATGGCTATAGGAAGCCTAAGACCCCTCCAAACAAGGATGGGTAAAGCAAGCCTAAGCCCCTTCAAACAAGATGACTAAACAAGACGAAGCCCCCTCCAAACAAGAGGCTATAGGAAGCTAAGCCCCTCCAAACAAGGATGGGTAAAGCAAGCCTAAGCCCCTCCAAACAAGATGGCTATAGGAAGCCTAAGACCCCTCCAAACAAGGATGGGTAAAGCAAGCCTAAGCCCCTCCAAACAAGGATGGATAAAGCAAGCCTAAGCCCCTCCAAACAAGGATGGGTAAAGCAAGCCTAAGCCCCTCCAAACAAGGATGGGTAAAGCAAGCCTAAGCCCCTCCAAAACAAGGATGGTAAAGCAAGCCTAAGCCCCTCCAAACAAGGATGGGTAAAGCAAGCCTAAGCCCCTCCAAACAAGATGGATAAAGCAAGCCTAAGCCCCTCCAAACAAGGATGGGTAAAGCAAGCCTAAGCCCCTCCAAACAAGATGGCTAAAGCAAGCCTAAGACCCCTCCAAACAAGGATGGGTAAAGCAAGCCTAAGCCCCTCCAAACAAGGATGGCTAAAGCAAGCCTAAGCCCCTCCAAACAAGGATGGGTAAAGCAAGCCTAAGCCCTCCAAACAAGATGGATAAAGCAAGCCTAAGCCCCTCCAAACAAGATGGGTAAAGCAAGCCTAAGCCCCTCCAAACAAGTTGGATAAATAAAGCAAGCCTAAGCCCCCTCCAAACAAGAATGGCTAAAGCAAGCCTAAGCCCCCTCCAAACAAGGATGGGTAAAGCAAGCCTAAGCCCCTCCAAACAAGATCGATAAAGCAAGCCTAAGCCCCCTCCAAACAAGGATGTGTAAAGCAAGCCTAAGCCCCTCCAAACAAGGATGGGTAAAGCAAGCCTAAGCCCCTCCAAACAAGATGGCTAAAGCAAGCCTAAGCCCCTCCAAACAGAACGATAAAGCAAGCCTAAGCCCCTCCAAACAAGGATGGGTAAAGCAAGCCTAAGCCCCTTCAAACAAGGATGGATAAAGCAAGCCTAAGCCTACTCCAGACAAGATGGGTAAAGCAAGCCTAAGCCCCTTCAAAACAAGGATGGATAAAGCAAGCCTAAGCCTACTCCAGACAAGATGGATAAAGCAAGCCTAAGCCCTTCAAAACAAGGATGGATAAAGCAAGCCTAAGTCTACTCCAGACAAGATGGATAAAGCAAGCCTAAGTACCTCCAACAAGAGGGCATAAAGCAAGCCTTAAGGCAAACAAGATGGATAAAGCAAGCTTAAGCCCCTCCAAACAAGGATGGGTAAAGCAAGCCTAAGCCCTTCAAAACAAGGATGGATAAAGCAAGCCTAAGCCTACTCCAGACAAGATGGATAAAGCAAGCCTAAGCCCCTCCAAACAAGGATGGGTATAGCAAGCCTAAGCCCCTCCAAACAAGGATGGGTATAGCAAGCCTAAGCCCCTCCAAACAAAGATGGCTAAAGCAAACCTAAGCCTCCTCCAAACAAGATGGATAAAGCAAGCCTAAGCCCCCTCCAAACAAGATGGATAAACCAAGCCTAAGCCCCCTCCAAATAAGATGGATAAAGCAAGCCTAAGCCCCCTCCAAACAAGATGGATAAAGCAAGCCTAAGCCCCCTCCAAACAAGATGGATAAAGCAAGCCTAAGCTCCCTCCAAACAAGATGGATAAAGCAAGCCTAAGCTCCCTCCAAACAAGATGGATAAAGCAAACCTAAGCCCCCTCCAAACAAGATGGATAAAGCAAGCCTAAGCCCCTCCAAACAAGATGGATAAATAAAATTACACTTTTCGTAACTTTCGCCAGATATTTCACATGATATTCAAGATAATATCTTATAGTAACTATCGCTTTCATAAGAAACTTTAATATTATATCTAAAAATGACAACGTGAATCTCACTTTAATCATTACTATTTTGAAGGGAAACATCAACCTTAAAGCTGACGTCACTAAGCAGCTTTTGCCATCTATGACAGCACGTGGTCCTTTTTATTATATAATTTTAATACTTTAGTAAATTAACTTACTCTTATTTCTGTAGATTTTGTATTACGCCACTTGGGCATCGTTTCCTTAAGGACACCTTTACATTTTCCTCGCCGGCCTGTTTTTCAGAAACAAGCGGTTATGCTTCTATTTTCCTCTTCAAGACAAGTCACCTTGTTTGCTAGATTACCCGTTGCCGTGGTTGCTGCCCCAACTGACTGAATCCCCGAAAGGAATCCCACTCCTATAATGAAATACGTATTTATCTTGTGGGTTTTGCTTCTCTGATATTGGAGTATCGGCATTTCAGTCCACGCCGCTGGCTCAGTTTTTCTCCTGGGGGTAATCTAGCTCTGTCCGATGGTAAGGTTTATTATTGCCTTTCCCTGAAGTGAATTACATAATTAATAACGTGTAATTGGTTAAGATATCCTTTCTTTTTAATTTGCTGTCTCCTACTTTCTGGATCCTTTTTAAGTACCGCTGTGTCTTCTTCATTTAGTAGTTTTCAAGTGTTTTGGATATCATTATGTAAGGGCATTTGAGTTTTTGGTTCATTAGGTTCAGTTATCACTTCAGTCTTTTGCTTTATGTATTAACGGCGTTTGTTTGTCTCCCCTTGAATCATTTTGCATACTTCCCATTATTGTATAACTGACTCTACCAACTATGGACTTTAGTGCTATTTTTTTAGGTGAATATTGGAAGAGATTTATGAACCATTTATTATATGAAGGTTTGGGCCATTTCACACAAGAACACCTCAACGCAGCGCTGACTGCCACTTTGAACGAATTCCGATGCTAAAGATGGGATTCATCAATGACTCTTCGTTACTAAAATGCATAAATAATTGATTACACAAGCAAATAAAACACACACTCAAACCTGACACAATTTGAGGACACAAACGTAATGTGCTGAATCTGTTGCTTTAGCAAAAAATTGAAATTTCTTTCCTGAATTTACGATTTATTTCCACCAGAACTATTACAGACGTGAAATTAAACAACGATGGGATTACTCAAAAGTACATAAGTAATGAGAATCAGAAGTATATTGGGACATGTTTTCACGTGGTGATAATTCCGATAAGGCTTATAACTAATTAGTTAGCTGGTTAATAATTGACAACAGTTATCAGTTTTTAAGTCGGTGGCTCGAAAAGTGCAGATTCACACTGAGTCATTAGTTATTCACGACTCGGCCATGGAAGGAAATATCTCAAAACACAAACCTGCCAAAAAGGTGCCTGATATTCTCTGGCTTTTCTTCTCGTAGAGACCATATTGAAGTAGAATGGCGATGTTTCGTGGCGGAGCGCAAACAACAAAGGCAGATGTCACGCCAGAACTAGGTCTACCGAAAGTGGAAAAGCCTTCATGAAAGCTAGGACGGTGATTCTAATATATATAATATATAATACATATATATATATAAGTATATATAGAACAAATATATATATATATATATTATATATATATATGATATATATCTTATATATATATATAGTATATATAGTATATATATACTATATATACTATATAGATATATATATATATATATATACATATATTAATTGTATACTTAATATATATATATATAGATATATGTTAATCATCATAGTATATAGATACATATATATATATAGTATATATATATATATATAATATAATAATAATGTATATATATATATATACATATATATATATATATATATATATATATATATATATTTCATGTTATAGATATATTAATATATGTACTATATAATATATAGTAGTATATATATAATATAATATATATATATATATATATATATAATATATAATATATCTATATTATATATATGTATATATAATATAAAGTATATATATATATACTATATATACATATATATATATATACATATATAATATATATATATATATCTGCTATATATATATATATATATATATATATATATATATATATATATATTATATATATATATATATAAATATATATCCTATAATCTATATAATATATAATCTATATATATATATATATATATATATATAAAATATATATATATATATATATTATTATATATATATTATGCATATATACGTATATATTACAAGCACATTGCAAAATATAATGCAACTTAAAAAATCTGTAATCAATATTCATTTACTTATTCTTTTCTAAAAACAATCTTGTGTTTGTGAGCGTCAGCCTAACACAAACAGGTTATATTTTCCAGTATACCCTGACCATTAGCTTGACAACCGATCATATCCGCTCTTTTATCAGACAATCGAACGAAGACGCAAAGGGAAAATCAACCAGCGAGTGCCTTCAGGGAGGATCGAACTCCCGGCCTCTGGTTTACTAGACCAGCGCTCTAGCCACTGAGCTATGAAGGCCAACGAGGGACAAAAATCTCTCGTGGTAAGTCGAAAAACGATTTGAAAAACTTAGGCCGACGAGGGACAAAAATCTCTCATGGTAAGTCGAAAAACGATTTAAAACGTAAGTGATGAAAACAATTATGATATACAACAGAAAAGATATTTTCTCAGTATTTTTACTGGTGATGTGAATATTCTGAAACGCTAAAGGGGAATGACTAAAGACACATCTCTTCATCATGCAAAAAGCAAGATTAAATCTGAGAATGATGGTACTGACGATTGCCAAATTAGTAAAAAGGACAATCATAGACCTGAAGAATGGAATCGCAGGAGAAACTATTAAAAGTATTAGTTAGATACCGCAGCGTCCAAGGATTAAACTGTTATCGCATGACTGACTAAAGTGTTTGGATGAGGGAAAGGTTCCAAAGTAATCGGTATGAGGAATAACGGTTCATCTTTAGATTTAAACGCTACACTAGTGACAGGAAAAATGACAGGGCCAAAGCATTATTAGTCCGGTGTATAGAAGGATTCTGATTGATATTGTAACACATAACAAAAGAACATGGGTCACCTTGAAAGAAAAAAAGATGGCTAACAAGAGGAACTTCAAAATTCAACATATATGATAACGACGTTGTTCAGGCTGTACGGCTGTTTCATGTTTCATATGAATGAATAACATGAAAATTTAGAAAAAGGACTTGCAATGAACATGAATCTAGGATTTTAATAATAGTACTTTAAAGAATAACAATGATGATCGTTCCCTTCCAAAATACCATTCATTGATTACAAGTTTTGAAGAGGATAATATTCAAATTTCGTGAAAACTATTTGTCCCATTAATCCTAATCCCGGCGATATATCTTTGTTTCTAACAAATCCTGATTATTAACGAGAGTTCTTAGAACCTTGGTATGTAATGTAAAGAAAAGGAATTAAGATTCTCAAACCTTCCCTTTTCTAACTGCTGCATATAATTCTAATTTAACTCTTTAGATAAGTTCTAACCATTCATAATCATAATTCCTCAAGCAGTGAGGACAGGAATTTATCTTCAGTCACGTCAAGCTGCAAGACTTCAAATTTACTCAAGGTTTTGGTGCTTAAACTATCCAACCAACTTTTAGACGCTGGGCATGCTAATATTCACTAAGTCAAAAGGGCAATTTTACGGAAGACTCCGGCCAGCCGTTTTTGCATGGAAAACCATTTTTCTGGCAATTTTCTTGTTGTTTAGTTGTGTAGTGATGCTATTATCTTCCGCAATTGTATAGTTTTCCCGTTACCACTGCCTTACAAATCACAACAAAGGGGCTGCCTCGCAATTTGGGAACCATGGTTGTGAGCGGGGAAAACAGAAAACGGGCAAAGCACGGGAGGAAATAACAGAAAACGAGTGATTTGTGGAAGATAATAACGGGCAGAACCCAACTATACAACATTAAAACTACCAGAAAAAATGGTTTTCCATGCACAAATGGTAATGATAACAAGGCATAAATATAACCTAAAAATACCAAAATAACGTGATCTAGGGATATTTAATGGTTATAATTTTGCCGTATTAGCTTTGGACGAGGGTGGGATGGCGGTATTTGTTCTAAGCAATAACTGCACGGACTAAGTTATTAGAGATCCATATATTTTGGAAGGGATTCACTAAGGAAATCTATCATAAAAGGAACCAAACTAACCTAACATACCATAACCTAACCTAGCTGGCCGTACCCCATAGTTGGTTGTGCTACCTGACCGGGGGTACCTGACCATGGGCTTTGCCCCCATACCCCCATAGTTGGCCGTGCTCCCTGATAGGAGGCTTTGCCTCTGTACCCAGGTGTTTTTTTTTTTTTTCTTACCTTACTAGTCGGAGTCTGTTTCCAGATGCAAGGTAGCAACAGCACCTGGGTGAACGTCGGTTGAGGAAGTGGAAGCCTCCCTGGGTCTGGGCTGGGAGGTATGATCCAAGGGAGGATAGTTTACCAGCAGTGACAAAGAAGACATGGGAGCTGTTGATGTTCCGCTACTGACCTAATAAACACATAGTGGGAGAGGTACTGCCGGTAATATTCTTTTCAAGCACCGGACCTAAGGACATAGGACTTAATGCCCCTCCACAGGCGCTCAATATACTGCATGTGAATTTATGGATCGTTTGGATCAACAAAAGCCTCGCAATGGTTTATGGTCAGGTGCCAATACCAGAGTTCACCAAGTTTCCTGCATGACGCCCACTCGTCACTAACTATAATGCTTACCGGCCTTATATACTTAAGAATAAGTGGGATAAGGGTAGCAGCATCGCTATGCGGATTTTCAATAAGAGGCATATAAAAAACTTCTTAGAAACTCTTTCTATCCCACCAAAGACCCACGCCACGCTCCACGAACATCTCTGCCTCGTCCATATATGGATTTTCCAAAATATTGACTGTCCATCTCAACGAAAACGCCTTGACCTCCAATTGGCGGCTGATTTTCCACACAATGTTCTGTCACTTCAGAGCAGAAACTCCTCCAATTGATGGTCGTTTCAGCCTTGAGATTCAAATTTTGGAAAATCTGATCGTGAGTAAACCGCTTCCTCAACCATGCATTTACAAAAAGTACCACTTTCCAAGGTTGGATATGGCACTTACCTAGAAATTACCCCTTATAGTGTCGCTTACTGAAAAGTTGCATGCGACACGCTTTTTGGTTTTAGGCCTCCAGGATTTTGGCGTTACATTGCCAGTAATGTCTATCTGCATGTAAAACACACTGTTTTCCACACTTTGTACACTTTATTTCCTTAGGAAGGATGCCATGATCCCTCAAAAATTGTAGAACTTCTGCACTATTCTTAAAAAAATCGGCTGATAGCCTTGTACTCAATTACGTTGCAAACTCCACAAGAGCCAGCCATGACTAAACTGATTTTGAATGGTCACATTTTCCAATAAGGATTCCAACAAATAAAGATTTCAATTTGAATTTGAACTGCCTTTTTCAAAGACATCCATGGAAAAAAGGAAGAAAACTACTGGATAAAATCAATCTGAATTCTGATTGGCTGATTCGAAAGGAAACTCGGCTAGGTCAGCAGAGATAAGAAACGCTTGAAGGGAAAGCATGCGTAAAAAGGTTGTCATCCTGAAACATATCAGCTGAAGTCCACCAAAATTCAATTGCCAATAGTAATGCTTTTACTGCAGGTACTGTATTCAGATTGGATAATCTTGCCTAGTGGGTGAAGTCATTGCGCATGTGGGCAAAAATTGTCACAATGCGCATTATCAGGAGTGGAAACAAACATACGAACTCAACAAGAGCTAGCTAGCGTGACACTGTGAACATCAACATTGAACTTGAGAAAAAATTCCCGACTTACTGTAATTTGAGTATTTTTTTTTTTCTCTGTGTTTAAGAATTTGCGAAGGTTATGCATTGAGAGAAGTTTTTTTTGTTTTTGTGTTTTACCCAAGAAAATATAAATTTTAATGATGGAGGTGGCTGGAGTCCAAAAAATAACAGTAAAAAGTTTCTTTTTTCTTATTTTTTTAGCATGACAGTTGTTTGATCTATTAGTTGCATCAAGGCTAGATCCATATATTGGTAGAAAAGGTTGATGTGGTATCAGGAACTTTCTGTTTCTCCACAAAATGCACCCACTGCCCATCTTTACGAGATAATCTCGCCTGGATCCAATGCCCACAACAACACCTGGGCAATTCCAAAGTCCTTTGGTGTGATCTTGGACATCAACATGACAACCCATTTTCAAATGAGAAAGGGGTCTGGCAGTATTGTCATATCGTTGCTTCACCTGACTTCGCAAATGCTCTGCTTTAACATCACATTCCTCTGCTTTTTTTTTTTTTGCCACTTTTTAGCAAATGAGTGACGATGTGTTGGAATAAAAGACCTGAGGGGATGACCAAATAAAACTTGAGCTGGTTGATCTGCCATCAGCACAAGGTGTATTCTTAAGCTCCAACATTCCACGGGCAAATTCATCCACATCCAGGATCCCATTCTTAGCAGTAGTCATAATCAGCTTCTTGATAATTTTCACTGATGCTTCTGCATGTCCATTTGCCTTCGGCTTATATGGCGAAGTAATGCAATGTTCTACTCCCCAGCGAGATAAAACAAAAGTCTCAAAGCTGATGAAGCAAACTGTGGTCCTCCATCAGTTTTCAACAAAACAGGAACACCAGTATCTGAAAATATAGCCCACAGTGACCATATTAGATTGGCTGCAGAAGCTATACCCTGACACGAAGATACACAAGGCCATCCAGACAACCTGTCAATATAAACAAGATAAGTATGACCCATGACATGAAAATAATCCGCAGATACGGATTCAAAAACTCTTACATGGTAGATCATTCTTCTTGGCCATTAGAGGTTCATTCCTTTGATTTGGTAGAAGAGGACAGCATTTGATACAAGAAGAAACCATATTCTCAATATCTGTCAATTTTAGGCCAGTAAACAGTCTATCACGCCCTCCTTTTTCTGCGGTCTATTCCCTGATCATCATCATGAAGACATGGCTATGGGAAGGGCGGCAGAGCAGTTTGATGAAAGACTAGGAACAACAGAAGGAGAAAGGGTTATCTATAAGATTTCAAACTGGAGGAAAAGGCAGAGACAGGATGTGGGTAGATTAGGTGTCATCAAGGATAGTGATGGAAATATATTGTATAAGGAGAAAAAATTAAGAAAATATGGTGGAGGGACCAGTGAGGGAGATACGAGATATAGAATTGAAGAGACCATTAAGGAAAATGAAGAATGGTAAATCACCAGGTCCATCAGAGTTCCAAATTGAAATGCTCAAATTACTAGGTACAAAGTGGGAGAAATGGATGCTGGATTTTTTAAAAGCTATATGTGAAGAGGAAGAAATGCCAAGGGATTGGAAGGGAGTCTAATGCCATATATGTAATAGGAACACTAGATACATAAGATACACAATTAATAAATCAAAACGTGCTCAATAGCGAGTGACAGGCAGTTGGAGGCAAAAACCGGCAACCTCGAGTGTTATGTAGTGTTTGAGACGTGCAAAACAGCGAATTCCTTAGGCACGCACACAAAACAAATTTTATAAACATACCCGATCACACCAGAGAGATCACGGATGTGCAATGACCTGAATGGCGGCAAGCTCCCATAACTGTGACGTCAGTGGTCAAGAGAGTCCAGATGCAATGGAAAACGCACGTACATCGGAACAGAAGAAAAGACATTATGTGTGTACATCTGTATGTCTATTAGCATGCAAGCATTCATATGTCCATTAGCATGTATAAGTGCAAATGTTTGTTAAGAGCAAATAAATGGAATAAAATCCCTAGTGTGGTAATTAATGGGGGGTATTATACAACAGAAGTTGAGTGTGAAACCATGCCATAAGAGGTGCTTGAAGGTCCATGGAGATAAGGTACAGTGAAAGAAAGACTTTGAAAACTTTTACATATTCCATCGATTTTAGATGCTGTGAATAGGAAGCATATAAAAGATTTATAGGACATTTATCCACTACACTTGTTGATGCATTTCAGTGTGTATAATTGTGGTTTCTTTATTTCAGGATGGATTCAATTGTTGCTAGCTAATAATGAATTCTCTAGACTTTTATCTGATGTATATTGATAAAGACTCATAGAATCGTTTGACAGTGAGGATGGTCTTTTCCAATATGGTTATGCAGGGTCGTAATGGTGCTTGCATAATTCTTGGGATTCTCTAATTCATTTTATCTAATATGATTACGTAGAAGTAATGGTGTTTTAATCATCTTTTGGGATTTCTTTAATTCATTTTATTTCATTTTTCATGTTACTTATTTTGGGAAATAAAGATTATATTTTTGTAAAGCGAGTTTGAACTTGCCAAAGATTTCATTATTGACTTTCAGCTAGCTGCAGGGAAGGCAGGCAATGGGAATCAACAAAGGTAGGTCACGCTATCAGATAGGAGTTCTCTCCTTTTAGTTAAATGGGGTCATTTTGACACCCATATCATATATATACAAGCAGAAGAGAGATGTCATGGATTGTGGTAACTACAGGGGAATTAAAGAGAGAATAAGAGAGATTGTAAAGATTGGGAAACAGCAGTATGGATTCAAGAGAGGAAAAGGGACAGTGGATGCCATCTTCATAGTAAGACAGCTACAGGAAAAGAGGCTAGTGGAAAACCAGGAGCTCTATTGTGTATTCACAGACTTATTGGGATTCTATCATATGCTTTCTCTAGAAGTGATGTTTTGGTGTTTAAGGAAACAGAAAACTTTGAAGTTAGTGTTGGATTACACCAGGGGTCAGCAATAAGCCCATTTTTGTTCGTGCTGGTCATGGATGTGCTGAGTGAAGTGATCGGGAATGAAGAGCCGTGGGTAGCGAAGGTCTTGACACAGGTCTTTACAATCTAGATGAGGTACAATACAAGATCGTGACCAGTGGGTAAAGAAGGTCTTGACAAGTACTCCCCCCCCCCTCCCCCAAACAAGATAATTATTAATGATTAATAATGACTAATTAAATAATGCATAATTAATAATTAATAATTGGAAATTTGTAGTTAATCACGATATCTTGTTGGTATCAGAAGCCGTCCCTGAGTTCTTGATATTTGAGGTTGTGGGGTGGTCTCGACTATTGGATCATCCAGCGGGCCTCCGGGATGTCGTCTTTCGTCCGGCCACTGGGATGGCCTCAACCAAATCTCAGAATATCAGTTCCTTTGCTTGAGGTCTTGTTTTGTGGAAGAATTCTTGGATGTCTGCCAATATCTTCCCAGGTTTCATTATCCATCAGGAAAGCTGGCTTTAATCTGTCGACGGATACACAGTTTTCCTGCCCGTGGATGTCAACTAGGTAGGTCTTGGAGTTTCTTGTGATGACACGGTATAGGCCTCTGTATGGTCTGGGCAAGGGTGGGCAGTGGGATTCTACCTCAGGAAGATGTGTGCAGCTTCCTAGGCCTTTTGGTGTGAAGTTGTGTCTCCTGTCTGTGAAAGTCTTCTGGCAGGGCACAAATTCCTTTGTTATTTCTCCTAGTCTTCTGAGGGGCGTACTCGGTTGTTTGGCTCCATGGTTTCTACAGGAGATTCTTCACCATTTGCTTTTGGTGCTGTTCGAAGTCCTAGCAGTACACCATGACATCAGTGCCGCTTTTAACAAACAGTGGGCCCTTTCCACCATTCCATTGGCCGTGGGGTTATATGGTGTCATGATGAGGAGGGTTGTCCCCCATTAGGTGTGCCAGGAAGACCGTTCTGACAAGAATGCTGAGCCCCTATCTGTAGTGATGTCTTCTGGCCAACCAAAACGGCTTATCTAACTTGATAGTAGGGTTGCCATGCAGGCACTTGTAGATGCTTCTGCCATCGGTGTTGGTTCTGGCCATCTCGTGTAGACTGGTCTATGACTGTTAGGAGGCATCTGGTGGCCCCTGACCCACCTCCGCATATCCATTTTTATCCCATGCCACACGAACTTCTCAGTCATCAGGCTCATTATTGTACGTCCTGATGAATGGAAGAGGCCGTGGATGGTGTAGAAAAAATGCTTCATTCGTGATGCAGGTATCAGGGGGCGGAGGCAGCCTGTGCTGGTTTCGCAGGGAAGTGTCAATTCCTGCTCTCCTACTGGCACGTCCTTCCACTTCAGTGCGATGAGTACCGTGCGGTAAGCTGGCGTTTCAGGGTCTGCAGCTTGTTCCTTCGCCAGGTCTTCGTATTCAATGCCCAGGTGGACTGAATTTTTTTTCAATCCTTGTCAGGGCAACGACACAGGGTTCTTCTTTCCAGGGACATAGCTGATGGTGTACCCGAATTCAAATATAGCGGCCAAGTGCCACTGCTGTCTTGCCGACCACACATCCCCAGCCTTCGTGAAAGCATGTACCAAAGGCTTATGGTCTGTCTGGATGGTGATGGGGTTCGGTTGCCGTCTAGGAGGTTATTTATGAAATGCTCGCATGGCCCTGGTAGATGGCCCAGCAAGGTTCCCCTGCTCGAATGCACTTGTACGCGGGCGGTTTTTTCTCATCGGGGGGGCTTCCAACTTGTAGGCTGAAAAAAGGCAAGTGGGCAGGGGACGGAAAACTTGGCTCCCCCACTTGGTTTTTGCTCAGTACCAAGCTTCCACAGGTGATATTGCTGCAATCGCGGTGGTTAAGGTGCTCACGGGGCGTTGGGTTATGGGAGGCCGGGGGGGGCCCTTGGTAGGCTTGGGTGGTGGCTCTGGCAAGGGCTGCCTTCATCTGTTCAAGTGCCCTCTGCTGCGGCATTTCCCACATCAGAGTCTTCGTTTCCCCTTCAACACCTTGGTCAGGGGATACATGATGCAGGCGATGTCCAGCACGAATCATCGGTAGTAATTGACCATGCGAGGAACTCCTGCAGGGGGGGACTCGATTTTTTTCATTTCTTCGGTATTTAGGGGGGGAGTGTGTACCGCCTCTACGGGTTTTAACCCCCTTTCGGTTACAGATGGACCAACCCTTTTGTGTAACCTCAGGTCTTGGTCACTTACGCCTAGGTGAACAGTTGGAGACTTAGTCGCATTGAAGTTGACACAAATTGCTTTCTGATTTCACCCGTGTTTTTTTTCATCGCTTAAGTAGTACCATTGAAAAGCTGAGAGTTTATTCTAGCATATATCAAAAGTTCTTAAAAATAAGATAACACCGTTTTAGATGTTTAGCATTTCTTATTCTCTTCCTCTGATTTCAAAGGTCGAAAAATATATTTTCTGGTTAATCAAATGTAATGAATTTTATGTAAGTAGATAAAATATTCATTACTTACAGTGATGGTAAATATTTCAGTCAACATAAACTAATATTTTATGAATGACAAGGCAATTAACAGAAGCAACCTTCAAGCCCTTCATGGATGGTTAGTTTATAGCCGGCATTGGCATCACTGATGGCTACAAGTAGATTCGTCATCATCTTAAGCTAAGTTCACACATTCACGTATCAAGCCCACGCATGTGAAACGTGGCTAAACGGGTGGTTTGTCAGCTCGATCAAGTGGATACGTGTCACAGGCCGATGGCTGTAAGTCAACATAATGCCATACCGTAATTACGAAGTAATGCGTAAATAACCTACGCATCGAGCAAGATTGACGGGACGCTTTCATTAATTGCCACGACAATATGCTACACCCCCACAAGCAGTGCGTGGCCAAGCAAGTAACACCCACGTACACATGCTGTATGTGTAACCTCCTCACACAACGTACTCACATTAATCCAACGTACGTCGGCGGGTATACATTAGGTACAAAAGGGTTGTGCTGCACACGTGCAATTGCAGTCCCATTCACCGCCTACAGGAAGTATATTTATTAAATATATCTATTTATTTGCATATCTCTTTGTTTATCAATATACTTATTTTATTTGTTGTCAACCCATTAACCCTTAAAACGCCGAAGCGGGTTAAAAAATCAAAAAACTCCCCGAATGCCGGAGCAGGTTTTGAGTGAGCGCGGAAGCGGAAAAAATAATTTTTTCAGAAAATCACAGCGCGCTTAAGTTTTGAAGATTAAGAGTTCATTTTTGGCTCCTTTTTTTGTCATTGCCTGAAGTTTAGTATGCAATCAAATCAGAAATGAAAAATCTTTATCATATGTAAATAATGCGATATATGTAGCGAAAAAAAAAAAAAAAAAAATACATACATAATTGTACTAAAATCACGGTGTGCAAAAAACGGTAAAAGCTAACGAGTTTCCTTTTTCTTTCGTTGTATTGTACACTAAATTGCAATAATTTTGATATATAATACATTGTAAAACAATAAAAGCAACACCGGAAAAAATATCTACAAAATGATGTACGAATTCGTAAACGCGGGACGTAAAAAAATGTTTTTTTTCAAAAATTTTCACCGTAATTCAAATATTGTTCAGAGACTTCCAATTTGTTTAAAATGAATACAAAGATTGAATCTTACAATTACTGTAGAGTTTTAGCCTTCAATTGCGTCGAACCATTTCGGTAGAGTCAAAGTGACCGAAGTGTTATTATCGTGATTTATGCAAATATTTGAAAAGAGAAAAGCTACCAACCTTTCAAATATTTTGTTTCCCTTTTAAAATACATGAAATTGCGCACATCTATATAATACTCTATGAAATTGCCTAATATGAAAAGGAGCAAATTTTCCGATTCGATGCGCAATTCGGAAGATTTATGGCGGAGAATTTTCCGCGCGCGGAGGGAAGGAAAGTTTTTTTCATATTCAATTAAATCAAATTTTTGCTAGAGACTTCAAATTGTGCAAAATTTGAGGTTATGATGTAAATTTACTAAAAATAAGTTTTTAGTTCAAAGTTGACCGAACGTGGTTTTTTTTCTAGTGTTTATATGCAAATATTCGAAAATGAGAAAAGCTACCCTTCAAAAAATGCCCTTTTATTTATATGAAATTGCGCACATTTTCATTATAATCATGAAAATGCCTAAAATATGAAAGGAGCAATTTTCCGAGAATTGATGTACGCAATTCGGAGATTATGGGGCGGAGAATTCCGCGCGCGGAGGGAAGGAAATTTTTTCAAAAATATTTCAAAAAAAAAAAACATTAACAAAAAATCGATTTATTGTTTTTTTTTGCTAGGACTTCGAATGTTTTTTTTCAAATGAAAAGTAAAATGATTGAAATATTTTACGGAAAATTTAAAAAGGTGTTTTAGCTACAAGTTTTACGACTGGTTTTTTTTTTTCTAATATTGAGTATTATGCAAATTTATAAATCAAAATGAGCTAACACCTTTTAGTAAAATTTTCGGGGTTGTTTATTCTTTTTTCTGACATGATTGCCATTTTCCATATACTTTTTATGTAACGGGGCTAATTTTTTAAAATGGTGCAAACATTACCACAATTATGCACAGTATGAATTTTTTCGGAAGAGTTACCGCGCGTACGTAAAGGAAAATGTTATTTTTTTTGTTCATAAATCCCCCACCATAAATCGAAATATTGTGCTAGAGACTTCCAATTTCGTTGACAAAAAATTAAGGTAAATGATTGAATATTACTAAAATATAAGTTTTTGTAGCTTACAATTGCGGTTTTCGACCATTTCAGGTAGAGTCAAAATTGAGCCGAAGGTTTGAAAATTTGTCACTTATCATTTTTTATATGGAAATATTTCAAAACTGATAAAAGCTACAACCATGGGTTGTTTTTTGTTGTATTGTGCATGAAATTGCGCACATTTCCATATATAAAACTTTCATGTAACGGCTAATTTTAAAATGGTGCAAACATTACCACAATCGCATGTATGATTTTTTTTTCGGAAGAGTTACCGCGTGGATGTAAGGAAAATGTTTTTTCATAAATTCACCATAAATCGAAATATTGTGCTAGAGACTTCCAATTTAAATGTAAATAGTTGAATATTACTACAAAATAAGCGTTTTAGCTTACAATTGCGTTTTTTCGACCATTCGGTAGAGTCAAAGTTGACCGACGGTGAAATTTTGACACTTATCGTCATTTATATGGAAATATTCAAAACTGATAAAAGCTACAATCATGAGTATTTTTGTGATGTATTTTAAATGAAATTGCGCACATTTTCATATATAATACTTCATGTAACGGATAATTTAAAACGGTGCAAAAATTATGTCAAAGTGACGAAATAATTTTTGAGATGTGTCACTGATACTTTTTAGTGCGATAAGAAAGAAGTTCGCGCTTGCGCGCCTGCGTAACGATTGTAAACAAAACAACGCCTTGATCCATGAACTCCCAGCATCCCCAAGGCGCGTGATTCAAAATTTGTTTTTGGCTGGTAGGCCTATAAGTATTTTTCCGCGAATCTTTAAAAAAACTTTTTTGAGCCAACGTATGGTACGTCCATTCGGAAATCGGGGAGATTTTGACTCGACGTTTAATACGTCCATTCGGCGTTTAAGGGGTAAGACCGCCACAAATAATTCGCAAAAGACAATCATTACTACCAACACATTTTCAATAATTAGTTACACACCTCCATTGCCTTCTATTTCAGCGCTACTACTACTACTACTACTACTACTACTGTTAACGACCCCGTCTGCGAATGGACCAAATCATTTCTGGTCGATTCGTGCCTGACGTAACACGCCCAATGTCTTGACAAGCATTAAAAAAGTTAGACAGAAGGAAAGATAGATAAATGAGAGCACTGTACGAGATAAAGGTAATAGAGAGAGAGAGAGAGAGAGAGAGAGAGAGAGAGAGAGAGAGAGAGAGAGAGAGAGAGAGTCACTCACTAAACAACAAACAAAGCAAACAGTGAAGTTGATGACTTAATCTTTTATTCAATTTCATAGAACAACTTCATTTCAGACGTAATTCAGAAGAAATTATATCTTGCATATTTCTTATTTGTTATTAGTCTCAGTTCATTTTTGTGCTGATATTTAAGTGCATTGAATAACTATCATTGTTTAATTGTATGTTATTCTGCCTATTAATTTTTATTCATTTTCCTTCAATATAAGTTTACTTTCAACTATATAGTTGTCTGCATATATATACATACATATATATATACATATTATATATATATATATATATATATATATATATATATCATATATATATATATATATATATATATATATATAGTTGACTGCCTATCTTATTTATGT
>NC_087200.1:138764689-138832189 GCF_015104395.2 Macrobrachium nipponense | reverse complement strand
TACTGCTTCGGTAACAAATGATGTTACTACCATAGCTCAGTTAGAAAAGACAAATTACTATTTATCACAGATAAGGCATAAACAACAGTTGGCGAAGAGGTAATAAGGTCACAGGTAAAAAAAATCCCAGAAAAAGGGTCAATTATTTTAATGGCATAAAAGTTCAGTTTTCTGGTAAAGTTCATTATAACAAATCAAGTAAACTTTTAATATATATATATATATTTTTCTGTAAGTGTTCTGATATGTAATACAAATAGATACAATTAGATTGATAAAATCATAGGATTACATCCTAGGTCAATA
The DNA here is from genome assembly GCF_015104395.2 of Macrobrachium nipponense. NCBI lineage: Eukaryota > Metazoa > Arthropoda > Malacostraca > Decapoda > Palaemonidae > Macrobrachium > Macrobrachium nipponense. Next base: position 138,831,883 of record NC_087200.1, on the reverse strand, counting down.
ATATTCATGAAGTCAGCAAATAATATTGCAATGATATAGATGACAATTACTGTAAAATCTATTTTTGTGGATGAAAACCTTCTAAGTACGTATGGAATAATGGAATAAAGCCATGTGTACTGAAAGTATCAGTAAAGTATATTGTCATGTGAATACTTATTCTTTTTCATTATTTCAGCGGATATAAATAAACACAGCCAAAGAAAACTCCAATTACTTATTTATTCCATAGCAGAACAGCGGAGAGGATTAGCTTATCCAGGTGGCCGATTATGAAGAGCGATTAGACTTATAAGATCACCGCATTTTGTAAACAACTCGTGTTATGTCTAAAGGTGAATATGCTCGCTGTATATGAAACCCTTTCTGCTGCTGTGCGTTGCTGATGTAAACAATAAGTGACAACAGTTCGATCCGCATTTCACACCCTTTCTACTGGAATATATTTAGCTTTGTATTGAAATAAATTATTATATGGAAGTCACTTGTCAAGTGTTTGTCAATGCCAAAATATAACCGTCTTTCCTTAGCTATGATGTTAAAATCATTATTATTGTATTATTTCATCTACAAATGTTGAGAAGTCCAAAATCAATATATATATATATATATATATATATATATATATATATATATATATATATAATATATATATATATATATATATATATATATATATATATAAATATAAATATATATATATATATATATATATATATATAATTATAAATATTATCTAATAAAAGGAGACCCATAAAAAACACCAAAATATAGAGAGGGAAATACTATATTTCAGAGACTGCCGTCTCCCTCTTTAGGTAGATGAATGAGAAAATTTACAGAAAAAGTGGTATTTATACCAAGAGATCCATCCACAGGTAAGCCAATTTAGGTCACTCCCGCTGATAATTTTCCTTTAATCTTCTTAAGCATTGGTTGAATGAAAACCTTGTCGATGATATCTGAGTCCCATGCTCCCTTTGAGATATTCATTACCTGCCTTTCTTTAATCAAATTCCAGTTTATTATATGGTTATGTTCATTTATATGGTTGAAAATACCTGAGCTCTGTTGTCCATACCTAACTGACCGTTTGTGCTGTATTAAATATCTTGGGAAGTGATTTTCCTGTAAATCCGATGTAAGATTGGTCACAGTCCAGGCATGGGATTTTGTAAACGCCTGTGTCCTTGGGGGATATCTTTTGTTGGATGTTAATCAGGGATCTGGCTAAGGTGTTTGGGTAAGTAAATGCAAATGGGTTAGATTTTCCGAGGGTCTGGGTCACCATCTTAATCCTGTCCAGGTGTGGAATTTTTATTTTATTGTTGGGTGTGTCTCTGGTCTTGTCTTGAGGGGGTTGGTAGAAAATTACGTTTGCTTTGTGGGGGTGCCTGCAGTTTATGGGGCCCTACCTACCTACCTTTTGACCATTTTTCTAGTCAAAACCCACTGATAGATGGTGGTGAGCTCGGACTAGAAAGCAGAATACAAAAAAGATGGTGGCTAGACAAAGACAGAAAACACTGTTTTCGTGGCCCTATTTTGGAAATTCGTGAATCAGTTTCTGTATGGTGGAACGGCGCCACATTTTTAATGAATCTTGGAAAGCTTGTATGTTGTGGCAAGAAAAAATGGCATCGACAACAAAAAACAAAAAAACCCACATAACTTACTCGAAATCGGAACTGTCGGAGAATTACTCAGACTAGAAAGTGGAAAAATACAAGCAAGATGGCGGCTAGACGAAAACAGAAAACACTGTTTTCGTGGCCCTATTTTGGAAATTTGTGAATTAGTTTGTGTGTGGTGGAACGGCGCTGCGTTCCTTATCCACATTTTTAATGATTCTTGACAAACTCATGTTCTGGCAAGAAAAAATGGCGACAACAAAAACAAAAAAAAACACACATACCTTAGTCGAAATCAGAATTGTCTGAGAATTCAGGCCACTTTTTATGAGAAACACAAGCAATTCACTCTCATCACTACACAATTTCCCTAAATCTAGATGCGTGACCAGATGTGCAGCGCCAAATTCAATGTGATTGGAAAACGCCATGCTGGCAGTTTGAATTCTGTGCTAGAATGAGGATAAGGTCGCACATGGTCGGGCAGGATCAGGTCGAGTCCAGTCGGGTCGGGTCGGGTCGGGTCATGGAGGGTCGAGGTCGAACTACTTACCTGTGCAGAGCAATCAGGTTTTGTTTTGGTTGTTACACAGCCAGGCCCTGAAAGTGCAAACTACCCGCTTTGTTAATTGCTTTCTCAATTATATGGTCAGGATATCTTTAAGACGAAATCTGCTTACAAATTAGTTCAAATTCTTTTTCTAGGAGATCTGGGGAACAAATTCGTAAGGCTCTTAAGAATAGGTTGCTGGTTACACCTATCTTGATAGGAATATCATGATAGCTGAAGTAGTGAATGTATGAAAGTGAGAATGTTGGTTTTCTGTAGATGGTAAATTTGTATTCTGTCGTGTCTCTGATTATTAAAACATCAAGAAAAGGAATTTTGTTGTCTGTTTCCCATTCAACTTTAAATTTGATGCTGGGCACTAATGCATTTAATTTTGAAAAAAATTAACTAAAATTGCCACATCTATTATCCCAAAATGTTAGAATATCAACTACATATCTCATCAACGGCGTGTTTTTGGGTTTTATTGCATTTATTACTGTAGTTTCAAAGTATTCCATGTACAGATTGGCTACAAAAGGACTTAAAGGACTACCCATATTACAAGCAAATTTTTGCTTATAGTATGATTCCCCAAATGAAAATACGTTATTAGATACACATAATTCAACTAACTTTATTATTTTGTCCAGCGCCAATGGGATATGATCTAAATAAGGGGATAATAAATCTACTTTTAAATTACCTTATAACTACTGATTGTTCAATTTAAGATTGACTTTTCGTTTTTGCTTAATAATTAATCTTATATGAAGTATGTTTGAAAACATACGAAAGCTCTTATAATTATATTTGTATATGTATAATATAGTGCTTTGGAGCTTGTAATCACCATAAATTCTTCACTATTTTGCTATTGCGTATCACTATAGCCTTCTGAATGAACATACTGTGACAAAAGCCGAGGGAGAAATGCCAATGAGGCTCGTATGCCCTGGGAAGGTGAAAGCCAACGAGATGAATACCAATATGTATATAATTGATACATATAATTGATGAACAACTTTTATTCAATAAACTAAAAGCCATCAAAGTAACAAAATGAAATAAGAATAACAACATAAATAAGATATGCAGACAACTATATAGTTGAAAGTAACTTATATTGAAGGAAAATGAATAAAAATGAATAGGCAGAATAACACACAATTAAACAATGATAGTTATTCAATGAACTAAAACAAATATCAGCACCAAAATGAACTGAGACTAATAACAAATAAGAAATATGCAAAATAAGATATAATTTCTTCTGAATTACGTCTGAAATGAAGTTGTTCTATGAAATTGAATAAAAGATTAGGTCATCAACTTCACTGATTGCTTTGTTTGTTGTTTAGTGAGTGACACTCTCTCTCTCTCTCTCTCTCTCTCTCTCTCTCTCTCTCTCTCTCTCTCTCTCTCTCTCTCTCTCTCTCTCATTACCTTTATCTCGTACAGTGCTTCTCTATTTATCTATCTTTCCTTCTGTCTAACTTTTTTAATGCCTCTTTGTCAAGACATTGGGCGTATGTTACGTCAGGCACGAATCGACCAGAAATGATTTGGTCCATTCGCAGACGGGGTCGTTAACAGTAGTAGTATTATAGTAGTATAGTGGTAGTAATTAGTAAGTATATTATCTCGGTAGTGTAGTCAGTAGTATTGCTGAAATAGAAGGCAATGGAGGTGTTTAACTAATTATTGAAAATGTGTTGGTAGTAATGGTTGTCTTTCGCGAATTATTTGTGGCGGTCTTAATGGGTCTGACAACAAAAAATAAAATAAGTATATTGATAAACAAAGAGATATGCAAATAAATAAATATATTTAATAAATATACTTCCTGTAGGCGGTGAATGGGGCTGCAATCGCACGTGTGCAGCACAGCCCTTTTGTACCTAATGTATACCCGCCGACGTACGTTGGATTAACGTGAGTACGTCGTGTGAGGTCGTTACACATACAGTATATGTACGTGGGTGTTACTTGCTTGGCCACGCACTGCTTGTGGGGGTGTAGCATATTGTCGTGGCAATTAACGAAAGCATCCCGTCAATCTTGCTCGGTGCGTAGGTTTTTTACGCATTACTTCGTAATTACGGTATGGCATTATGTTGACTTACAGCCATCGGCCTGTGACACGTATCCACTTGATCGAGCTGACAAACCACCCGTTTAGCCACGTTTCACATGCGTGGGCTTGATACGTGAATGTGTGAACTTAGCTTAAGATGATGACAAATCTACTTGTAGCCATCACAGTGATGCCAATGCCGGCTATAAACTAACCATCCATGAAGGGCTTGAAGGATGCTTCTGTTAATTGCCTTGTCATTCATAAAATATTAGTTTATGTTGACTGCAATATTTACCATCACTGTAAGTAATGAATATTTTATCTACTTACATAAAATTCATTACATTTTTCGACCTTTGAAATCAGAGGAAGAGAATAAGAAATGCTAAATATGATTTTTGGTCCTATTTCATCACATCTAAAACGGTGTTATCTTATTTTTAAGAACTTTTGATATATGCTAGAATAAACTCTCAGCTTTTCAATGGTACTACTTAAGCGATGGAAAAAAACACACGGGTGAAATCAGAAAGCAATTTGTGTCAACTTTCAATGCGACTAAGTCTTCAACTGTTCACCTAGGTGTAAGTGACCAAGACCTGAGGTTACACAAAAGGGTCGGCCTGTCTGTACCGGAAAAGGGTTAACATAGAGGCGGTACACAACTTCCCTATACCGAAGATGATCAAGTCCCTGCAGGAGTTCCTCGGCATGGTCAATTACTACCGATGATTCGTGCTGGACATCGCCTGCATCATGTATCCCCTGACCAAGGTGTTGAAGGGGAAACGAAGACTGATGTGGGAAATGCCGCAGCAGAGGGCACTTGAACAGATGAAGGCAGCCCTTGCCAGAGCCACCACCCAAGCCTACCAGGACCCCAACGCCCCCATGAGACTTAACCACCGATGTCAGCAATATCACCTGTGAAGCTGTACTGAGCAGACAGTGGACAGGTTCCCCCGCCCACTTGCCTTTTTCAGCCACAAGTTGAAGCCCCCCGAGACCCGCTACAGTGCATTCGACAGGGAACTGCTGGCCATCTACCAGGCCATGCAGCATTTCAAATACCTCCTAGACGGCAACCCCATCACCATCCAGACAGACCATAAGCCTTTGGTACATGCTTTCACGAAGGCTGGGGATGTGTGGTCAGCAAGACAGCAGTGGCACTTGGCCGCTATATTTGAATTCGGGTACACCATCAGCTACGTCCCTGGAAAGAAGAACCCTGTGTCGTTGCCCTGACAAGGATTGAAAAAAAATTCAGTCCACCTGGGCATTGAATATGAAGACCTGGCGAAGGAACAAGCAGCAGACCCCGAAACGCCAGCTTACCGCACGGTACTCATCACACTGAAGTGGAAGGACGTGCCAGTAGGAGAGTAGGAATTGACACTTCCCTGCGAAACCAGCAGAGGCTGCCTCCGCCCCCTGATACCTTCCATCAGACATAGAGCACCTATGGGAGTAGTGTTACACTCCCAAAGAAGCCATGTTCCCTCATCCCCTCACTCCATAAAGGAATCCTACTTGAGGGGCAGCTGAATTGTAGATGAAATTCCTAAACAAAATGATTACAACACTTTTTACACTTCAAATACCAACACAAAAGTGAAACTCCTACAGAACTGCGCAATGTACTTCTATTTCGCAAGCAACACTGTGGTTTCTGGATTTTAAGGTGCTTTTCCAATACTTTCACTCATCTACCCAACATTTTCTAGGCCTTTCCATTCCTACTCCCCTATTATGGTCTTTCCTCTAGTCACTGCCTACTCCTCTTTCCACATGACCAAACCTTAGAAAACACTGATCAATCTTTTAATCAAAGTTAATCTTCCCACCACTACGACATGTCTCCATGCTTCTAAGTCTTTTCATTCTTCTTACACATATATATATATATATATATATATATATATATTATATATATATATCTTATATATATATTATCTATTTTATATATATATTAGTATATATTATATTATATATATATATATATATATATATATATATATATATATATATATTATATATATATCTATATATATATATATATATATATATATATATATACACACACACACTATGGCATATTCTGACTTTGCAGAAGCAGACTTTTTGAACTCTAGAAATGACTGCAGTAGATTTTGCCCCTGATCCAGCACATCTTGGAAATTTTGTGCTGCTTCTGAAGTATGTTTTGATTTTAGTGCCTCTACCAAATCTGTAACATCACAGAGTATGTTTTCATAACCATTCCTTTCGGCAGACTTCCAGGATACTTTCCCAATCAGGGATTCAACAACTTTTGACACAATGAGCATACCTTGAAAGCCATCCATGTACATAATGCTTCCCCTTAAGAACAGCATCTAGTGTCTTGATGCCAAATATCTAGATTCAATTAGAGCATCGTCCATGCCACTACTGGTTGTGTATCTTCCTGCACAGCGAAGGGCTACCTTAGTCAGGCAGAACATTTCCAACATTAGGTAGAAATCACCAAACTCATCAAAGTTGGTCAGGATAATACCTACTACATTGTGAAACACACACTTGTCACATATTTGGCAGGAATGGCTGTGTTTGTAGTTCTCTGACACTTTGGAAATTTCTCGAGGCAGTGTATACTGGGTGATGGATGGATGGGTGGATGGATGGATTGAGAAATTTAGGGACAAGCCCACACACTGGGACCTATTTTGGTCATTCAGCACCGTAGGGTTACTGGGTGAGGAGTGACTAGACATTCAAGAGGAAATTTCAGTTCTTGACAAAGGAACTTTGTTTTCAACTTGCAGCTACGACTTTCTAAGCCTGTAGTAGATACATCTGGCTTACCTACAGGAGAGCTGGAGATGTCTTGGAAGAGGACCATTGCTGTGTCATCTATTGGCCTTTCCAGAGAGAGATAGATGTCCTCAAAAGCAAATTAAGGCATCGAAGGTGCCAATGGTAAAGCTGCTAGTGCAAAAGTGACTAGGAATTGGAGAGCTGGTCCTTTTACATTGACTTCATGGCATATGATGAGAGGAGAAGGTCACAGTAGCTACTTGACAGACTGAGACGATGGAGCAATGTAATCAGTTCTTTGCTTTTTCATTTATCATAGAAACTGTGGACAGTCATGTGTAGAGGTGTTTTTCTTTGTCCATGGAACATTTCATAGTATATAGTATCTGGAATAGGTTGTAGTATAGTTGAACTGTGCGTCGTCTTTGAATGACATCAGTCTGATCTTAATTTTTCTCAATATCTACATGGTCAAGATGTAGGATATAGGAATTATTGATTTTGCTTAGTGATGAAAAGAACATAAGTAGAACACCAGGCATTTTTGTTTTGCCCACAGCAGTCCGAAATCGAATGCATCACAACATTTATCAAGGAAACTGAAGTCAATGGAATTTTTTTTTCAAATAAGAATTTTAATTACATATGGAATGGATAATTCAACCTTGAATGAATTTACAGAAGCCTACAATTAAAATATTTCATCCATAAATATTTGATTTCAACAAAAGGGTAGCTTTAACGTGGCTATATTGTAAGGACATCTTAATTCCGCTATTTTCGTTCCACTGTAACACCTTGCTCAATTCTATTGTACATCATTGTGTGTAGAACTCTCTAGCCTTTCTGCCAATATATAATTCAGGTATGAACAACAATTGTACCCATAGATATCCATGTACATATGTGTGCAAGAAAACACAAATCCTTCTGGTCCAGACCCAGTTTCTCTCTGTTCAGGTAGGATACTACATATCTGTCCGCAGCCTCCTTTATAGCCTGTGTTTACCTGTAATAAATTATCAGTACAAATTTACCTGTCTTACTCTCTGGTCCTCACAACTGGTGACTTCCCAGAGTGACAGTGACAGCAGTTTAGGCCCAGCCTTTAATAGACTAATTACGGCTGCTCACTTTCAGAGAACCTTTAGCGGACTCAATACAGTGCCACAGTTTAGGTCTGTGAAAGCTCCATTCTGAGGACAACACCAACACCATTAACTGACCCATCACGGCACATCTTCCAGGTGTGTTTAGGCTTTTTTCAAGTGGTTTTGTCTGTTCTGTGTGCGAGACATGCCATAAGGACTGGTAGCTGGGTGCCAGTCAGCCAACACAAAATCAGGCGGTGATCCAGAAACATCCATTCGACGTCACAGCCTCCTTTGCCTCAACCGGGGGACGCCAGATACTTTCTTGACCCACCGAACCTACAGGCCTACACAGTTCTTCCCCTGGCGCCATTGTTACACCTGAGAGTCCCCAGGCAACCTCCTGACATGGCTGCTGCCCCCAGGGTCCTGCTTTATCCACCTGACGTCGATGCCTGTGGGCCTCCATAACCCCCCCTGATGCTGCCATCACTCCTGGGGCTCGCTCGGCCTGCCCGACGTCACTGCCACTCCTGTGGACCTGCTCACCCTTCAGACGCCGCCATACCTGGGGGTCCCAACGCCGCCACTGCACACAATGCAGCTCCCTCTGCAGTTCTGGTCGCCCTCAGTTGACAAAAGAACCTCCCAAGCAACTGCCAGGGAGGCATCCTGTCAGCCAGCAACGCCGAAGGACTCGACATTCGATGACACCCCACAACAAGTGTCACAAGGACACAGGGTCGCCTCCTGCCTCCCAAGATATTTTCTATCCAATCATCATTCCATAATAATTGTCTTAGGAGGTGGGGTGGGGGGGAATTTTGTAAGGACGACTTCCTTCCACTATCTTTGTTATACTATAACACCTTGCTAAATTCTATTGTACATCATCGTGCAGAACTCTCTGGCCTTTCTGCCGATATATAATTCATGTATGAACAACAATTGTACCCATATCCCATATGTATATATGTCTTCAAGAAAACACAAATCCTTCTGGCCCAGACCCAGTTTCTCTCGGTTCAGGTAGGATACTACATCCGTCTGCAGCCTCCTTTATAGCCTGTGCCTGTAATATATTATTTACGGGCTGCTCGGTGAGCAAGAGCCCGTGCTGACTAAAGGTCAGTTTAATCAAAAACAACAACATAATAAATTATCAGTGCCCAGTTACCTGTCTTACTCTGGTCCTCACAATATTTCCGATATTGCGGTAATTTATATTCCCGTTTATTTTTAAATGGCCGCCAAAATGAAAATGTCCCAAATTTACAATGTCTACCCAAATTCATTTATTCAATAGCCTTAATACAACCCATTTCTGTATCTGGACAACCAGTTTTTTTACGGGGATACTGGACAGTAGGCATAATGTCTGCTATTAGATAGCCAAGATGTGTGTCGTGCATATTTATTCTATAAAGAACAGAAAGCCAAATCGAATGCATTTTTATGAAAGGATGACACATAAGCCTCGTAACTTAAAACGAAAATGGAAATCTTTTAAGACTGTGATACAAACGAAAGTACCACCATTCTATGATGATGCAATTTTTTTACAATTTTACTGTATGGATTAGTTATCTACGGGTGACCTGAATTACAATTGAAAACAGTTACAGAAAAGTCTTCCGTAATTATCGATTTGCCATATTTCATTCTAATTTCGAACGTCAAGTCCTGTAAAACAAAACGGTGGAACCACTTTTACGACTACCCGTCAAACCATGGATACTAAACTAGCCAAAAATACAATATCCAAGGGACAAAATTATTGGGTCTTATCCTACACAGCTGTCTCGGTGTTTGAATGTCAGGATGGCCGAGTGGTCTAAGGCGCCAGACTCAAGATTGACTCTTCCCTTCCGATAGAGGGGTGATGAACAGTGGGAATTCTGGTCCTCTCTGAGGGCGTGGGTTCGAATCCCACTCCTGACAGTGTTTTGACGTCATCAGTCTTCCGGGTGGCGTATTATATATACGTTCCGTCAAAACATACGTACCCGATGCTCCTCTACAGTTTGGTTTGCCGATCACTTCAAATCTACTCATTTACTTCGTTATAATCTAAAATCACACCCTTAAACCTACTGGCTATCAAAGGATGCTTTACACGCTAAAAATTAACGCCTTTTTATCGCATAACAGAAATACTAAGATTCCTCAACAAACGTATAACGCAAACACGAAGATTCTTACAAGTTCTCGTTATCAAATTGCAAAATTTGAAACATTACAACTACATTATATAGAAACAACAACATATAAGCTTCTTAATTAGAAGAAAACGATTAACCTTTAGAGCTTCTAAAGTAGATAGAAAAGCTGATATTTTGAAGCTCTAAATTCGACTGAAAAAATTTATGTCTTTGGTCCCGCCCCCCGATGTTTTTTCTGACACTAGCTCTTGCCACTTCCTCTTGTATCCAAGTTTTTACGTAGTATATTTGTACTTGGCTTTTTAAGACATTCTTCTTATACATTTACTGGTCCTCCACCGTTTCCTTGAACTGTAATAGCTAGTCTATTATCACCAATTAGGATTATGCTGTGGCTGTGGAAGATTATAATTTTCTTGTACTCTATCCTTCTTGAAACTGGCCATCTCCCAGATTCTCCTATGATGGACCCGTGGTAAGTACACTGCGGTTGCTCTAACGTACTTTTTTTACATTACCCTGCACTGCATATTTTCCACTTCTCTCGATTCGTTTTCTTTAACGTAACTGTCTCGATATTTGGAACGAATATTGGGACCGGTGCTGTTTCAAGTATTTTTTTGCCCAATTTCCGGGGCCAAATGCCCTACTGACATACTTCGTGTTCTTGCATTTCTCTGGAATCTCTTTTGCCTCCTAGACAATAACCGCTTTCTTATTCTCATTTATTTTCTAAATGATTAATGCGTTCTCCCAACCAATTATTTTTCTTCTTTTACAGTCTTTAAAGTTTAATTTGTCAAAACATTTATATATACCTCCAAACGTAATTGTAGTCAATCTTCCACGATGGAGAATTATGATCTACTTCGGCAGCCTTTTAGTAGAGCTTCATCATCTTCCCTCTCATTCCAATATGTTTGCTCCTTTAAGCAGGGTTACGATCAACACTGATTCGCATTTGTCAGTCTTCCCCTAATTCTAATGAACGTCAGTTTCATTGTTTTAGGCGTCGAGAAGTTTTAGATTTCCTTGTCTACTGCTAACGCTAACACGGTTTGCCTTCGAATATTTTCTAAATAATATAGGTCGTGTCTTATGAACTCCCTATAGAGTAAAGGTGGCAGTGTGCTCATTAGACGACTAACAATATATGTTAGATGCTCCTTATGACCAAATCACACACAAACCTTCTAAATCAGCTATAACACGCACAAAACTTTCGCAGCAGGAGGCATTTTCGCCATTACATTTCTATGGGTAACTTACGGAATCCGTCACTTGGTTCGATTATACTTGTCAACCATCGTCAGCCGAAGCTGTGGAACCAAGCGATCAGCAGCCACACCAATGTAAACAACAATAGAAAGCCCCAGACCCATATTCGGTTAAAACCCATTCTACCAAAATTACTGGAGAGGATAATTACGCCGAGTTCATCTATGTAACACATTTGTTAGCGAGACAAGAATTGAGACGAAATAAATTTCATACAGGACAAAAGCTTCTTGGCCATTATTAACTCGTGCATTTCACCAGGTCAAACGTGAGATATCTTTAGTATTTATTTCCAAAACGAACATCATTTGCATTTCACCAGGTCGAACGTGAGATATCTTTAGCATTTAATTCCAAAACGACATCATTCAGCGCTGCGACGGAAACTGACAGTAAAAGTTTGACAGGTGTAACAGGAGGAAAACCTCACAGTTGCACTATGAATCAATTGTTAGGAGAGGGTGGAAAGTAAGATGGAAGAAAGAGAAATATGAAAGGAGGTACAGTCAAAGAAACGAAAGGGGTTGTAGTTAGGGGCCGAAGGCACGCTGCAAAGAATCTTAAGTAATGGCTACAGTGCACCGTACGGGGTGCACTGGCAACACTACCCACCTATGGGGGCTAAAGATAGTTCATTTCTACACATACATGCACACCCAAAATGACTTGACTATGCTTGCATAGAGGCACTTCTTCGGCAGCTTCTTGGACTATGGCGCAAGCAACCCGAATTCCCCTAATTTTCTCTACTGACAATTAAGGCTTTCGATACGGATGCCCAACTATCAGGGGCGTGCACAGACTTTCAGAAGGGCAGGGGTTCAAGCGGAAAAAAGGGCACGCCATTAGTTTTTGAGAAGGAAATCTATCATGTTTTATATACTACATTATATAATAATATACGATATATAATCTTAAAACCTATTCAATTCAATATATTAATACATGGCCTGTTTCCACTATGATTTTCAAAGATAATAAAAACCTAACACAACTGAAAAAACAAAAATAGTTATGATCTTCATCATCGAAACTTAAATCAATAACATAAACCTATGTATAATATGAACCAATGAAATCATTATTTGACAAAAAAAGGCACCTTAGTTATGGAGAAGAAAAAGGGGGAGGGGCGCAAGCACCCCATGGCCCCCCACCCTTGTGCACGCCCCTATCAACTATACATAGTATATGGTGAACCGCAGTCAAAATGCTTTACTTTTAAACAATTACACAAAATTATACAATAGTATCCCTTTACTATACGTTTTCTTTAGCAATTTCATTCCCCAAAGCCCACTTCCGTGTCTATTGATTAGTGTGGGAGAATGGGCTTCTCATAAACTTGTGCTGACGACGAAATTTGCCAGTGCAACGGCACATTTATGGTTCCTCGGGCATAATTTGTCCATAGGGGCATCCATAGACAACGAGAGGCTTTTAGTCATACTGCCATTCAAATCTTCCCCCACTAAGGCGCTTGACACTTTCGGAATATGATTAACTCTCCGGCAGAATATTATTCATTCAATTCAATCCACATAACTGCATTCTTCAGTATATTTACATTAATTCTAAGGAAGAGTACATGTCGCTTTATGATCATTCAACTGAAACGAAATCTCCAGAAAGAAATTATTCACGCTCTAATTTTCAAAAACATGAATATATAAATGAAAATGGCGATTTCAATCACCTGGAGCCTACAGGGACCACCCAGCATTTACAATAAGTCGGACACAGTTAAGAAATACACTATACAGGTATTAATGACAAGCGTGTATCACAAACACACATTAATGAATGTATTATTTATTCGGGAAATAATAAACCGTATATATTTAAGATCCCTAACAATAGTAGGTGTCTATAGCGCACATCTTATCGCCCATTGTTTCACCAGCTTACCATCAGAGCTGACAAATTTTAAAAAAAAATTAAATAAAGGAAACACAATTAACATTAACTCTTATGCACATATAATGACCTTTAAAATTTTTAACAGACTATTCAAACTCCGAACCTGATTAAGTTTTATTCACCCTTGCACAAAAATCCGTAACGAAATCATTTTAAAAATTACTTATCAATAAAACCGTAGGCCACAACATGAACGTAAAAACATGTTATCTGACCTTCATCAAGAGCCGTTGTGACGTATATATTTTCTATCTTATCACCAAGTCAATATTTACAGCATATCCTCCTACAACAATTGTTCGAAAACAATCACTTGTGGCCACAGTGGTATGCATATTCAAATAGTCGAATCGCAGACTGACCAACAATCGTCCAAACTAAAAAGTTTTCTATCAATGGAAAACCGTTACCCCCTACCTCCAAAGTTCTCAAGAATCTTCATCTCCAACCACCCGTCTTTTAAAGCTGTCTTTTACATTAAGTTAACTGTAATGTGCACGAATGAAAGAGAGGTTCATAATCCTAACAGAGGAAACACCTGAAACTCATTCATTTCAGAACGGATATATACTTAAAATCCATCTGCCCGATACCGTTGCGCCTTCATAGCTCAGTGGCTAGAGCGCTGGTCTAGTAAACCAGAGGCCGGGAGTTCGATCCTCCCTGAAGGCACGCAGTGACGCTACTGACTTTTTGCAGTGACAAGAAAATTTTATATTTACCAGACAAACCTTCACTTGTATTCTTGAGAGGATATAGCCTTAACCTTAACTTGTATTCTTGAGGATACAGCTAACTTATAAACTATTTTCAAGATTGTAGCAAACAAACTGTTGAGTAAAACCATTTGTTGCATTAAAATCACGGACATCAAACGCGATTATACCAATTAAGGCTTTCGATACGGATGCCCAACTATCAGGGGCGTGCACAGACTTTCAGAAGGGCAGGGGTTCAAGCGGAAAAAAGGGCACGCCATTAGTTTTTGAGAAGGAAATCTATCATGTTTTATATACTACATTATATAATAATATACGATATATAAATCTTAAAACCTATTCAATTCAATATATTAATACATGGCCTGTTTCCACTATGTATTCTTGAGAGGATATAGCCTTAACCTTAACTTGTATTCTTGAGGATACAGCCAAGTTATAAACTATTTTCAAGATTGTAGCAAACAAACTGTTGAGTAAAACCATTTGTTGCATTAAAATCACGGACATCAAACGCGATTATACCAGTTAAGGCTTTCAATACGGATGCCCAACTATCAGGGGCGTGCACAGCTTTAGCGAAAGGACGGAATGAAATTAAATTACTTCAGTTAATTTCATGTCACTACAGGTCAAGTGTGCATCTTGTGAGGATGCAACTCCACTACCTTGTGGAAGATTGTTCAGACAATCTTCAGACATAAGTCTAAAGCACTCACAAAAAATGAAGCCGCAACTTTGGCCATATTGAGCAAACATAAAATTACAGCTCTGTCCTACAAGCAGCTGCAGCAGCCCTATGAATTGGCTGTCATTATTCATCTTACTGCTGAGAGAGGGTAACTGGATAACACCTACAGGGGGACTATGATAGCCAGTTAACAAATAATGAGTCTCTGAAATTAATTGGGTTGGATAATAACTGCCATACCATCCAATTGACACAACCAATTTATGCAACCAGTTCAATCATTCACTCAATATTATAATTTACATGGTGGATCAAATTGGTGGGTGCAATAGTGAGAAATGGTGTGTGGAGGGAAATCTGACTGTTACCATTCTAAAGAAGACTCAGTGGGAGATGAAGAATTCAGTAAGAACATGAATGTGATTGGAATTATCATAGAGAAATGGATGCAGCACATGAATAGGAAGAAGAAAATGGTAAAAGAAACAGAGCACACTGGGAGTTTTCAGAGTTTAAGCCAGCATTCTATGGGGCAACTAAGGATACTTGTGGTAATATTGTATGCAACGAAAGAATAAGATGGACAATTAAAATTTAAAAATGTAGAAAAAGCGGACACTGATTATTGATGCATACAGAAGTATGGATCATTAAGAGAATTATCATTTGGAGATTATGGGAAGAGCCACCGAGGAAAACTGGAAAAAAAGATGGTAGAGGATTTACTGAGAAGTACTGAAAGAAGGAAAAAGAAAACAAGAGCTGAAAGATGCATGAGTGGAATGGGTTGATTTGGATTTGTTGATGAGAATACAGAAGATGCAAGAAGGCCAATTATAAAGGCTGGAGAATGGAAACCAGCCTAAAGTTGAAAGTGCAAGATGAGATGCTTTACTAAGTAGATGAAAACTGAGAGGTTAACTAGTGCATACAAGATATGTCTAAAGTAAGAGAGAGGTGACCTGAGAGATATAACGAATATCGAAAAGGGCATAAAATTATTCATAATTAGGAAGGCATACAGTTGTGAAAGAGCAGTGGACCAAATCATTATTATTATTCAAAAAGACCAATCATTTATATGGAACAAGCTTAATAAGGACTCAGTTCTAAAGCAAGCTTCCAACCCATAAAAGGTATAGGTTACATGAAAAAGAAAAGACCCTAACAAATGGAAGTAAATAAAAAAAATAAATATACAACCAGCATTACAAAATAAAAATACCAAGACAACGACACTAGGCGCTTCAAAAAGGATTCCAGTTCCTCCAACTTAACCCCATCAATAACAATAATACCCCAGTGCGGAGCAGATCCTTTCATATTTTTACATTAAATGAATGAAAGACATCTGGTGCTATGGCAATAACTACATTATCATGGATGCAGACGAATGACCATTAAGTTGCATAGCAAGTTTTCCTCAAAATCCTTCCATAAAAAATTAATAAATAACAATTAAATGAAACTTATTCTTACTTAATAAAAATAGTGAATATATGTCTTCAGAATTAATGGGAAGGAAATGAAATAGTTCAGCTCATGTGATATGCTGAGGTGTGGCATTTCTAAATTACAAAATTCATAAAACATGGCCTTAAGATTAACCAGATCAATGACATCAAACAGGCACTAACTTATATCTATTGTTATATTCGTTTTGTATATTAATCCTCTGATCTAAGATTAAGGAGATATCACAAGTACTTCGACTGTTTCCTACCGTGTGCATCCTGTTGTTAAAGTATGTCTCTTGATTGAAGAAATGTATTCAATGGTTTCATGATTAACTTCTCTGCAAGTTAATTTCCGCTTGAAGGACTTTAGTGAAAAACAATTTAACACAACTGAAAAGACTCGATGCTGCACTCATTTTCAGTCGTCTCGAAAAATGTACGTACAACCCAGCTCTCTAGAAGGGCAGATTGAGGTGAAAAATGTCCTATAAATATCTTACATTCAGAGAAAAGTCCATCTCTGCCATCAATAACCAACTTTCTAGTAAATGAAGATCTTTTTTATATTTCTAAATAGAAAGGTAAGCTGACGTGAAGTAGTTCAAACTGCCAACCATCGGCATGAACGTGCTTTTAAACTTGTTTGCTCACTGAGCAATCTTTTTCTTTTTTAAACATAGAAAACACGAAACATCCCATAAACAGAAAACTACTTCGTATGTGGAACTACACGAGAGAGAGAGAGAGAGAGAGAGAGAGAGAGAGAGAGAGAGAGAGAGAGAGAGAGAGAGAGAGAGAGAGAGAGAGAGGACTGTTTGTATGGTGTTTTTACGTCGCATGGAACCAGTGGTTACTCAGCAACGGGACCAACGGCTTTATAAAACTTCCGAACCAAGTCGAGAGTGAACTTCTATCACCATAAATACACATCTCTCACCCCTCAATGGAAGAGAGCGAAAAAAGTTATAGTTACTTACACCTCACAATCGAGCGCCAATACCTTTAGTGTCAGGATGGCCGAGTGGTCTAAGGCGCCAGACTCAAGGTTAGACTCTTCCCCTCCGGTAGAGGGGTGATGAGGCGTGTGGGCTTTCTGGTCCTCTCTGAGGGCGTGGGTTCGAATCCCACTCCTGACAATGTTTTATTCACCCGTTTTATTGTTCGAATCCCACTCTGACTATGCTTTATTCTCCTGGCTTTCTTTTATTCTTCCACCCCACCAACAACCTTAGATAAAATTATACAAGATAAATACAAGGGCCAGCATAACAAGATAAATACAAGGGCCAGCATAACAATGTAAAGATCACAGTTTGTATACCCAAATTCACACGCACTATAGAAAGTCAATTATTCCTCAGCGCACAACACTGAAGCATGTCAGTTTTATTTCACCCCATTCATCACTCATCTTCACCAATTAAAAATTACAAGCGCTCCTTGCTGGAGAAACTCCCTTGATGACAG
Organism: Macrobrachium nipponense; assembly: GCF_015104395.2. Taxonomy (NCBI): domain Eukaryota; kingdom Metazoa; phylum Arthropoda; class Malacostraca; order Decapoda; family Palaemonidae; genus Macrobrachium; species Macrobrachium nipponense. Next base: position 138,814,038 of record NC_087200.1, on the reverse strand, counting down.
CGTAGGTGTGTATTCCCGTTGGAACAAAAAAATATTATTTTCCAATTTTCACCAGTTAAAAACAATCTACACGTCTCATTTTCACCTAAAACAATACTTATTGTCATAACAAAATGAAAAATACAGAACGGAGACAAGCGAGACCATTAATAGTGTTATTTGCTAATTTTCTAACAATTTGACTAGATTTTTTGTTTTTTGTTTTACTCATTTATTAAGTTTTAAGTTAATGTTTCATTTCATTTACATTTTTCTTTCAACTTTGTTAGTTTTCTGTAAAAGAAAACTACTGTGCTAGCTTCATCAGTCTGCCTTCAAACCTTAAAAACTACTAAGGCTAGAGGAGTGCAAATTGGTATGTTGATTGTCTACCCTCCAATCTTCAAACATACCCTATTGCACTTTAAGGTCAAAGTTAGCCATAATAGCTACAAAACAACATATGCCACCACCAGAGCATGGCTGAGTTTCATGGGAAACGGCTAAAAGTTATATGGACCATAGCCAAGACCACCACTGGAAAGAAACCTACCTTATTATCTAAATTTGGTCAATGATGGCTGTGTGCCAAATTTTGTCTAGATCGGTTAAGTGGATCAGATTTCCACAGCGCACAAAGTTACAAACAAGTACATTCACTTTTATATTCAAGATATACAGGGTGTAACACGAGTTAATGCAAATAATTTCGAGAATGAAAGCAAAAGTCATTCTAAGCAGAAAATGTTCTATAGACATATTATTATATGGCTTTGTTTGTCGGCGAGGTGAATTTTTAGAATAACCGTTTATCCTTAACGCTTCTCAGCCAAAATGGCGCATGCGATGTCTGACTAGTCAGGGATACGGGGGAAAGGGTTGATGAAGTGCATTAAGCAACTGGATTGCTAGTCTTTTAATTAAGATTTTTTCCTCACAGGTTTTTGAAAAAAACATAGCATTACAGTCCCTTCAATTAGTAAGTCGCCTGCGAATAGACTTCACCGTAATCTAATTTTAATGATAGCCTTACGTGTCAAGAAAGTCTTTCATTTGACAAAGACGAAAGCATTTTCTTGGGAGTGTTTTTTCCTTCTACTTGTGTGTGATGAATACTTTTGATGGAGAGAGAGGTTTTTGATGATATGTTTTAAATCTTTGATCTGTGTGTAATGAATAGGCCTATTTTTCATGAAGGGGAGATTCCATTTGGCTTGCTTTTCTCTTGTTTATCGGAGTTCAGTGAATACCATTGACAGAGAGGGAGAAAGTTTCAATGATACATGCATATTTCCACTTAGTTCGTATCTAAAGGATACATTTAATTTGAAAGTATTTTATTCATATCGACCTGATCGCCGATTTTCTTTTTTTTATTTTTTAAATAACAGTGGAGTTCGCTGTTGCAAAACCCACAAATAAGCATTATAGCTGCATATTCCACATTACTGAAATGGTAAGGCATTGTCTCCAGTTTCTTGCTCGCAAAATGAATAAGGAATCTGACAAGCTCTTAGCAGAAAAGCGAGGCTGTTTAAAGCAACAAGTGACGTGACCAACTCCTTACTCCCTCCCCCTCCCTTTAACTGTGTGTACTCCGACATCCCATCTTACTTGGCCATTTAATGATAACAGTTAGTCTAAAAATCCACCTCGTGACAAATGATGCCTTAAAAAGCATGTTTACAGAACATTTTCAGCACAGAATGACTTTTTCTTTCATTTCTCGAAATATTTGCATGAACTCGTGTTACACCCTGAATATTATATATATAATAATATATACAGCAGAACTCCCTTTTTTACAGGGTATGCATACCAGACCCCTCTGCAAATAGCTCGAATCTGCAAATACTTAAAATCCCTCTTAAAAAACACATAAACTGCTCATTTTGTTAGTTCAGACATAAGAAAACCAGTCTAAAACATTCTTATACCTGTATATTTTATAGTTTTCATCATAAAAACTGCATTTAGTCATGAAGTTCCAGTGACAGCCATTATGGTGGCGATAATGATGGCCATGATGTGTGTAATTGGGGTTGTTAAATTTAGATGTAGCCGACAGGGTAAGAAGAAACCAGCGTCAAAAGTTGGCTTGAATCATGTGGCAGGATAAATTATGTGGAACTTTGGACTGGTGCTGGCATACTGGGTTAAGAGACACGATTGAAGCGGTGGCCAAGCCGAGTTACCTGCACACTGAATAATGATATAAATTTTCATGATAAAATTTATTATTTGGATACTTACCTACTGTTAAAGTTAGCTCATATCTCCACGCCGATAGGAGAGTCGGCATTCAAAACAAAAGAAAAAAAGAAAAAAAAAAAAAACGATCTCTTGGCTGACCCAGAAGACTGTTTAGTTCACCTGTTCTCCATCAGGTGTGTTCGAATGTTTTAGCTCTAGTCAGAACTCTCCTTGACGGCCCACTAAAAGTGGGGAGGCTGGGTGGGGTCTACTTTAACAGTAGGTTAGTATCCAAATAATAAGTTATATAATTAAAATTTATATTATTTGAGATGAATCTTACCTACTGTTAAAGTTAGCTGATTCCCACATTGAGATAAGGGATGGTGGGTAGTGCAGCTTGACTAATTCCGCTCAGCCAACCGAGCTAAGAGCTTCTTGTATGAAACTCAAAACATTCTTACCTGATCAGGAATCCTTCCTGGATAATACTGTCAGGTGGTGGATTCCCTTCAGGGTGCAAGATTCTAGTGTGTGTGCAGTCAAGAGCAGACTTGCGGAGAAAACCACTTTGAAATATTTTCAGTCAGAATGAATAGAAGTGGCGGGATGGGACCCCTGTGCCTGGGTCCGAAAGCCCCCAAAAATGACAGTCAAATATAAAGTAAATACCTATGATATAAAGGTACACTCCAGTACAACAAATGTACCTTCATGCTCCCCAAAAAACCAATACCCGGGATTAAAATAAAAAGCCTAAAAGATTGCTCTTTCTTTCAGTTCAGGAAAAGACTCTACCTGCTATTACTAGAAGGTTAAGGGCTTTACAGTTTTCAAACGCAATTTCTACATCTTTAAGATAATGAGTAGCAAAAACGAATTACAATTCCAATGAGCTGCATTAATTACATCCTCACGAGACAAATTCTTTAAAAAACTAAAAGAAGTAGCAATTGCTCTTACACTAAGTATATTTACCTTCAATAAAGGTAAGATATCTGGGTTTAGTATTTCATGTGCTAGTCTTATTAAATGCTTAACAAAAAAAGATATTGCATTCTTAGATGAAGGAGTGTTAGGTTTTCTAACACTACAAAATAAATTATTAACTCTGCGCCTCACAGGCTTTAATCTGTCTAAATAAATTTTAACCCTTAAACGCCGACTGGACGTATTTTACGTCGACATTTTTTCTCTCTCGGGTGCCGACTGGACGTATTTTATGTCGACATACAAAAGTTTTTTTAAAAATTCGCGGAAAAATACTTTTAGGCCTACCAGCCGAAAACTCTTGAATCACGCGCCTTGGGGATGCTGGGAGTTCACGGATCAAGGTGTTGTTTTGTTTACAATCGTTATGCAGGCGCGCAAGCGCGAATTTCTGTCTTGCCGCACTGAAAAGTATCTGTGACACATCTCGGAAATAATTTCGTCACTTTGACATAATTTTTGTACCATTTTAAATTAGCCGTTACATGGATTATTATATATGAAAATGTGCGCATTTTTATGTACAATACAACAACAAAATACTCATGATTGTAGCTTTTATCAGTTTTGAGATATTTTCATATAAATAACGATAAGTGCCAAAATTTCAACCTTCGGTCAACTTTGACTCTACCGAAATGGTCGAAAAACGCAATTGTAAGCTAAAACTCTTATATTTTAGTAATATTCAATCATTTACCTTCATTTTGCAACTAATTGGAAGTCTCTAGCACAATATTTCGATATATTGTGAATTTATGAAAAAAAATTTTCCTTACGTCCGCGCGGTAACTCTTCCGAAAAAAATCATACATGCGATTGTGGTAATGTTTGCACCATTTTAAAATTAGCCGTTACATAAAGTTATATGGAATGTGGGCAATTTCATGCACAATACAATTAAAAACAACCCATGGTTGTAGCTTTTATCAAATTTGAAATATTTTCATATAAAAAATTATGTGACAAATTTTCAACCTTCGGTCAATTTTGACTCTACCGAAATGGTCGAAAAACGCAATTGTAAGCTAAAACGCTTATATTCTAGTAATATTCAGTCATTTACCTTCATTTTGCAACAAATTGGAAGTCTCTAGCACAATATTTCGATTTATGGTGAATTTATGAAAAAAATAACATTTTCTTTATGTCCGCACGGTAACTCTTCCGAAAAAATCATACGTGCGATTGTGGTAATGTTTGCACCATTTTAAATTAGCCATTACATAAAGTTTTATATATGAAAATGTGCGCAATTTCATGTAGAATACAACAATAAATAATTGAAGGTTGTCGCTTTTCTCATTTTCGAAATATTTGCATATAAATCACGATAAATAGAAAAAAAACCATGTTCGGTCAACTTTGACGCTACCGAAATGGTCGAAAAACGCAATTGTAAGCTAAAAATCTTACAGTCTAGTAATATTCAGTCATTTATCTTCATCTTGAAACAAATTCGAAGTCTCTAGCACAAATATTTAGATTTATGGTGAATTTAAAAAAAAAAAAAAAAATACTTTCCTTTCCCTCCACGCGCGGATTCTCCGCGACAAAATCTCCGAAAACATGCGGTACGTCCCACTCTCGGAATATTTGCTCCGTTTCATATTAGACATTTCATAGAGTTTTATATATGAAAATGTGCGCAATTTGATGTAGAATAAAACGAAAAATATTTGAAGGTTGTAGCTTTTCTAATTTCCGAAATAATTGCATATAAAAAAAAATATATAAAAAAATTTGACATTCGGTCAACTTTAACTCGTCAGATATGGTCGAAAACTGCAATTGTAAGCTAATACTCTTACAGTATAGTAATATTCAATCATTTGTCTTCATTTTGAAAGAAATTGGAAGTCTCTAGGACAATATTTAGATTTATGGTGAATTTTTGAAAAAAATATTTGTTTACGTCCGCGCGTTACGAATTCATGCATTATTTTGTGATAATATTTTCTCGATGTTGCTTTTATTGTTTTAAAATGTGTTATATACCAAAATGATCACAATATAGAGTACATTACAAAAAAAAAATTAACTTGTTACCTTTAACCGTTTGGCGCACAGCGCGATTTGAATACAATTACGTTTATATGAAATTTCGTTTTTGTGCTATCATATATCGCATTATTTATATATGATAATAATAATTTTTTTCATTTCTGATGGTTGCCTACTAAACTTCAGCCAATGACAAAAAAAGGAGCCAAAAATGAACTCTTAATCTTGAAAACTAAGCGCGCTGTGATTTTTTGAAAAAAATATTTTTTCCGCTTCCGCGCTCACTCTGAAACACCTCCGGCACACGGGAGACAATTATTATTTTACTGCTTCGGCGTTTAAGGGTTAATAGCTTTAACCGGACAGAGGAGGGCTTCTTCATTTCCCACCAATGAGGTCAAATTTGGAATTCTTACCATTCTAGGTAGAAGTTTAGCGTTGACATCATTCTTAGCACTGAACAAGGGCATAAATGATAAAACAGCGTCTTCTCTACAAAAGCCTACCTTATTGGAGAACGCTTGTAACTCGCTTACTCTTTTGGCTGTCACTAGCGCTACCAAAATGAGCATCTTCATAGTTAGAAACTTCAAAGAAGCAGGTTCCAAAGGTTCAAACGGATCTGCAGATAAGAATTTTAGCACTACATCCAAGTTCCATGAGAGAGATTGATACTGAACTTTGGGGACTTCAATTTCAAACAATCTCAATGCCTCCTTAAGATCTGGATCGTTATAAATATTTAATTGTACATGCCATAGCACCAATGACAGCATGGTCTATATCCTCGAATAGCAGCTACAGAAAGCTTCTTACTATATCTAAGATATAGAAAGAACTTTGTTTTTTACAGAGGTACGGGTGCTGGAAATCCCTCTAGAACGACACCAGGAGCAGTACACAACCCATTGTCTCTAATACAAGGCCAAGGTTGTTGTTTGTCTTGATTTAAGGATAGACTTCTGAGATACTTTAGAAAACCCTCTCACTCGAAGGAGACGGTGGAGTCTCCAAGTGGTTAAGTGTAGCATGCGGAGGCTTGGAATTCGGTTGTCTGATTAGATCCTTCCTTACAGGAAGGGCACGCGGGAGATCCACTTCAAGTGCTAGAAGGTCCGGAAACCATTCTCTCTGAGGCCACCACAGAGCTACTAGTGTCATTATGCAATGTTCAATTCTTGAAATTTGTTCAGTACTTTTCTTATTGTTGCAAATTGAGGAAAAGCATACGCATCTAGGTTGGACCAATCTTGACGAAATGCATCTACTCCCCAAGCCTGAGGGTCCTGGCATGGAGAGCAATACACTGGAAGTTTCTTGTTCATTGCTGTTGCAAATAAGTCCACATTTGGAGCTCCCCCTAGACTCCACAGCGACTAGCAGACTTGCGGATGTAAAGACCATTCCACGGGTAGGGCTTGTCCCTTCCTGCTCAATTGGTCTGCCAAGACATTGTTCTTCCCTGGTATGAACTGTGGAATCAAAACTATGTTCCTGGCTTCCGCCCAAAGAAACAACTTCTCCGCTATCAGAAACATTGACTTTGATCTTGTTCCACCCTGGTTTCTAATGTACGCAAAAGAAGTAGTATTGTCTGAAAATACTTCTATTACCTTTCCTCTGACTATCTGTTCGCACTGAAGGAGGGACTTCCATACTGCCAACAGTTCTAGAGTGTTTATGTTCAACTCCCTCTCTCTCAGGTTCAGACATGTCCAAATGTCCCACAGTGGATAGCACATTTTTTAATGGGACTGGTCCCAGGAATCTAACACAAAGGGATATAAGTTTCCCTTCACCCCAATTGCATGCAAAAGTGGAATATAAGAGGGGATCTATGGATCCAGGGCAACAGTTGCATTGTTTCAATTGGAATAAGCAAGGACACAAAGAAACTATGCAGGGTCAAATATTGTAGAGTATGAAAAAGTGCATTGGCGGTCTTGTCCGTCTCAGAAATGGAGGGATACAAGACCCACACCTCAGAAATCTGGGAGTTCTAATACAATAACTTAAAAAGCAGGTCGCTCATAGGGGCCAAGAGATTGGCAAAACTTTTGGAAAACTGATCAACAAAAAGGGTACAGATGATCTGTACGTGCTCTTGTGGCCTTGTGGGAGACGCCCCAGATCCCAGGCTGATAGTACAAGTTACAGTGGGGGATGATACGAGCATCAGTTTATTTAATGGACTATGATCTATATCAATCCATGTTCTCACAATACTTTTTAAAACCAATGGTTTGCTCTGGGGGATCTAATGTTAATAGAACCATTTTTGGTGATAGGGGTTGCGTTGTTGGGCCATCCTACATGTATGAGAAACAGGATATTGGTCAATACAGGTGTTAGTGGCATAACGGTTGGGATACATACAGGGTGCTTTTATCCCATAAGCGGGTGTACATGGAACTGGGGTAAAAAAGGATACTGCTGTTAATATGGGTGATATTGGTGATAATAATGGTGATATGGGTGATGATGATAACGGCGATATCGGTGATAATAACGGTGATATTGGAGATAATAATGGTGGTATTGTTAACCCCACAGCTTGGGTATCGTATACTACATATGATCACATATAGCTTCGGGGCAGTGGAGCGGTTTGTAGATATAAAATCAAGATTTCGCGCCATACAGTTGGAACGAACTTTGCATGAAAAATGTTATTAGTTCCATATAGAGCACTCAGTCTTGCTCGAGGCAGTAAGGGGGAATGTTGTCACAATTTCCCTTTCAAGGAAGAGTCATAAATATTTTACAATAAGTATGCCATTAATTTGTTCCCGGTTTTATTTCTTATGTTTTATGATATTGTTTGAGCTGTAATGTAATTTGAAGTTGACAAAATAAAATAAAAAATATTAAAACCCTTATAACTTTGTAAAATTAGCGCATTTTTTACCACTGTCATAAGAATAAGAGGCCCTCAAGAGGTGGGAAATGTTCACTTACAACTTTCCATGGAAAGTACATACATTCTTAAAAATTGTTTTCATATACCATGTGAATATACTTATCTTCCTCTTTCCACAGATTTTTTTTATACCATGTGAATATACTTATCTTCCCCTTTCCATTGATGAGTTTTTTTTTTTTTCCATTAAATTGTCCATCCTTAAATTTAGCCCAGTCATGGGTGTATGCTTTAGCGTATAGTAGCTTGAACTGTGAGGGTTAATGATGGTGATATTGATAACAAGGGTGATACTGACATGGGGGTTATGGATGACAGTATGGGGGATACTTACATAAATAAGGGCAATATTCATGTGGAATATGGGGTGAATAACCAGTCACAGGAGGGTATTGTGAATAATGGCCATGGGGATAATGTATACAAAGGATTTTTATTATAGGATGTTATTTTGAATCCAGTTACAATGACTATGGTGAAAGTCAGGTTGAGGAAAGTGAAAATGCCCAAAGAGGTGTGTATAATTGAGGGTAGCAAAAAATTAAAAGGTGTTATTAGTTGGGTGGAATTGTTGAATTGTAATGATACAGTTAGGAATAGGAAGTACCAGAAGAATACTTATGTGGTAGACCACAAGATTGGAGTGGGGATAGTGGTTCAGTGGCTATTGTAGAGGGAAAACTGGGTTTTCAGAGGCAGAAATGCAAATGAGGAGGAAAATCTTTAGGGATCACTTAGCTAAAGCAGACTACAAGGAGCATATAGAAGCTTTAAGCAAAGTTTGGCTGAATTTGGGGATATTGTGGCTTTAAAAGGGGTTAAGTTAGGGCTGACTAAGGTGTTAGAGCATAAGGTGAATCTACAAGAGATGACCAAACCCATCATTATTCCCACATACCTTACACCCTACAAAATCAGGGAACAGGTAGAGAAAGAGGAGGTAAGTAAATGGAAGAAGGGAATTATCAGGCCCAGTGTCCCCGTACAACTTCTCCTTGCTGGTGGTTCAGTCTGAGTATACGTAGATTTCTGGAAATTGGATTTAGACAATTCCTGACCGTTATTCAGTCGCCTGCATACCAAAGCTTTTTGTGGAAATTAGGGGATGTAAGATGTATTTTTCAATAGACCTTATGCACGGATTTTTGCAGGTGCCTCTTAGTGAAGGTAGTCGGGAATTTGCCACATTCTCATTGGCCAAGGGACATTTCGAGTTTACGTGGATGCCTTTTGGTTTATCAGGTAGTCCTATGACTTTTACGAGGTTGGTGAACACAGTTTTGCATGGGCTATTAGGCAAGAATGTCTTAGTGTACATGACGATATATACGATATATTGATTGCACCAGATTCAATTAAGCATCACCTGGAAGTGCTCAAGGAAGTTCTTAGGAGACTCAGGTTAGGGGGTTTGAAAATCAAGTTAGCCAAGTGAGACTTCTTAAAGAAGCAGATTATATATTTAGGTCATGTCATATCTAAAGAGGGAGTTAAGAGTAAATGACAATAAAGTTAAAGGAATTGCAAATTTTCCTGCCCCTAAGACGAAGAAACAAGTTATGTATTCTTGGGGATGGTTTTTTTTTTTTTTTAAGATGGTTCGTGAAAGGTTTTTCTATCTTGGCAGCTCCTCCAACAGATGTATTGCAGGAGCATATTCAATTTTCTTGAGGGGAGCCACAACAGGTAGCTTTTCAGAAAGTTGAGGATGCATTAATGAAACCTCTGGCCTTGAAATTTCCAGATTTCAGCAAACCTTTCACATTAGTGACTGATACCAGTCAGGCAGGTATAGGTGCCTCCCTTATGCAGAAATATGAAGGGAAATTCCATCCAACAGGTTATTATAGCAGGAAATTTAAGACAAAGGGTAGCAATGAAAGGTTAATGGCTACAGCAGATAAGGAAGCCTTTGCTGTAGTATAAAGCTTGGTTAATTTCAAGACGTTGTTAATGGGGAATAAAGTAGTTCTTACAGACCACAAGCCATTATTAGATCTTTTTAATCATTCAGATCTGTCGCCTAAAAGAGCTCGATGGTGCCTCACAATCAGAGATTTTGATGTAAAGCTCAAATACATACAGGACAGACATAATGTGGTAGCAGACGGTCTTAGAAGAAGTTTTTATGAGATGGAAGGATTTAAAGTTAGGGTGGTTACTGGTGATCCTATACTGTGGGATATCAGTCTCAAAGAGGAAAGACAAGATGAAGATGAAATTTTGGCAGACACAAAAGCGTTCCTTAGAGGTATATTAGTCAGGAAAGGTTATAAGTTGCCTTTTTCATGTTTGGAACTAGAAGGTTAAGTTAAGTATATCTTAGTTTTACCAGACCACTGAGCTGATTAACAGCTCTCTTAGGGCTGGCCCGAAGGATTAGATATTTTTACGTGGCTAGGAACCAATTGGTCACCTAGCAACGGGACCTACAGCTTATTGTGGGATCCGAACCACATTATATTGAGAAATTAATTTCTATCACCAGAAATGAATTCCTCTGATTCCACGTTGGCCGAGCCAAGAATTGAACTTCGGACCACTGGGTTGGTAGTCGAGCGCGAAAACCACTCATCCAACAAGGGACTAAGAACTAGAGGGTAATCTGCTGGTTAGGAAAAGTAACTATAAATTAAGGACGAGTGAAAGTAAAGGGGATATGACACATATCGTGATTCCGATAATCCTAATTCAACTGGTCTTAGATATAGTACATTGCAAATTTGGTAGTCCACACATTTGGGGGTGGTAAAGATGTATAATGAGATGCGTAATAAATATATTTGGAAGAATATGTGGGCAGATGTGGAAAATTGTGAAAAAGTGTACAGTGTGCAACACTTGCAAGGGTGACTTCTGTGGGTCAGGGTATGGCTACAGGTATTAGGGCTGTTGCCTTGTATAATAAGGCGTCCTATGAGGTAATGTTAGACTTGCGATAATCTTACGCTAAGTCGGTTGGTTATGCACTTCCATACTCATTGGAGTGTCTTGGGGTTTGTAGATCACTTACGAAGTCGGTATTATCTTCTTTGGTTATGACGACGATGTGTTAAACTCATGATGATTCGGCAATGATGTGAGGTTCTAGTAGAAAACACGAAGTATAAAAATACATATATTCTTCTGAGATTACATGATGAATATCAGACAAGGTGGTACAGGTCTGCCAATGACGATGGCTTGATCGCTTCTGCCAATGATGATGGCTAATTCTGTTCTGTTCACCATCTCGGTTACAAGTCATAAAGGAAGCAGACAGTAGCTCGAACATATGAACATACATACAAATGAGACACACTACAGATCACGTAGGCCGTTTGAATTATAGGTCGCGGTAGTTGTCTCAAGCAGGGAGCTTGGACTAATGTTTCAAAACAAATGAATGACCACAGGTGATGGCATGTCAACTTAGCCTACTTGTATGTATCTGTCATCTTTATCGTCTCTGGTCTGATCACATTCCTGCAAGCAATCTGGTTGACCTCTTTAGTTTTAGTCTTTTATATATATATGGAATAACATTCCATATTTTCATTATGTAATCACTTACACAGGTACATGTTGGTGGTAATAAATGAACTGACGAGGGTAATGGAAATTTTCCCACTAAAGCAGAAAACAGCATAAGAAGTAGATGTAGCATTCTTCAATGGATTTATATGTCGTTATGGGGTACCCGAGGTTTTACTGACTGATAATGGTAAGGAATTTATAAATAGGGCATTAAGAGTGCCTGGCAGAAGTTATGGGGATACAGAAAGTAATAATCCTTCCATACAGACCGGAAGTTAATGCGTCATGTGAACGAGCAAGCAGGAAAGTGCTTGAGGAGCTCAGGAAAACTATAGGAAGAAATGATACGAACTGGGATAGATATATATAGGTAGTTAGGCATAACATTAATACTATGGTCAGTGATTCTATTAGTCTCCATTCGTATCATTATTTGGATGCCAAGCAAAAGGCACATTCAACTTGTTGCCTATACCTTCTCGTGGCGAAGACACAATTAAGTCATTAACCTCTATTGCAAAGGGGAGAGACGCTTGTCTCAGCCGTAATCTTGAGTCGAAGACACGAGAAATGGTGGAAACAAGCAATGGAAAACAATTAGATGTTAAAGTTGTTGTTGGGGATAATGTGTTCTTGAAGGTCAATGTGAGAAATGAATTAAATTATGAGTTAGGTCCAAAATTTGAGGGTCCTTTTAGGGTTATCGAAGAAAAGGGAGGAAACAGGTCTTGGATGAAAAGACAGGTCTGTCTACATTAACTCATATGTCGAAGATCAAGAAGACAGGAAAATGATAAAAAGCAGTTATGCAATTTGCTTTCTCTCTAGTTTCACAAATGGATGGTGAAATATGGAAGACACAGACCTGTAGAGTTTTATGTTTTTGCTAATGAGTCTTATTTAAAATAATTTTTTCTTCTTCTTTTACTATTTTTCTTATTATGCACAACTGTGGCAATGCGGTATATATATCTGGGGTAACTGTTGTAATAATGGAATAATTTGGGTGAAACAGTGTGGGGAAAATACTGTGGAGTTGAGAGATATTAGGGGAGTTTTCTGGAGATAATAAAAGTTGTTATCCTTTGGTGCTAGCGGGATGAGGATTAATGTTGTGGCATTATTTGATTTTTGGTGGTGATCAGTGATTTTATGAGCCATTGAGGTAGTGTTTGGTGGTACTGGTTCATTGTGGTATTATGGTTTTTGGCAGTGGTACTGGTTCATTGTGATTTTGTACTTTTATTTTTTCTGGCAGTTTACAGTTTTATGAAGTTACATTCATAAGTGTTATTTGGTTGTTTATGGTTGGTAATTTGTGGTTAGTGGTTTTCTGAGGTTATATTGATTGTGTTATATATTTTGGTGGTTTTAGAGTGGCTTAGTGTATTTAGCCTGAGGCAGGGTGTTTTATATTGGCGGTTATGTAATGGAGGTAGATATTTTTTGGTATTAGTGCTGCTGAGGTTAGCAAGGATTTCCTTTTGAGGATTAATGAGGTTTTGTGGTGTGGCAGGATCACAAGCAAAAATACCAAAGCAACAAGATCTCCCCACATTTACTTTATCCAACACGGCTGACCAAAAGTTCCCCCAGTCACACTTCCCCCTTTACATTACTAATTACGCAGGGCAATTAGCTTAACGAGACACAGAACACACAAAACACAAACACATGTACTCACCTCAGACTCTAGACACTCAGGGAAAAATGCTGTGCTGTCCGCTGGATACAGTTGTTGAGAGACAACAACTGCTGAGAATCACAACACAAAACAACCAACCGAGCACTACAACCATACAACTCAATACTACAAATCACTGCACAGATGAACACCAACATCATCAAAACAACCACCTTACAAGTTCATACACAACCACTCACAAAGGACACCAAGAAATCCCAACAGATCACCAACAACAACACTCAACTCACAACTACAAAAACTCATATACAACTCAACAAAACTCACAAGCTCAGCAACCTTCACCCACACAAGCACAACAAACTCAACAACACAGGCACAACAACTCTAAGCATACAATATCAATAGTAAATCAAACAACAATTCAATCCAGAAACACAACACAACTGACCATTAACAATATCCAAGACTGCTGCCAAAATCGACTGTCCAGTCACACTGATCCAAGACTCGCTCACAACCACCAGCAAACAACCCAAACGATTGCCCTACAAGCAAACCATCGCTAAATCCACCCACCACTTAGCTCTCTCTCTCTCTCTCTCTCTCTCTCTCTCTCAACAGCTTGCTCACTCACTCTTTTCTGAAAAACACTTACACACTACCATACAGCAACACCAAACACGAACACGACACATCAAACACACGAAAACATTTACTCTCTCAATTATTCCCAACAATTACAAACAACCCAACGACGCTCTCACTTACTCTCTTGCTCTCTCTCACACAACCCTCGAAGGCGTTAGCAAATGCAACTACCATATCACTCCTCCATTGCGGTATTAGTAGGGATTAATGAGGTTTTGTGGTATGAGTGAAGATTTTTTTTTTTTTTAGATTAATGGCGATTTCCAGGTTTATGAGGTTAGTTAAACAGGGGAATGTGGCCGTTTGTGGATTTTTGGAATAAACAGCTCGTTTGGCGCTGAATACGTTGAGTGGTGTCCTAAATGGGACTATTACTCTTGTTTCCCTTTAAAGTTGGTTACTTATGGGGGTTTTTTTCTTTCTGGAATTTTACATGATTTTCCATTTGAGGAATTTAGGGGATTATACATGGATTGTTACTGATTTGTTTGTAATTGTAATTTTTGTTGATGCTAACTATGTTTGGTAATATGGTGAGAGTTTGAATATTTTTTTTTTTTTTTTTTTTTAGTAGAGGACATCTGTAACTGGGATTAAGTGGTGTTAGTGGTTTTATTTACATAGGTTTCATTTTGGATGACGTGTTACTTTTAGAGGTGTTGTAGAATTTATTTTGGGATACATTAACATATAAATGGGGCTCAAACTTTATATTTTCTGTAGATTCGTTGTTTAAACATTACGAGGTTTTTTGGTGACTTATCAGATGAGTTAATTGTTGTCAGTTTGAGATAAAAGCTTTTTCCAGTATTTTTAAAAGGGCAAGTGGATAGCGACCAAGTTTATTTTAGTGAGGAATTTCAATTTTTGGTAATTGATTATGAGGCTGGGTGTGTGTTAAGTTCATGACAGATACATGTGTCAAGGTAGGATTTTCTTTCTAAAAATACATAGACTTGCACAGACGTATCAGGGTGTAAGTTGGAACTTGTTCATGAAGAAACATGGACACATGACTTGAAGGATTCCCAAGTGGTGACAGCGGAAACAACTAAAGGATCTACTGTGCCAGAGGTATGGTCTTCACCATGAGCAACGAGGTCACAGATTACTACTACTACACGGACCGCAAATCTTCGATGGCTGGTGCGATACTTCCACGAGACGGGTGCGGGAAGCACTTGCATGAGAGTCATGGACTATTAAAGTTCAGTAACATAGGAGGCAGTTAAGGTTCCTCCACTGGACGACGACAAAGAGGACGAATTTTTCATCACAGAACGCTACACAGCTCCAGTGATCGCCATTATGGTGGTGATAATGATGGCCACGATGCGCATAAACGGGGTCGTTACGTTTGGATGTAGCCGACAGGTGGGAAGAAACCAGCTTCGGAGGTTGCCTTGAATCAAGTGGCAGGATAAATTACGTGGAACTTTGGACTATTGTTGGCTTAGCATGTCAAAAAATACGATTGACATGGTGGCCGAGCCCTGTTACCTGCACATTGAATAGTGATAATTAAAATTAGGGTTCAACGGACTTTGTCGTGAATAGATTGTTATGTGCAACAGAACAGTCGTGAGTGTTAAGGAAAAGCCTCAAGATAACAGCGGATACTTTGGGTAGTTTAACGCCACATGTTAACTAAGCAAATCATTGTCATGCCCCAAAATGCGATTGTGTGTCTGTTTGTGTGTCAAGGGGGTGTTCATGGAATCTTCTAGAACAATTTAGTGCGCGTGCAAGTACAAATACAAGGGGTTCTTGGGGTGAAATATGTGACCGCAGCCGGGAAAATGGTTATTCGAGATAATAGGTCATTACATGGAAGATCTAGGGGGAAAGGGCATAAGATCCATACAGAAAGATAGATTTGAATGCAACTACATAAAATTAATTTTCTGACCGACAATTTTATCTCTTGTTTTGGGGAAAATAGAAATAGTTATTGAAATGATGGATTTTATACAGAGGGGTAATGTGTGACATTTTTAATCAAGATTACTATTCTGGGAGTGATTGCGTTTCATGTTTTTGGGATTTCCAATTTATTTTCCTTATTTTTCATATTTTTTTTTTTTTTTAAAGACTATTTTTGTATCTCAGAGTTTGGTTTTAGCATAGATCTAATAACCGGATTAAGCTACAGAGATGCCAGTTCATGGTGGACATGCAAGGTAAGTTACGTTACCAGATGGTTTTCTTTCCTTTTATTAGACAGGGTCAATTGGACCCTTGTAATATTTGTAACTTACAAAGTAATTAAATTGCTGAATCCCACAATGCATGGAGGTAGGAAAAAATGGACTTTTTCTATTTCCAAAAAATTATTGATAAAAATGAGTTGATGAATATGAAATTGCTAGCATTGATACATTGCTTGTTGTTCCTTACCTGGTAAGAGAGCTGTTGCAGGTAGATACTGCCTCTGATTGGTGATTAGCACTCATCTTAACCATGCAGGGTTTGGCGAAGTAACCCTGACACACTTCTATATTAGTAGGAGCTTGTAGTATGGGATAAAACCGTTCGCTAACAAGCCTACATACTTGCAAAATTACCCCTGCCCAGGACACGGTATAAACAAACCAACCGACCCAACATAAATACCTACACTAAGAATTAAATTAACACTCAACTACAAAAACACTAACGCTGGTGGGTACTCCAGGTACAGCATACCCCAAGGCTTCCTTCAAACTCGACACCTTAGTTCAAGGCAAAGATGATAGGAAGATTTCAACACTTCCTAAGCTTAATCCCCCAACACCACTGATACCACTGATGATGGACCCAAGGTACTGCAATCATAGTACATCATTTCTACGTCATGAAGATAATGGGTAGCAAATATCGACTTAAACCTCAAATAAGTCACATAAAATAGAGGGTAAGGATAAACCATGTCTGAAGGCTAATGAAGTTGCAACTGCTCTTAATTCATGAGCTTTGGCTTTGAAGACTTCTTCAATCCAAAGATTACTTAAAGGCCTAAAATTTCTTCTGTTCTAAGGATGTATTAACTCAAGGATCTTACTGGGCACAGAACTCTATATCTTCAGGGCCCAGGATTTCCAACATACTTTTAATAATGAAGGAACATGGCCAAGGCTTGGGTGGTTCTCAATTTTGCTAAAAAGCCCAGGGTGAATGAAGAAACCACATTCCCTTGGGAAAATCCAATTCTTCTATCAATAGTATGTATTTTACCAACCCACTTAGCTATCGACAATGCTACGAGAAAGAGGGTCTTTCTAGTAATGTCTCGTAATGAAGAACACAGGTTCAAAACGAGGGCCAGAGAGCCATTTCAAGACCGCCGCATCCAAATTCCTTGGGATTGCATATTAAAAAACTGTATTACATCAGAAAGAACTAGGTTGGAGGACAGATTATGCCTCAATGTTGGAAAACTGAGTTCGACATTGTTCTGTATCCCTTAATAGTAGATGAAGAAAGCCCTCTAGATGTCCTGAGGTACAGACATTATGACATCTGCACCAGGCCCTGAAAAGTGTCCAATTGCCCTGGTAGACTTTGGCAGATGAAGAACATCTACATCTTCCAATAGCAGCTTCTTGAAAACCCATTCTGTCTAAAAATTTCCTGTTAGTCAAAACCCTGTTAACAGGAAAAAACCTGTTAGGGACAGAATGGATAATCCATGGTGATGCCATCTGAAATGAGGGTACTTGAAAAGATTGGGCCTCATAGGTAACAATCTTGGAAAGTCTGTCAGTAGCCTGAGGAGATCTTAGAACCATTCCAGTCTCTGCCAGAAAGGGGCCACTAGGGTCACTGTAACATTAAAGTGGTTGCTTAACTTTATTACTTCTCGTATCATGCGGAATACTGGGAAAGCATATAGATCTTTGTTGGACCAGCCTTGTAGAAGGGATCCAAGGACTGGGACAAAATATTGGAAGTTGGTTGTCTTTGGAGGTCACAAAAAGATCTATGAGAGGCCTCTCCTACAGTCTCCACAGGTCCTTGCACACCTGCAGATGTAGAGTCCACTCTGTGGGGAGCACCTGCTTACGACGGCTCACACTGTCTACTAGGAGGGTGAACTTCCCCTGAATGAACCAGGTCACCACCATTGTTTAGTTGCAGTTCGTCCAAAGGAGGAAAGATCTTGCTGCTTCGCAAAGGAAGAACGAATAGTCCCCCCTCTTACTTCTGAATATAAGCCATACCAATCAAGAAGGGTGATACACAAAAGACTACTTTCTTTGCTCTCTCTTCTCCGTGAGCCATCTCTCAAGATCATTAACTGCCTCCCTAGCAGAGCACCATCTTCCTAAGTTTAGTTGAGTCACTCGGCCTGTTGCCCATAAATAAAAGTTGAAGACAGGGAAGACAGAGCTGCTGGAGGGAAAGCTCCCAGGAACACTAACAGTAAATAATTAATCAAGACTGCATAAGCCGAAGGTATATAGTTTTGTTCTACTCTGTCAATATCTCTCTCTTCATCTGAGGAGATTGGTGTTAAGTGTGAATCTGCAGATGTCTGAGGAAATGTGTGCACTACTCGTGTCAGTCAAGGGTTGCTTCTTAAGTAAATTCGTGATGGCAGCAGGGTATTGCTGATACAGGGCTAATGGCATTCTACAGTGTCGTCAACTGGAAGCTAGGGACAAGGAAGCGAAGCTGAAGTGGCTGGCGCCAAATACCTGGCATCTGGCGCCTAACATGGTCTGGCAAATGAGTACATTCAGGCACTAAAGAGAACTGGGGCACTAATGGGCATTCTGGTATGACTGAATACTCAGGCACCAGAGGAAAATCTGCCGCCAAATTCAGCATGGGCACAAATGGTAGCTTGGGAGCAAGTGGGAGCTCAGTCGCCACTGACACTCAAAGAGCACATGAGAGCTCACACACCAATGGGAGGTTGCTCCTAGGAGAAATATGTTTCTTCGACGAAGAAGAATGCTCTGGCATTAGCACACGACATTCTGGTAGAAAATGCTCTGGAGAATCCCAAAAACTACACAATGGTAGCAAGGGATCCCTAAAACGATTGCCTGGCACTGTTGCAGAGTGAAAACAGTCTACTGCAGGTGTTCTCAGTGGCTGCGACACATCACTAAAGTGATGTGAGCAGGAAGATTCAGAACTAAAGGACAGCAGACTCACTTCTGCCTGGATGCTTTTCCACCAGCCATCCGAAGTTGCAACCCAGGATACTACATCAGGTCTGACCTTGGGGGTATCTGTTCGTGGGCAGACCCCACCAACCTCCCTTGAGGTTCCAGAATGACTCCTCCCATGTGTAGGGGATTACACCACTGACCTTTGCCTAGGAGCATTGGCAGGTCAAACAGGCACCTCTTCCACTGTCACTTCACAAACTCTCTTACTATCCACTTTGTCCATAAGGACTTTTACTGATTCACCCAATAGAGCCACTGTGCCCACTATTAGACCAATCTTTTGGTCAAAATTAAGATTCATTTTGGACTCAAAATTAAGATTCATATTGGTCAAAATTAAGATTCATTTTGGGTAAAGGAGCAGGTTGAGTTAAAGTATTTGGAATGGGGGACAAAGAAGGAGAGGGCACATAAATTATAGGAACATCTACATTAGACTTTACAAAACTGAAGTCTTATTCCCCACTGTTTTACTCTCGGCTTCAGTGGCAGCTTTACATTTCCTGTCCTTGCCTGATTTATTTAAATGTGATTCTAATAACCCCATTTTTTGACATCCCAGTCAGAACACTCATTGCGGGGCAAATTAAATGGAACACATCTGTCCCCTACACTCTGTATAAACAATTGTGAATCATATTTGGCTTTGTTGGTCTCGTGAACACTAGACAGATAGGCAGGTATCTGGGTACTGATGATTTATTGCTCTAGAGAGGGGTAGACATAGACAGGTGAGGACGGATATGTAGCACCTGGGTCAGTTCGGCAGAGATCCATGCGTGCAGATAGACACTTTGCGTTTCTTTACAAACACGTATACATAAATAACTGCAGGCGCAGCCTGCATACATACATGATTATTATATTGGCAGAAAGGTCGGAGAATTCTCTTCAGACTGATACAGAATAGAAAAATGATAAGTTATTAATATACATGAAATATTGTAAAAGACACTGTCCTTACAAGTATTCCCCCACCGAGACAATAATTATGAAATAATGACTGGAAGACAAAATAAGGTATGGACATCTAGTCATGGTAGTGTTTCGGGGGTAGGGGATGACCCCATGTCCTTGAGATCAGTTGTTTCGGGGTGTCCTCAACCGCCCCTGACAAGGATCCTTGGGGGTTTCGACTGTTGTCCGTGAGCGTCCGCAGCCCCATTTGGGCGGTTTAGAGACTTCGGGAGCGTCTTGTTTTGTGGAGGTACTCTGGAGTGTCTGCCAGTTTCTTCTCTGGTATGTCATTCTCCATCAGGCAGGCGGGCTTCAGCCTGTTGATGGAGATCCTGACTTTGTGGCCATGGATTAGGACGAGATACACCTTGTCTGTGCTGCGGAGGACGTGGTAGGGGCCCTGGTAAGGTCTTGTTTGGGGTGGTTGGTGGGCATCGTTCCGCACAAAGATGTACTAGCAGGATAACAGGGCTTTCTGCTGAAATTGTTTCATCCAGTCAGGGAAAGTCTTGAGGCAGGGTGTGAATTTCCCAGCGTGTGAATTTCCCAGCGATCTCCCATATTCTCGTGATCAGGGTGTCTGTTTTGGCCACGTCTGTCAGGAAGAATTTGCCTGGCACGGCTAAAGCTTCGCATAGACTTTCTTTGCAGGCAACACCTAGTCATTGGCCTTTGGAGCATAAGCAGGACCTAGGGCAGCTATGATCTCCAACCCCTGTCGGTGCAGCATGCCACTAGGGTGGTTCTTATTAAGCAGTGGGTCCTTTCCACCATGCCGTTGGCTGTGGGGTTCTAGGCGGTGGTGCTGTAATGAGTTTTCCCCATCAGGTGAGCCAGGGCGGGCCACAGGTCAGCCAGGAAATCAGGACCATGATCCATGGTGAAGTTGCCTGGCACATCAAAGTGGCTGATCCAGTTTGAGAGAGCCTCTGCCCAAGCGCTGGTGGTGGCTTCTGTCATCAGAGTTGCTTTGGGCCATCTGGTGGATCAGCTGATGATTGTCAGGAGGTACCTGGCGTCCCCTGACAGAGGCAGGGGACCCACGATGTCGATGTGGATGTGGCTGAAACTTCGTTTGGGTTGAGGGAACTCACCCACACCTGATTCGGTGTGTTGGCTGACCTTGCTCATCTGGCAGGACATGCACCATTTGGCCCATTCCCGCGAGTCTTTCTTCATTCCGCACCATACAAACTTCTCGTTACCAGCCGTGTCGTTGTTCGACCCGACGGATGGGATAGCCCATAGATGACATTGAACACTTGCTGTCTTCATGAGACTGGAACTAGCAGTCGGGGGCGGCTAGTGTTGGTGTCGCAGAGGAGCGTTGAGCCAGAGGAGCCCTCAGTGACATTCTCTCACTTTAGTGCAGTGAGCGGTGAGGGCCCGGCACTTCTGGGTTAGTGGACTGTTCCTGTACCAGGTCCTTGTGGTCTATCCCCAGGTGGATGGCATTGATTTTGATCCTCAACAGGGCGTTGGCCAAGGGCTTCTCTTCCCAGGGACGTAGTGGATGGTGCAGCCAAACTGCTCGATGGCTGCGATGTGCTGTTGCTGCCTTGCCGACCATGCCTCATCTGCCTTTGTGAACATGTGAACCAGTTGCTGGTGGTCCATCATGATGGTAAAAGGAGTGCCTTCCAAGAGATACCTGAAGTGGCGAATGGCTTGGTAGATGGCTAGCAACTCCCTGTCAAAGGTGCTGTAGCAGGTCTTTGCAGGTTTGAGTTTTCTGCTATAAAAGGCGAGCAGTCAAGGGGAGCCTTTTGCGACCTGTTCCAAGGCAGCTCCGCAGGCGATGTTGCTGGCGTCCGTGGTGAGTCTCAAGGGTGCGTCAGCGTCAGGGTCTTGGTGACCCAAGGTGATGGCCCTGGTAAGGGATGCCTTTGTCTGCTCGAAAGCCCGTTGCTGGGAGGCTTCCCACATCAGCTTCTTTGGTTTACCCTTCAGGACTGTTAAAGGGGACATGATGCAGGCAATGTTTGGTATGAACCTGCGGTAGTAGTTCACCATTCCAATGAACTCCTGCAGGGACTTGACCATCACCAGCGTTGGGAACTCCTCCACAGTGGCTACCTTCAAGGCCATGGAGTGAATGCCAGTCAGAGAGATCTTGTGGCGGAGGAAGTCCACCTTCCTGGCGTCAAAGGTGCATTTGTCGAAACGGATGACCAGCCTGTTATCCTGAAGGAGTTTCAGGACCGCCCGCATGTGGTTCTGGTGCTCTTCTGGTGATCTGGAGAAGATTAGGATGTCGTCCACATAGCAGACGCAGAAGGGCAGGTCCCCCCAGATGCTGTCCATCAGGGGTTGGAAGGTGGCCCGGGTATTCCTGAGGCTGAAGGTGGAGTATGAGAACGTATAGGTCCAAAAACAGTGTGATGATAGCCATCTCAGGGATGTCATCATGGTGCACGGGGTCTTGAAAAAACGACTTGAGTAAGTTCATCTTCATGAAAATTTTCGCCCCATGAAGGGCCCCAGTGAGGTCCTGCATATTCAGCAGTGGTAGTGGTCTGGTGCCATTGGGAGGTTCAGATGATGGTAGTCCCCACAGGGCCTCCAGGTGCCATCACACTTCTTTACCATGTGGAGGGGAGACACCCATGGGATTAATGCCTTCTTGCAGATGCCCATCTGCTCCATCTCGGTGAACATGTGTTTGGCATCCTGGAGTCGCTTGGATGGCAGGCAGCAGAACTTAGCATTTGTGGGGGCCCTGTAGTGCTTATGTGGTGGTAGATCCTGTGCTTGGCCAGGGTTCCAGCCACCTGATGGAGCTCCGGTTTGACGACATCAGGGAACTCCTGTAGGAGGGCACCGTACTTGTGGGGCAAGATGGAGCATACAGTGGGTATGCCCGGGCTAGCTGTGAGTGGTCAGGAACAGCAAGTTGCAGCCCACGTCTATTAGAAGCCCATACTGTGCTAGAAAGTTCGCCCCCAGGAGGAGCTTTAACGTCCCCGATGATGAAGAGCCAGTCATAGGTGCGGCCCAGGATGGAGATCTTCAGGGTCTAGATCCCATAGGAGCAGATGGGGCTTCTGTTTGTGGCCAGGATCCCATAGGAGCAGCTGTGGTCTTCTCCTGATGGCAGAAACGCCAACTGCATTGCTCCTGTGTTGACCAACATCTTGCACCCAGAGACAGTATCGTAGATGTAGAATTTCACAGGCTTGAATTTCAAAGGGGTCGCAGCCACGGCTGCTGCTGGTGGCCGCCTTCCTAGTTTTTCAGGAAGGAACACAGTGACTCGTACCTCCTGGCTTTCTTCCCAAACCTCTGGTGGAAGTAAAACCAGGATGGGTTATCCTTCCGCTGCTGAGAAGGCGCTTTCTTCCGGTAAACCGCATTCACCTCTGGATCATCTGATTCCTAAATCACTACGCTGTTGGCTGTAGTAGGTGTTGCTGTGAGCCTTGAAGCCCTGGCAGCTTTGTGGAGTTTTGGGGCCCTGTCTACCAGGACGTCCATCGGCAGCGTGTCCGCCTCTGTTATCTGCGCCCTTACTTCCTGCAAAAGGTGACAGAAAAAGATCTCTCAGGACAGGCTGATCTTTCTCCATCCGTCATCGTTGACCTTCCACAGTAGTAGGAGGCCCATCAGCTGGTCCCAGGCATCCTTGGGTTCTGTATCCCCCAGTGGCTGACTGATGAGGTCGAGGACACGGGCAGCCCTCATTGGGACAGAGGGAGTATGCCCTGACAAACTTATTCTTCAGCTCTTTGTAGGCAATCTGGCCGGTCTGTGCGACTAACCACAGGGTGATGAGGCTGAAGACTTCCTCCGGCAGCACTGTCATGATGACATCAGCCTTGACTCCCCCCTCCGTGATGCCCTCTACTCTGAAATGGACCTCTGCCCGCAGGAACCATGATGCGATGTTTGTTTGGAGAAAGTCAGCAGTTTGAAGGACTGGCCAACCGATGCTCTTGTGGACGTGAGGGTATTGTGGAGGATTTGGGTTTGCTCGGAGGAACTGTGTACCACAGAATCTGACATCTTGTTTGTATCACTTACACCAAAACATAAAAGCACCATATTTAGTCTGTTAATGGTGTTGGGTTCGTCAGTCATGACTAGTCGCCGTGTGGGCCCATTAATGATCGAGTGCGGTCAACGTGTGTTGTTAATGGCGGAGCCAAACCGTTCAAAAGATGCCAAAACACACCTGGGGAAGGTGTGCCATACTAAGTCTGTCCGTGGTGTCGGTTTCGACCGCGGAAAGGAGCTTTCAGAGACACTGTAAGGCCATGTGGTTCCGTTAAAGGTTTTCTGAAGGGGAGCGGGTGTAGTGAGTCCTTTAATGGCAGGAGCCAGAACCACTGAGGTACCACCCAATTTGGAAGGTCACCAGCTGTGAGGACTAGACAGATAGGCAGGTACCAGGATACTGATGATTTATTGCTCAAGAGAGGGGTAGACATAGACAGGTGCAGATGTAGTAGCTGGGTCGGTTCGACAGAGATCCAAGCGCGCAGATAGACAATTTGTGTTTCTTTGCAAAAACTATTTACATAAATAACTGCAGACGCAGTCTGTGTACATACATGATTTTTATATCGGCAGGAGGACCGGAGAATTCTCTACAGACTGATACAAAATAGAAAAATAAGTTATCAATATACATGAAATATTGTAAAAGGCGTTGTCCTTAGTCTCATAATGCAACAAAATTTTGGCTTCATTAGTCTCCACAAGCTGGTTGCAAGATAAGTCAACTAAACTACAAGTCAATAGAAGCTAATTCCGGTAATAGTCTTGTTACCAAAGAATCTAACGAAAAACTTGACAAAATACAAACGCCAAAGGCTACCAATACATCACCTAAGGGAAAAATAGACGAGCATCAAAATCAAGCCTTACCCTGAAAGTGGGCAGGGTTAATTATTATTATTATTATTATTATTATTATCGGCAGGTCAGCAGGGGGTCAACCGCGAGCTGCGTTTTCATTGGCTGGTGGCGCAATGCGCTCCAGCTATTGGTTGAAAGAAGTTTTCTTCAAGACGCTTCTCGTCGTCAAAGGTTGCGCTGTTGCAGCCTAGCTGATCGTCGAGGCTGGGGCATGACTTCCCTGGGCGCTGTGTCACGACGGCTCGCGTTGTCATTGGCTGATGGGCTGCTTGTCTCATCTGGTATTCTTTGATCGGGAGTGTCGTTCGGTCTGGTATTACTTGTGCTATTATTTATGCACATAGAGCTCCTTAGGTTGGTGGGGAGGAAGAGCACTTCCTGCGTCGTATTCAATGAAGGCTTCTCTTGTTGTATGAGGAGTGCCTCGAGCAGTCGCAAACGTCGTTGGTCAGGAGCCCTCCCTATTATCTTAATATTCTTGATAATACCGTCGCGGGAGATGGCTTCCTGGTGTGCTGTCATGGTATGGTTTTTAATTGCCCCTTCTTGTGCGTGGCAAGAAATCCTCTTGGACAGTTTCATAGAAGTCATACCAACGTAAGAGCCGGGACATCCACGGACGGGGCATGCCCGTATGAGAATTGGTAGACTACATTCGACTGTTTCAAGAGGTCTCTTGCTGGGGGGGTCAGGTTGTTCTTCATGATAAGGTCACGGGTACGTCGATTTTGGTAATAAATCACGAGTTCGAGTTCTTTGTCGACCCCCACCGAAGTCGACTAAGAACTCGAACTCGTGATTTATTACCAAAATCGACGTACCCGCGACCTTATCATAAAGAACAACCTGACCCCCCCAGCAAGAGACCTCTTGAAACAGTCGAATGTAGTCTACCAATTCTCATGCCCTGTCCGTGGATGTCCCGGCTCTTAACGTTGGTATGACTTCTATGAAACTGTCCAAGGGGATTCTTGCCACGCACAAGAAGGGGCAATTAAAAACCATACCATGACAGCACACCAGGAAGCCATCTCCCGCGACGGTATTATCAAGAATATTAAGATAATAGGGAGGGCTCCTGACCAACGACGTTTGCGACTGCTCAAGCACTCCTCATACAACAAGAGAAGCCTTCATTGAATACGACACAGGAAGTGCTCTTCCTCCCCACCAACCTAAGGAGCTCTATGTGCATAAATAATAGCACAAGTAATACCAGACCGAACGACACTCCCAATCAAAGAATACCAGATGAGACAAGCAGCCCATCAGCCAATGACAACGCGAGCCGTCGTGACACAGCGCCCAGGGAAGTCATGCCCCAGCCTCGACGTTCAGCTAGGCTGCAACAGCGCAACCTTCAACGACGAGAAGCGTCTTGAAGAAAACTTCTTTCAACCAATAGCTGGAGCGCATTGCGCCACCAGCCAATGAAAACGCAGCTCGCGGTTGACCCTCTGCTGACCTGCCGCTATATATTGAGTAGATCTTGACAACACCTACAGTCTATTATTATTATTATTATTATTATTATTATTATTATTATTATAAAAGTAGTTTAACCAGACCACTAAGCTGATTTTCCGCTCTCATAGGGCTGCCCCAAAAGGATTAGATAAAATGCCAGGTCTAGGCCTGAGGCCAAGAACTGGGACGAAATCTGATACAGAATAATATATATATATATATATATTATATATATATATATATATATATATATATATATTATAATCATATATATCTATATATATATATATATATATATATATATCTATATATATATATATAATATCTATATATATCTATATCTATATATATATATTTATTAATATATACTATATATAGATATCTATATATGAATATTATATATATAATATATATATTAAATCTATATATAGAATATATATATATATATATATATAGATATATCTATATTATATATATATAGAATTATAATATATAGATATATATATAAGATATATATATAGATATATATAGATATATATATATATATATATAATAATATATATATATATATCATATATTCTATATATCTATATATCTATAATATCTATATATATATATTATATATTCTATATATCTTATATATCGTATATATCTATATATATATATATATATATATCTATATATCTATATATCTATATATATATATAATCTATATATATATTATATACTATATATATCTATATATATTATTATATATAAGATATATAGATATATATGACTATAGATATATATATATATATATATATATATATAGATATATATATCTATATATATATATATATATATATATATATATCTATATTATATATATATATATATATAAAACTGCGCCAAGGCAAATTCTTTCATATTAGAACACATGCACGCAACACATACATTTGCTAAAAAGGTATAATAAAATTCAGAATACGTCATATAACTTTTTAACCTATACAAACAAGCATTACCGAAAATTTCAAAATTTAAGCTGCAGGCAGAGTGAAACTTTAGGCAATACAATTACTTGATAAGTTATATACATAAAATCAGGAGTTGTATGGCAGAAGAGAGTATCAGGAGTTGGATGGTAGAACAGAGTTCATTGAGATACCATAAATGAAATTATATAAAGTTCCCTACATAGAATAAAACTTTAGATAATATCATTACTTGGTAAGCTATATACATAAAAATCATGAGTTGGATGACAGAACACAGTATCAGGAATTGGATGGTGGCACAGAGTAAGAGTTGAATGGCAGAACAGAGTTCAGTTGGATACCATATAGGAAATTACATAAGTTCCTTACATTGATGAGATATAATATGCGCTCCATCTTCAGGTTTGTTTACATATATATATATATATATATATATATATATATATATATATATATATATATATATATATACCTACCTACCATATGAACATTTAATAAATATTCAAGGGACAGCGCAAGTTGTCAGTTTGCAATCTTGCAGGGATAGGTAATCAGTGTTATGTAACTTGATTCTTATCTATCATATTAACGTTTGGAGGGAAATGTATAATTAAGCCAAGGTCTAGGACACCACTGAACAATGAAGCACTTCTTGTTCAACTAATAAACAATAAGTTAGCGAAGAATGAAAGATAGTACATGAGATTCATATATTTATTCTCTTAATCATAGCTGACAGAACAAGCACTCGAATGGTTACGTAAAATGTACACAGATGTACAAGGGGGGGGGGGGGGGGGGGAGAGAGAGAGAGAGAGATGCCAGATCGACTTCTCTGTGAGCTGCTGATTTTAATAACATAAATGTGGGATGAAAGCACTCAATTCACAGAATGTAGTAAAAGAGAAAAGACAGAGCATACCTTATTTCCTTGTATTTTTAATATTTCAATCAACCGGAAGCAGCGCCTATATAAACAAGCAAGGTTACAGGGTTAATTATCGCAAGATCTGAATACGAATTCCACTACGTAATATTTGTAATTCTCCCGCCTTTCACAGAGAGAGAGAGAGAGAGAGAGAGAGAGAGAGAGAGAGAGAGAGAGAGAGAGAGACGTGCATTCATAAGTTATTCCAATGTAGAAACACTTTTTCATATCTTATCCCAATCTAATGCCAAAACCAGCAATACTGTTAATGACATTAGGACAAAAGTACAACGAAATTACAATCAAGCACTCTAGGGACAGTTATGCCTCAAATACATTAAAATGCGAAAGGTGATGAATGTCGTCACGCTCCACAAACACGACACACTCATACACAAACTGATATTTGATAATGCAAAACTCACGTGACATTTTTATCATCATCATTAATTTCACCATACGCCTTTTCCTTCAGGAACGGCTGGTGACTGAAGGGGACAGCAAATCCAGTTTCTAAGGAAGTCTTCAGAGATGAGATTGCTAGCCCAACATTCTTTTCTTTGGCCCACCAAATAATGATGCCCATTTGCTGTTGAAAGCGAACTGGTGGGCGGTAAACCGGGAACGATCAACGGAATCGGTAAATGTGAACTATCTGCTCCACCAATCAGTAACGGTGCCCCATTTATTGCAAATAAAATTTCCACAAATGAATTAGTATTAAAGCAAACTAGAAAACCACTTTTGCATTCACGAAATCCTAACAAATCAGGTTCGACTGAATAAAAAGTACATAACTACAATGATTGAATTTCGACTTTTAATATCCTCTACACAGTGGTAGTGCATACAAAATCAAAATTTATAATTAACCTATAAACTCATTTAAAGTTAAAGAAACATTGGCCTTACTTTACTTTAAAAACTTAAAATCTCACTATTCAGCAACTGTCCTGTAGCGGTAAAATTCAAATGCTTTGTTAAAAGAACGACTCCTTATCCGTGCGTGAGAATTAGAGAGCAGTAAACGACAAAACTGCGAAAGCTCAACGTGCGCCGACTATGACTGCCGATGAACCCCATTACAGCTTCTCAAACTCTTATTTTACATCAGCAGAAGTCTTCATAAACAATATGAAAGGCACTCAACAATCTTCAACGAATTCTCTACGTAAAAACGGTGGAGTTGGCACCTAATCTCCGTGCCTTCAGGGAGGATCGAACTCCCGGCCTCTGGTTTACTAGACCAGCGCTCTAGCCACTGAGCTATGAAGGCTTATAGCCATCGCACCATTTCCTCAAAAAAGATTTTACATTTAGGCCTACACGTCGGTAGGAAGCAAATAAAGCACTCAATCGGGAACATGACCCAATCGAGATATAAATAGTGGCAAATGAAAACACTCCTACTTTCATGGCAGGAGAATACACAGAAAAATTGAGGTCTGCTGACCGACGTTGCTTACACATAAATATGGCAGAGTTTATCTCTTTCATTAAGTATTTTTATAGTTTAGGCATTGGTATTTTTAGACAAGATGACTAGTGTTTTCGTTACCCCACCGTCATAATAAATATCTAACAGCAAATCGTCTCCTTTGTTACCCGATCCCGTAGAATTTTCCTACGTAACGCCAACACCTACTTACAGTATCGGTATAAGATGTGCGTCAAAATTAACTGGAAAACAGTTCATAGACTCAAGGTGTAAACCGGTCCCGAATAAATTCAAATTAAAATGATCTCGGAAGGACATGAATAGTGGGGGGGGGGGGGGGGGGGCATATTACATCACAGTGCAGAAAAAAGGACCCTATTCATCAGATCTCAACAATACAAATTACGAAGTGATTATTTCCAGGGCGCCCTGTACCAAATACGAGAACTCCGAATTGCGTACAGGGCACATTTGGACCAATCAAATTGCCTGGCGAGCGCTATCTCGTGGAAATCGTGGAAGACAAGATGGCGGCTCGTCCTGTTGTGCATGCTGCGGCCCGCCAAAATTCTAAAATATTCGCCTTGGTAGCGAATTTCAGACATTTGATGAGTTCAATAACGAACGGAATCGCTACCAGGAGGCCAAGTGTCCGTTTTCGATATCGGAATCGAGACCTTTGCCAGCTATGTCATCATCCAACTTCCAGCAGATCCTGAAATACAAGTATGCTCGATTTGCGTGCAAGCACAGCGGCAGTTGTGCATCCCGTGGAAACGGCCTTCGTCCAAATCAAAGGTGGCTAGTCAAATTAATATTTTACACTTTTATGCAATTAAAATTAATGTCCATTGGTTGTGAAAGAGACTTTTGTGTTCCCAGATAGGAGGGTAGTAAATTTATATTGTTTTTGACGGACATTTTGGTCTTTGAGGTGGTCAGATCAGTGGTGTCCAATTTTTAGCATGCCATCCAATTGACTGTGTAGGCCTAAATACTAATAATAGCAGGCCTAACCGAATGCATACAAATGCAAATGGATTCTTTTGAATCCAGGCTCACTTCCCAAAAAAAGGTCGTCAGGAATAAGATGAATTTCTATTGTCTGGCTATTCCAAGCATCGTGGCTATTTTTACATGGCCCTAACTTTTCGTCAGAAAGTCCATATATCTGTAAAGACAAATTTGGGGTAGTTTAATCCCACTCCCAGTGGATATTTTTCTATCAGACGGGACCAATCAGAACGGGATTATTTAAAATGATGGTCCACCTTTTCCTCCCGATGCGTTGGCATTCATCCACATGCGTCCACATTATTAGTTTTCATGGGGAAAATTTTTACCACCTTCGGATCCGATCGGATAGCATGTGGCCTTTTTCTTGTCGTCTAAATGGGATGTTGGTGTGATGTCAGGGTGTACAATAGAAAGTATAAGTATAATCTAATGTACAATCAGTAAAAAAAGTCATCTAATATTCAAAATTATTTTTTCAGATTTTTGGAACCATATTGTCATCAGCTATTTATGCGATTTTCTTGACTAAAATTAATGGTTTTAAAAAAATAATTGAATCTAGAAGTATGTTTTTTCTGTCAACTTTGGATTTTGAAACTGTTCAGATTAAGCTATAAAGCCATCTTTGAAAAACAAAAGTCATGAAGCAAAGATTAAAAAAAAAAAAAAAGCATAGGTGTGTGAGGACTAGACTGAGACAAGGAGAAATGCTTACGGATTTAATGGTCAGAAAAGGACATATATAAGGAGGCAGTGCGGACGTAATTATAGTGCCCATCACGCATACATACGAAAAAGGGGAGCGGACCCCCACTGTGATTGTGCTTTTTCGCACATACAAATATACATATAATTAAGCGTACAAGATATGTAAATTTATGATACATATGTTGGCAGAAAGGCCGCAAACTGCTCTACATTTTGGTATATGCAAAAAAAAAAAAAAAACAAAAGATGGTAAATTATATTGGGATGGACCAGCTTTATATACATTGGGAGGACAGACATTTCGGTGGAAATGTCGTCATTACAGATACTCCCACCCAAGACAATGATTAAGGGGACCGTCCGGCGCTATGATTGTTTCTATTTTTTTTTAATTTATTACGCGAAATACATAATTTTCTATATGTTTTAGTATAATATATAATACCTTCGTCCATTAAATAAAAATTTTCAATCTCATTTGATCAAAAACTTTTCGTTTTATTAGCAAAATTCATGATTTAAAAAAAATGGTAGTAGTGTTTTCTCCGCTAATATGACATCAGTAGTATTGAAAATCATACCATAAAAACTTCTTTATATACGGAACAATTCTGTGTGACAGAATTTGATTTTTTATTTTTTTTATTTATTATGAATTTTTTTTTTTTTGTTTTTTTTTTTAGTCTAGACACTCAAAAAAATTCTAAAAAAAAAGCAAAAAAAGAAATCAAAATTCTGTCACACAGAACTATGGGATTTTTGTTTTTATTCCTCTTTCCCAATGATATCTTTCTCTCTAAAATTGGATAATAAATAACCGAGTAATGGTTACCGACATGCGCATAAGTATGTTTTTGAGTTATGAGCTCCCAAAGATTTGCTATGTAAATTTTCGCTTTTTTCTTATAAAAGTCAAAACAACATTATTATAATTACTTAATTTGTACTTTTATTGTTGATTTCTACATCAAGGATCGTGGTCCTACCCCTAAAAAGTGGTGTTAATACCAGATAATGATGTTGACGGCGAGACATGAGACAATGAGGCAGCTGAAAACAATTAATTTTCGTGTTTTTCTTTCAGCACACTCCTGGCCTTCGCTAATTTTGCTAGCCATAGTTGCTAAGTAGCCTTCTTGATCTTAGGTAACTTCGGCATTGCTATAAGTTCACTAAGAATTATAAAAACAACGTAAATAGCTAGTAACCAAACGCAAGTGCCTACGTGCGTGTAACTGCTTTGACGTCTGTCGCGTAACAGAGTCATTCTCCGTGTCTCGCCTATAAATAACCGCTCTGAGCAGCTCGCTTCTCACCCAGTGTCACAGTACCTTCATTGCTACCAGATGTATGAGAATTTCGAAAAAAATCTTAAAAAATCGCTGTATATATGCAAAAATAAACACGCAAAAACGATTCTGTCAAACTCAAGTCATACAGACGACGCAGTTACGATGACGTCATCATTTAAAAACCGCTATATCTCATTATTTGTGAAAATAATTGGCTGAAACTTCTGGAAAGCATGCATGGCATGTTTCCTGCATAGATACAAGTAATAACTCGATTTTTTATTTTTTCAAGTTGACATGTCATCCGCCATAGCGGACGGTCCCCTTAAGGTAAAAATCATTGGATGATTGGTCATCAGTATCTTGCTGGAGAGTGGAGTCCACAGGTTCGTGATTCCATCTGTCAGGGCATGTCCTCTGCCTCCTCGTCTTCAGGTAAGTCGGACAGCAGGATGCTGCCCCTGGTGTTAACCGAGGGGGCGCTTGACTGCTGTCCTTGGGCGGCCTTGGCGACATCTAGGGGCGCTGGTGGGTCCCGGCGAAACGTCTGAGGGGAAGGCCTGCGAGGTACTTCTGCAGTGTCATCTTCATCAGGAATGGAGGAGAGTTTTAGCTGGTGGGTGGTTGGCATCATTCCTGACGAAGACATGTACGCAGGAATACAAAGTTTTCAGTCAGAACTGCTTCGTTCAGTCAGAGAAGGTCTCGCAGTAGGGAATGAATTTCTGGGTGGCTGCACAGACTCTTGACAGGGGGACGTCCTTGTCGTGGCTGTCAACCGGGAAGATTTCTTCTGGAATTGTCAAGGTTTCCCCGTAGACCTTCCCCACAGGTGATGGGTCGCCGTTGGCTCTTGGGGCGGTACAGAAGCTGAGGAGGACCTAGAGAAGTTGTGCCTTCCAGCCGGGGCCCATGCAGAGTGCCATCAGGGAGGCCTTGAGGGAGCATTGAGTCCTTTCCACCATGCCGTTTGCTACGGGGTTGTAGGCCATGGTGGTATGGTGCTTTGCCCCAACCTGAGTGCCACGGCGGTCCAGAGTTCCAAGGTGAAAGCGGCTCCTCGGTCCATCATGATATCATCTGGCACTCCAAAACAGCTGATCCAGCTGGAGAGGAGGGCTTCGGCGCAGAAGTCAACAGTGGCTTCTAACATTGGCCACCTGGTGGACTGATCGACCACCATCAGGAGGTATCTGGCGTCGTCAGATGGGGGGAAGAGGGCCGACGACATCTATATGTATGTGCCCAAATCTCCGCCTGGGTTGGGGAAAGGTGTCTACTCCTGATTCGGTGTGCCTTCCTGCTTTGCTGCTCTGGCATGCGATACAGTTCTTGGCCCACTCCCGTGAGTCCTTGATGCCGTGCCACACGAACTTCTCCGTCAGGAACCTGGTTGTTGTTCGGGCGACAGATGTGAGAGGCCGTGTATCATGTTGAATACCAGCTTCCGCCAGGAGGCTGGGACCAAGGGACGCAGGCGGCCGGTGCTGGTGTTGCAGAGAAGCATAGTTTTGGAAGGACCGAAGGGGATGTCTTCCCACCAGAGGGAGGTGATGGTGGTGCGGTAGGCTGGTACTTTGGGATCGGAGGTTTGCTCCCGTGCTAGGTCCTCATAGTCCACCCCGAGGTGAAGGGAATTTATTTCGATTCTCAAGAGGGCGTCGGCTACAGGGTTCCTCCCGCCGGAGACGTACTCGGTGAAGCACCTGAACTCTGATACTGCCGCGAGGTGTCGCTGCCATCTTGCGGACCAAGCGTCTCCCGCCTTGACAAAGGTGTGAACCAGCGGCTGGTGGTTCGTCCTTATGGTGAACGGGATGCCTTCCAGGAGGTACTTGAAGTGGCGGACAGTGAGGAGCTCGCGGTCGAAGGTGCTGCATCAGGTTTTGGTGGGTTTCAGCTTCCTGCTGAAGAAGGCCAGCGGTGTAGGGGGACTGTTGATTAGCTGATCCAGGACAGCGCCACAGGTGATGTTGCTGGCATCGGTTGTGAGAGTCAGGGGCGTGTCGAGATCCTGGTGAGCCAAGGTTGTAGCTCTGCTGAGGGCCACCTTGATGCAATTGAAGGCGCGCTGCTGGGCCTCCTCCTCTTTGGCTTGCCCTTCAGGACCTCAGTCAAATGGCACATGGTAGGGGAGACTTCTGGGATAAACCTCCTGTAGTAGTTCACCGTCCCTATGAACTCCAGAAGGATCTTGATCGTTGTTGGTGTTGGAAACTTCACTGAGGTTACCTTCGAAGCCAAGGGGTGTACTTCTGCTGGGGCGATTTCGTGGTCCAGGAAATCCACCTTCTCTGCACTGAAGGTGCACTTATCGAACCAGACAGCGAGCCCGTTTTCTTGCAGGTGCTTGATGACAGCCCAGACATGGTTCAGGTGTCCCTCCGGGGATCTGGAAAATATGAGGATGTCGTCTATGTAGCAGACGCAGAAGGATTAATCGCCAAGGATGCTGTCAATTAGGTGCTGGAAGGTAGCTCCAGCGTTCTGCAGGCCGAAGGTGGGGAAGGCGAAGACGAAGGACCCAAAGGGCATGATGATTGCCATCTACGGGATGTCATCAGGATGGATGGGGACTTGGAAGTAGGACTTAGAGGGTTCACCTTTAAAAATATCTTCGCCCCATAGAGGGGGACCAGTGAGGTCCTGCATGTTCGGCAGGGGGTAGCTGTCGGGCGTGGTGACGAGGTTGAGGTGACAGTAGTCCCCGCAGGGCCTCCATGTACCGTCTACCTTCTTCACCATGTGAAGGGGGGATGACCAGGGGCTCGCAGCCTTCTTGCAGATACCCATCTGCTACATCTCAACGAACGCGTTCTTGCCTTACTGGAGGAGCTTCGGCGGGAGGTGACAGAACTTTGCATGAGCCAAGGAGAACTTGGTTTTGATGTGGTGGTACACACCGTGCTTGGGCACAACCCCTGCCACCTGGTGGAGTTCAGGTTGGAAGACATCCAGGAACTCCTGTAGGAGGAAGCTGTACTTGTGAGGGAGGACGGAGCAGATGGTGGGAGCCCTGGGGCCCATAGTGAGAGGGTGAAAGAGGCAGGTTTCCTTGTCCAGGAGGCGTTGGTGGGCTACATCCACTAGGAGCGCGTGGTGGGCCAGGAAGTCTGTTCCGAGGAGGGGTTATGAAGTCCGAGATGAAGGAGGAACTGGTGTAATTCCGACCCAGGAATGCGATGGGGCTCCTGGTGGTGGCTACAAGGTGGCTTGGGGGGTCAGGGGCATGGTTACGGTCCTCTGGGGTGGGACCTGGCTACTGTCACCATAAGGAGGGTGGTTTTGGGTGCCACCTTCCTCATTTTTTGGAGGCATGAAGGAGCAGGGGTGCACGCACTTCCTTACTTTTTTCAAGTATCTCTGGTGAAAATACCCCAACTGACGTCCTCCACTGGAGGATTGTGCCTATATATATATATATATATATATATATATATATATATATATATATATATATATATATATATATATATATATATATATATATATATATATATATATATATATATATATATATATATATATATATATATATATATATATATACACATATATATATATAATCTATATATATATATATATATATATATATATATATATAATATATATATATATATAGATATATTAACAATATATATATATATAGATATATATATATATATATATATATATATATATATATATATATTTATTTGTTAAAAGCAATTGCTTTAGTGGCATCAATAAGTTTCTTGCAGGTATCTTCATACCAACGAAGTTTTTTCCGATTCTCGTTCGTCAATTTCTGGTGAAAAATACGCAGACTTCCTTCTTCCATTTATTGGATTTTGTCACGACAGCTGTTTCGTCTTATGGCATTATCAAGTGACTACTGACTTACAATCTGACCTTTCGGCCTATTTATTTCATCATGTGGGAGGTATGACCTTGTGTATGGGTACTGGTTAGTCTAGGGATTAACAGCTTAAGGGCGTTGTTTGTTTTTGGATACAAAGAACATAAGGACACATGTAGTGGGACAATAAGTGAAAGTTTAAACAGTGGTTAAATAAATATTCAAAATACAATGCCATGTGCTAGAGTTTCCTTAAATGTATGTTTAAAATTTAATATGTTACATGTTGGTTTTAGATAAAAATTACAAAATTACATACAGGAA
Organism: Macrobrachium nipponense; assembly: GCF_015104395.2. Classification (NCBI taxonomy): domain Eukaryota; kingdom Metazoa; phylum Arthropoda; class Malacostraca; order Decapoda; family Palaemonidae; genus Macrobrachium; species Macrobrachium nipponense. The sequence goes on along the minus strand of NC_087200.1, from coordinate 138,777,175 downwards.
TGAAAATGAATATAGAAATCTAAATACACGAATAAAAATAATATATGTATATATTTTATGCATGCATAAAGGTACAAGAGATAATATCTGTTTATACATAAATGTGTACGATTTAAATTTGAGTGAGTGAGCGTGTGTGTGTGTGTGTCCCCAAATGGGTCGTTACGTTGGTTAACGGCTGCTGATTCGTGTTGGGCGGGGTGGTCTCAGCGACCTGAACAAGGATGTTACTTGGACTTTCGCTGACGCTGGGTCTTCTCATGTCTTCCAAGGGGCGCGATGTTCTCGGTGGATTGGGGTGTGCTGTCTGGTCCCTGTTGGCTTGCGTATTCCTTCTCCTGCTGGCGGAAAGAGAGTATATGTCCGATTCTTGTTGGACGTTCAAGGTCAGCTTCTGAATAGCGATGCTCACCGCTTCCGTTATTAAGAGGCGACCGTAGTTGTCTTCTCTGTTGCACGACCTGGGTGCCTTCTATTAGCTCTTGTAGAGATGGCTTCTGTCGTGAACATCTATGTAATGTTGATGGATGGCCCCCTTGATTTCTATGAGGCTACAGACGTCTCCGAAGGGTCGTTGTAGTGTGCCCGATGTAGTTTTGGCTGTGAGGTTTACACACCTCCTCTGGACAAGTAAATTTGTAAACTACATTCGTGCACATTTCCTTCGGTCCCCCCAGAGCGGTGCTGTTCTTCATTATTAAGGCGTCTACAAGGTTGGGCTTACTATATATCCTGAGGCTTATTTTATGGTAAGGGGCTTTTTGGGGTTACGCCTGCTGTTTATTATCCGCGTATGTGCAGCAATCCTCCTTGTATGCAGACCCATAATGTACACGATGGTAAATAATCAAGTTCTCCTCGTTTTTCGTCATCGTGTTGGGTTACCAACCCAACACGATGACTAAAAAACTACGCGGGATAATAAATTGAGAACCAGTGAAAGTAAAGGAGATATGACACAAATCGTAATTCCGAAAGTCCTAATTCCAGTGGTTATGGATATAGTACAGTGCTAAATACATTTGGAAAAACAAGGGGAAAGATGTGGAAAATTTTGTGAAAAACTGTACAGTATGCAATGCATGCAAACCTGCAAGGATAACTTCATGCAAATTAGGGTCATATCCGATACCAAGTAGACCTTTTCCGAGAATACATATGGATAGCCTGGGAAATTTTTGTGAGTCTAGATATGCGAATAAGTACTTATATGGCTCACCCGAGGCTCTGTTGCCCGACAATGGCAGAGAATTTGTGAACAAAACTTTGGAATGTTTATCGGAAGTCATATGGATACAGAAGTCATATGGATACAGAAAGTAACAATTATTCCATACAGACCTGAAGCTAATGGGTTGTGTGAACGAGCGAACAGGAAAGTGCTCGAAGCTCTCAGGAAGACTGTAGGTGGTAATGATAAGAATTGGGACATATATTGATATTGTTAGACATAGTATTAACACTATGGTTAGTGATTCCATTAAAATGCCTCCATTTGAAGCTTTGTTTGGTTGCCTGGCACGAGGCACATTTGATCTGTTATCTATACCTCATCATGGGGAGGATACGATCGTATCATTGATATCTACAGCGAGAGAGAGATATGCTTGTCTCAGCCATAATCTCAAAGCCGTGACCAGAGAGATGGTAGAGAGAAGTAATAATAAATATCTGATCCCAAGATCAATGTCGGAGACAAGGTATTTTTAAAAATCAATGTGAGAAACGAGCTGAACTACAAATTAGGACCGAAATTTGAAGGTCCTTTTAGAGTCATTGAGGAAAAGATTGGAAACAGATTTGTAGTCTTCGAGGAAAAAACAAGTTGGTCGAAATTAACACACATATCAAAACTTAAAAGAATTGGTTGTGGTAATTAATATATTGTCGCGCAATTGCATTTTCTTTTTCTTTTTTTTTCTGGTTTTTGTAAATTGATGGTGAAATGTTTAATGTTTTTTTTTTATTTCTTCTACTATTTTTTTTCTTGTTATGCGCAAACTGCAGTGTTTTGGTGTAAGATTCAGAGGTCAATATTTTACATGGAAAGTTGGTTTGAAAATATGCCGAATTTCTGTTAAAGCTGAGAAACGTGATGATAAACATGTGATAATTCCTGTGTGTATGGGGTTTTGGAGCTGAATTTTTGCGGGTTTTTTTGGGTGGCGGATTTTATTTTTTGGGGCTGAGCTTTTTTTGTGGCTATAATCTTTGGCGGTGGTTTTTCTTGTGGTTATATTTTTTGGGCTGTGATCTGAGCTTTTACGAGCCAAGAGGTGGTTATTGGGGTTTTATGGGTTTTGGTGAAGAGGTTGTATTTTATTTCACCAGTGGTTATAATGGGTAGATTGCGATATATAATGGGTGGTTTTCTGTGGTTTATATCCCGACGAGGTGGTTATGTGGTTTTATATACTTGTGGTAGTTCTTCGCTGGACAAGTGGTTTTTGCGCTTGGCTGCAAATCCAGTGGTCCAAAGTTCGAATCCTGGCTCGGCCAACGCAGAATCAGAGGAATTTATTTCAGGCGATAGAAATTAATTTCTCGATATAGTGTGGTTCGGATCCCACAATAAGCTGTAGGTCCCGTTGCTAGGTGACCACATAAAAATATCTAATCCTTCGGGCCAGCCCTAGGAAAGCTGTTAATCAGCTCAGTGGTCTGGTAAATCTAAGATAAACCCTATATACTTGTGGCAGTATCATGGGTGAGTTATGTTTTTAAGGACAATTTTTGGGTACCTTTGGTGATATCCTAGGGATAATTTTGTGAAAGGTGGTTACATAGTGTTAGTATAGAATTTCTGGGGCTATTTGGAGAATAATGATTTCTGAGGTTGCAAGTCTGATTAGACAAATCTGTAGTGTGATTCAAGCACATGAGGTGTTCACAGGTGGATTTTTGCCGATAATGCTGTGATGAGTCCGGTTGCTGATTTTTTCCTTTCAGAGTCAATTACTCGGAGGTTTACGCTGTTTTCAGAGATGTTGATTATGACATTCCATGGGGATGTATGTAAGGGGTCGATTCCAGTCGATGAGATATGTTGCGGTAGCAAATTCCGTAACGATACATGCTGCATTTATGGGGGAAAGCGTTGGATTATATATATGTTTTTTTCTCTCTGTGTATGTTTTGTAATGGGGAAAGTTCACTTATTTTTTTTTTTTTACTTTTCCTATGAGTGTCTCGTAATCGGGGTTAGGCTTTCCATAGCATTTCTATTTTAGACAGGAGGTATAATTTATCGGGGTATATGAGTTAGATAGAAGGGGTGTTCGCCATTATATTTCATAGAGGTTAATTATATAAACAGTACAGGGGTTTTGCTGTTAGACATTATGGTTTTTTTTATAGTATGTTTGTCAGATATAGGATTACTTGCGAGGATTCAGTGGGTAAAGATTATATTTTGTTTAGTGAGGAATTTTTAATACTTGACTATGAGATTGGGTACATTAATTAATGATGAATTTGTGTGGTAAAGCAAGATTTTAGTTATTTTATGATCATGTAGACTTTTTAAATATGGACACACGATGACTTTAGAGAATTCCCAACTTCACGTGATGGTGACTATGGAAACGGCTTGGTTCTACAATACCAGAGGTTGAGTCTATGAGTGGAGATGCTATGGCTTGCCCTTGCAATGGATGAGATGCCGTCGGTGGATTGTCTCAGGATATGTTCTGGGATAAATCAGGAGTCTACAATCTTCTACAAGGCGGATGCAAGTCGCACTTGCATGAAAGTCACGGGATAATTCCTTGACAACGGAGAGGTGACCACGTTTCCTTTAGTAGAAAACGTCGAACCTACAGTTTGGCCACTAGGGGGTGTTGGAAAAACTTACGAGGGTTGCAGACGTTAAATAATGGCGCGGGCTGAATTGTTTCGAGATGGTTTTCGTGCTCAGCCTGCTTCTACAACTATTCGAAAAGTTCAGCCTATCCTAGAGACAGATGAATTCTTCTTTGGCGAACGCTACACAATTCCAGTTGTAATGTTTATGACGTCCATAGTGATAGTCTAAATATGTGTTATAGGGGCTATCTTGCAAACATTATGACCATTATACACTAGTTGCTGATGTGGTGTGCGACAGGAGTGCACAAAGGACATAGGTGGCCGAGCCATAATAAAGGAGAAAGTAAATGTGTTGGTGAATTGTAGTACTTCAGCTTTCTTCGCTTAAAGACAAGGGAGAGCCTAGTGGCAAGCCGCCTTCGAAGCCTGCTGAAATGAAAGAATTGATGATTGTGCATTGTGAGGCCGAGGATCTGTACAGCCTATTTGCTATGTGATTTTAAGGTGTGTCCGGTTATATACGTGTTTGTGCGTGTAATGATATGTCCAACGGCCCGACACTGGGGAGAAAGAACACACTCTCCAGAGCCAAGCGATAAGGACGGTTCGGAGGACACAGGGTCAAGAAAACCCATCGAAAGGTAGGGCACGTTTAAAAGGACTTAGGAAAAGTTGCCTTTGAAAAGAAAGAAGTGTAATGTGTATACAGTAGGGACTCAATAATCGTGGAGGATAGGGCCCAGAACCCCCCTTGATAAGTAAATACCCGTGTTATCCTGGTACCCCCCCCCAAAACAAAATTGCTTTAAACTGCCTACTTTAATAATTAACCCACCCAAGACCACTATTTCAATGTTTATAACTGCCTACTTTAGTTCAAGCACCAAATATGTCTTCAACTATCACCTTAAACTAAATTCAAGGCAGTTTCAAAGTTATTCTTTCCTATCTTCAATTTCCCCTTCATTAGATCAGCAAACAAAAGTATATTACCTAACAATTCCTTTCTATATTCATGATTTGGCTGCTGCACCAAACTAAAAGTACATCTATTTTGTGAATGAACATATTTATGATAAAAAAACATGATTTACTGTAAAGATTACAGCACCCAACTATAATATTAATGTATAAACAGCAGCAATAAAAATCTAGTTTTTCTTTTTTTTTACGTTTAGAATCAGCTGATGGACGTTTATTACCGAAAGAATTATTTTGGAAAACAATTTAGTTGATAAAATAAACGAATTTATTAATGGAATTATTATTATTTTTAACTTTGTACATAATAGTTTATGATATTATGATACAGTAATTCATATTTCATTGAGAGAGAGAGAGAGAGAGAGAGAGAGAGAGAGAGAGAGAGAGAGAGAGAGAGAGAGAGAGAGAGAGAGCAGCTTGGGATGAGAGTAACTGTTGAATAGCTTGAGAGAGCAGCTTAGGACAAGCGTACTGTTACTAGCTTAGCTCGAGAATAACATAATGAAATTTGTATTTTAAATATTTTTATGGTGATAAGAAATGAAACATGGATAGTGATAAGATATTCTCTTGTATACTGTTATAATGTGATAATCATTGAGTCAACTTTAAAAGTGAAGCAGTTTCGTAAATCACAGAAAGAATAAAAGATAATTTTGTTCTTTTATTACGATAATAATAGATCAGTATTATAGTTTTTTTCTGAAAGAGAGAGAGAGAGAGAGAGAGGAGAGAGAGAGAGAGAGATGAGAGAGAGAGAGAGGAGAGAGAGAGAGAGAGAGAGAGAGAGAGAGAGAGAGAGAGAGAGAGATTTTGCTATTTACATTCATAGTATTTGAAAATTTGCAAATGAGTGTATCCTAAAAATGCATTTGGTCATGAAAAGAAGAAGAAAACACAGTAATTAGTGAATCTTGTTCTATGATAAAATTCGCGATTTCGTTAATTTTCCGGGATATACGTAGTATTTGGGCTCCACAAAAAAAGTAAGTAAAGTGATTTATGACAGAATTTAGAGGATACTTACATAAAAATAGTTTGTAGAACGGTGTAACCACTATGTGATGGTAATTGCTTCATAGCAAAGAAAGATAAAGGAAAGGAGAACGCATTTTCGAGAAGTCGGCAGCAAGGAGGCTTTCGCGCCACTGTTGGAGGAGCCTATGCTCACGGCTGTTCTAGAATCGGCAGGAGTGTTGTGGATCTCGTCGGGATGTGAGAAACGCCGCGATTTCTGATGCAATACCTCGTCTAGATTCCATAAGAAATTCTAGCAAACTCGGGAACCTGTGACGCTCGCTATAGGCTCCGCCCCCGGGATGCCGTATATACGACGGAGGAAGGAGCAAACAGTGATCGTAGAAGGAAGAGATAGATCACCAGTTAGTAGTTAGTAAGAGCCACAGATCAGATTATCAGTGAGAGATCAGCAGCAGTGATCGTCAGAGAGAGACTAGAGACGAAGGAACCGACGAAGTATCAATCAAAAGAAGAGTTCGAGAGTTGGTTGGATATTGGTCTAGTCGTCTTCAGGAGTGGACGGCCGTGTTTCTAGAGTCGAGCAGACTTCAGAGAAGAAAGGTCCTGCTACAGGTTTTGGGGATTTCCTGCCTTTCAAGTAGACTAGTTTCTGCAATACGGAGTCAAGAGGATGACTGCAATTGCCGCTCTACATTTATGAAGCCAGCGCATCGAATCGCCAAATCGAGTAGCAAGTATTTGAATTGCCTCACTGTTTCCCCAGTTCATGCAGTAAGATTCTATCTTTTTATGTAAATAGGAGATACCATTCCTGTATTTACCTTTGTTAGTAAGCTTGTAAATAAACCTTGTTGTGTTAGTGTTTCTTTCTATATTCGTATCCCCAGTTTCAACTGTATATGTTAATATATGTTTTTTTTATTTCATATCGAACCTGAAGCGGACCTCTCTCAGAGGCCGTAACATTGTGTCGACCTTTAACCAGGATATTTCGACACCGTAACATTGTCTCTGAGATCTCAGAGTCCGTAACACACTATCACATTGTGTAAAGATAGTATGTACGAACGAGACTAGGTTTGGTGACGTCACGGTGGTCATAAGTATTTTTTTCGTGAATGAATATACATTTATGATAAAAAAATAGTTATTGTACTGCTTAGAGTACCATACTGTAATATTAATTAATGTAATCACATCAAAATAAAGTAATCATTGCATGCTGTAAACATGTAAAGTGTATTTTTGTCTTTTGAAAAATGCTTTCCCCCACCCCAAGGAATTATTACTGAAGAGGCTTTTTATTATGAAGATATGCCAATAATATATAAAATATACATTTTATTATGAATATATGTCATTAATATATAAGGTAAAAATGGTTTTATTACATTTACTCTTCGTAGCCGATCGCAAACAACAATACGATAATCTATGACAGATTATCGTTTGTATGACTGCAGTGTTCAGAGAAGTTGATTACGTCATACCAAAACAATAATGAAGTTCGAATTGAAAATTAATGTTTTCTTAAATGTTATTACTACTGTAATTACACTACTACTACTACTAACATTTCTAAAAGGTTAAGAATGACAACGGTGCTGTTAAGTGTAACTCAATGTTTACATTTCTGCTGGCCGCTCAACTACAAGTTGATGTCAATGATGTGGGATTATTCCATGAATTGGCTATATATTGTGAAGATATGCCAATAATATATAAGGTGAGAAGGGTTTTATTACCTTTATTGTCAGTAAATATCATAATGTGAATCTGTTCATGCATTTGTTGGTTATCGGAACCAGACGAGGCTTAGCCTACCATGGATTCATACCAGCGATATAGACTGAGAAGTGGTCCAAGGAAAAACCCGTGATTAACTGAATCCGTGATTGCTGGTCCGCGACTAAGCGAGGCCCCACTGTACGTTTATTTGACATTAATTATGAGTTGGGGATTATGATGGAAAAGTCTCTTTGTTTCACATGGGCCCATGGCATTATACTAGAGAATGGGATTCTCTAAAAGACTGACAATTGAAATGTAGTAATTAATAATTTGGGAGTTTGGGAGTGATTACTTAAGTCTAATTCAGGAGAATAGAATGAAAATTTAGTTTTTTGTGAGTACAACTTAGTTCTTAATGTTACATTTTTTAATCACTTTGTTCCATATGCTCAGCTAGTTTGGGGAATATAAGGTATATTTTTGTATTTACGAGAATTCATTTGCCTAGTTTTATCCAAGTTTGATATTGTTGACAGAGGGAGACAGTAAGCAACTACAGGTAAGAGAGTTGTGACTTCTTTTAGTTTTGATTAACCAGTGCCGAATTTGCTCAGTGATATATCTATTATATATATATGATATATATATTGATATATACTATATATATATATAATAATATATATATATATATATATATAAAATATATATATATATTAATATATATAATAGATATATGTATATAGATATATATATATATATATATATATATATATATATATATCGATAATATATATATATATATAAGATATATATATATATGATTATATATGGGTATATATATATATATATATATATACTATATATATATATATCTATATATGTATATATATCTATATATATATCTTATATATATATATATATATATATATATATGTTTATATATATATATATATAGTTATCTATGTATGTTCTGTATATGTCATATATATGTATATATATGTATATGTATATATTATATATATATGTATATATATTATATATATATATTATAATATATATATATATATATATATATATATATGATATATATATATAAAAATAGATACTTATATATAAATGTATATAATAATAAAGTACCTGTCATAATACTCCTGCGTGGAAGGGAAGATTGAAGAGAAAAACAAGAGTACAAACTAAAAATATTCAGGAAAAATCAATTGTTAAAGCAACCATCATAAAATTTGAAATGAATAATCACCAACTCCTGCCCTAGCACTTGATAGGCATGCCACTACGTTTACGGACTTCCTGGAGTGTCCTGGGCATTGAATCTGAAAACTGCTGCAGGAGGGACTCGTCCAGATCATCCCAAGTGCGTTTCAAACTTTGAGCTGCAAGACATGTCCACATTCAGTAACTCTTTTTATGATTGCTTACTGGTTGAAATGGCTGGGGAATTCCTAGTTTAGTAGTGGATATATTCAATTCCACAATCTCTAAGCCACAAAGTATTCTGTTTGGTGGTATGATCCCCAGTGCACGAATCTTAATCCAATGCCATTGAAAATCAGCCATTGAAATGAACAAAACTTAACTTGAGCTACTGGCTCACTCACAGTAAGTGTAACTCTGTGTAAGAGCTCATCAGTAACCTGTTGGATGTTTAACCGAAGGGGAATTTTTTTAGGCGATAATAGAATTGCCGGCTGACGGGCACGAACCATCGACATCTTCAATTCCAGGACTGGCAGTGAAGCCTTAGCCCACCCTGCCACCGCAAGAAGATACAAGTTTATGCCACTTCCTACCTCAAATACCTGTCGCACTCGAGGTATTTGTAGTTTTGGAGACTGCATCAAAACTCGGCCTCGGTAGCATTGTAGTGCTTTTGCCCGCACGTAGCATTATATAAGTCATATCACATTACTGTGATTCATATACATATATCGAGCTACATATGTCCTTTAATTATCTAATTGCTCTACTTCGGAATTAACCCTCTTACGCAGACTGGACGTATTTTACGTCGACATTTTTGTCTCCCGTGTGCCGACTGGACGTATTTATGTCGACTTACAAGTTTTTTTTTTTTTTTTAAATTCGCAGAAAAAATACTTATAGGCCTACCAGCCTAAAACTTTTGAATCACGCGCCTTGGGGATGCTGGGAGTTCACGGATCAAGGTGTTGTTTTGTTTACAATCGTTACGCAGGCGCGCAAGCGCGAATTTCTTTCTTGCCGCACTAAAAAAGTATCTGTGACACATCTCGGAAATTATTTCGTCACTTTGACATAATTTTTGTACCATTGTAAATTAGCCGTTACATGGAGTATTATATATGAAAATGTGCGCATTTTTATGTAGAATACAACAATAAAATACTTATGATTGTAGCTTTTATCAATTTTGAGATATTTTCATATAAATAACGATAACTGCCAAAATTTCAACCTTCGGTCAACTTTGACTCTACCGAAATGGTCGAAAAAAACGCAATTATAAGCTAAACGCTTATATTTTAGTATATTCAATCATTTACCTTAATTTTGCAACTTATTGGAAGCCTCTAGCACAATATTTCGATTTACGGTGAAGTTATGAAAAAAACGTTTTTCCTTACGTCCGCGCGGTAACTCTTCCGAAAAAAATCATACATGCGATTGTGGTAATGTTTGCACCATTTTAAAATTAGCCGTTATATAAAGTTTTATATATGAAATGTGCGCAATTTCATGCACAATACAACTAAAACAACCCATGGTTGTAGCTTTTATTAGTTTTGAGATATTTTCATATAAATAACGATAATTGCCAAAATTTCAACCTTTGGTCAACTTTGACTCTACCGAAATGGTCGAAAAACGCAATTGTAAGCTAAAACGCTTATATTCTAGTAATATTCAAGCATTTACCTTCATTTTGCAACAAATTGGAAGTCTCTAGCACAATATTTCGATTTATGGTGAATTTATGAAAAAAATAACATTTTCTTTACGTCCGCGCGGTAAACTCTTCCGAAAAAAATCATACGTGCGATTGTGGTAATGTTTGCACCATTTTAAATTGGCCGTTACATAAAGTTTTTATATTTGACAATGTGCGCAATTTCATGTAGAATACAACAATAAATAATTGAAGGTTGTAGCTTTTCTCATTTTGAAATATTTGCATATAAATCATGATAAATAGAAAAAAACCACGTTCGGTCAACTTTGACTCTACCGAAATGGTCCAAAAACGCAATTGTAAGCTAAAAACTCTTACAGTCTAGTAATATTCAGTCATTTATCTTCATCTTGAACAAATTCGAAGTCTCTAGCAAAATATTAGATTTATGGTGAATTTTAAAAAAAATCTTTCCTTCCCTCCCTGCGCGGATTCTCCGCCACAAATCTCCGAAATGCGTACGTCCCATTCTCGGAATATTTGCTCCGTTTCATATTAGGCATTTCATAGAGTTTTATATATGAAAATGTGCGCAATTTCATGTAGAATAAAACGAAAATATTTGAAGGTTGTAGCTTTTCTTATTTCCGAAATAATTGCATATAAAAAACATATATATTAAAAAATTCGACATTCGGTCAACTTTAACTCGTCAGATATGGTCGAAAACTGCAATTGTAAGCTAATACTCTTACAGTATAGTAATATTCAATCATTTGTCTCATTTTGAAAGATATTGGAAGTCTCTAGGACAATATTTAGATTTATGGTGAATTTTTGAAAAAAAATATTGTTTACGTCCGCGCGTTACGAATTCATGCATTATTTTTGTGATAATATTTTCTCTGTGTTGCTTTTATCGTTTTACAATGTGTTATATACCAAAATTATTGCAATTTAGTGTACATTACAACGAAAAAAAAGTAACTTGTTACCTTTAACCGTTTTGCACACAGCGCGATTTGAATAACAATTATATATAAAATTTCGTTTCTGCGCTATCATATATCGCATTATTTATATATGATAATGATAGTTTTTTCATTTCTGATGGTTGCATACTAAACTTCAGCCAATGACAAAAACAGGAGCCAAAAATGAACTCTTAATCTTGAAAACTAAGCGCACTGTGATTTTTTGAAAAAAATATTTTTTCCACTTCCACGCTCACTCTGAAACACCTCCGGCACACAGGAGACAATTTTTTTTTTACCGCTTCGGCGTAAGAGGGTTAATATATTTCCAAAAATGTTTAACTGAAGTGGAATTTTTTAGGCGATAACAGAATTGCCGGCCGACGGGCAAGAACCAGCGATAACAGAATTGCCAGCCGACGGGCAAGAACCATTGACATCTTCAATTCCAGGACTGGCATAAAGCCTTAGCCCACTAAGCCTCAGCAGGAGGATACAAGTTTATGCCGCCTCCCACCTCAAATACCGAGGTAGAGCGAATTAGATATTAAAGGACATATGTAGCTCTATATATGTATATGAATCACGGTAATGTGATATGACTTATATAATGGCTACATGCGGGCAAAAGCAATACAACGCTACCGATGGGGTTTGATTCAGACTCCAAAACTACAAATATCTGAGTGGGACAGGTATTTGAGGTGGAAGGTGGCATAAACTTATATCCTCTTGCGGTGGCGTGGTGGGCTAAGGCTTCAATGCCAGTCCTGGAATTGAAGATGTTGATGGTTCGTGCCCGTCGGCCGGGAATTCTATTATCGCCTAAAATATTCCCCTTCGGTTAAACCTATGAAAATATATTAATTAAGAGGTAGAGCTAATTAGATATTAAAGGACATATAGCTCGATTATATACATATATATATATATATATATATATATATATATATATATATATATATATATATATATATATATATATATATATATATATATCTATATATATATATATATATATATATATATCAATACATATATAAAGATATATTATACACACACATATATATAATATATATATATATATATATATATATATATATATATATATATATATATATA